>NW_005871054.1:11994426-12006873 GCF_000147115.1 Myotis lucifugus | reverse complement strand
CCCCTTTGCCATCTGTGACATACTCATTATTTAAGATCTAGTTTAAGTAATCTATTTTCTCTGGGAAGTCTTTCTAACCCATCTCAGCCCTTAGATTAGTTTCCATTCTACTTTTTTCTTTTTTAATTTTATTTTACTGATTTCAGACAGGAAGGGAGAGGGATAGACAGAAACATCAATGATGAGAGACAATCATTGATCAGCTGCCTCTTGCATGCCCCCAACTGGGGATGGAGCCCGCATCCTGGGCATGTGCCCTTGACTGGAATTGAACCTGGGACACTTCAGCCCACAGGCTGACACTCTATCCATTGATCCAAACCAGCTAGGGCGGAAGGTTCTTCTTTAAAAAGAGTAAATTTTAGCTCAATAATTAGATATTTTATCTCTAAAATGTTCTTCATGAAAACTCATGCATTATGTGAATCATTTGTATGTTTGATGAGGTGCAATTTTTTTTTCTTCTAGTCTGTCATTTGCCTTAACTTTATTAGCACCTAATAAGTAAATTTCTTGATCATTCTTTACTGATTTTTAACTTTCTTTTTACCTTACTTAGGAAAAAGTACGTTCATCTAATTCTTTTATGATGTTTAAAAACTGTTGAGTTGTTACTTGGAGAACATTATGCTAAGTAAAATAAGCCAGTTACAAATACCACATGATTCTACTTATATGCGGTATCTAAAATAGTTAAATTTATAGAGACAGAGTAGAATGGTGGTTGCCAGGGGCTGGGGGAAGGAGAAGGGGGGTTGATATTCAATGGGCATAAAGATTCAGTTATACAAGATGAATAAGTTCTTGAGACCTGATTTATGATACTTCACCTATAGTTATCAATACTACTAGTATATTATACTTAAAAATTTGTTAAAAGAAAACCTGTTAAATGTTCTTACTACAATAAAAAATTTAAAAAATGTTGAGCTCTTTAATCATTTGCAATATATTTCTTGGTACTGAACAAAGTAGGTAACTGAATGTTTTTGCAAATGAATAATCAATTTGCAATTATCTTTTTTTTTTTTTTGGTTAATCCTCACTCAAGGATATTTTTTTCCATTGATTTTTAGAGAGAGTGGAAGGGAGGGAGAGAGGGGGAGAGAAAGCCATAACTTTGAGAGAGACACATCGATTGGTTGCCTCCAGCACTCACCCAGACCGGAATCGAACCCACAACCCTTTTGGTGTATAGAATGACACTCCAACAAACTGAACCACCAGCTACAGCTAGCTTGTCCCTCTTTAGAATAACATTTTTCTAATAGGCATATTTTCCCATCCATTTTAACATTTTACAAGTCTTATTGCTATGATACAGTATCATGTATTTACATGGGCACACACACTTTAGGATGATCCATTTAACTATAGTCCATAGCTCTTGCTGCTATATTTAGTTCTGGCTAAACATCTCTAAGTGACTACTCTTTTTTTTTTCTTTCTGTTATTTCTACAAAGATTAAACCACATTTGCTTTTTTATTTTATTTTAAAAAACAGGCTATTCAAAGTAATTTGATTTTGATTCTATTTTTAAAAATTATTGCCCATGATCTTAGTTTTACAGGTACTTAACTTCATACTATTTTTAAAATCTATGAAAGTTAATATGATTAGTAACAAATTAGTAATTACATGAACAAATCTGGATACAGAGAAGTTGAAGGGAAACAAAAACAACTATTTACTAAATGTCTTTTTGCAAATGGGTAGCACTGCTTTTATAAGTTGTAGCTTCCACCTAACACAACTTTAAAAAATTTTCTGCCAACTATCACAACAACAAGATGACTGCTTCCAAAAAGAATAGAAACTTTATTTACATCTGGCATATGTTGCTCTTGTCCCCTGTTCGGCTACCAAAAAGTCACTGTTTCAGAAAAATACTTTAAATACGTGTAATCAGCTCTTCATAAAATTGTTATTACTATCTAGAATTATCTAGATTACTTCTGTCTAGAATTACTATCAAATCAAAGACTGATTTGCCCTAAACCATACCAGTAGTCCCTATTTTAAAAACAAAATAAAAAACCACAGTTCACCTCTTTTAATAAAGGTTTTTAATGTATTTTCTAATAGAAAAATGTTTGTTTTCACTTGGTTTAGGTTTATAGTCTTTAAGTAAGATGATCAGAAGACTAGTTGAGTGTGAGATAAATTAATTGCAAATCTAATAACTAAATTTAAGCTTCAAAAGCCCATTTTTTAATAATCATTGCTATGTTCTTATTTATTCCCAAACACATAGATCTAAGTCCATACCATACCAAGATACAAAAGAAATAGCCACCTGTTGTGATCAAGTGAATTTCTCTTTTCTAATTATCCAATTGTTTGCACAATAAATTTCCATCTTTCATCATTCAGTCAGGCATGTAATTAAAATACTATTTGTACTTACTACCATAATCTATAGTCACAAACTTATCCTAGAAAGACAGAATCATTGGCTCAAAGTTCAAATATAAAATTTTGTTTTAATTCTGAATTCTGATTTTTTGATCACCAATTATCCTATAAATGATAGGATATTACTATCCTAAAGTTACTGTGAATACAAAACTAAGAATTTTCATAAATACCCACTTAAAACACAATAGCAATGAAAAATGGAAAGTTTTAAGCTTTTATTCAAACTTAAAATGACCTATGTGGAGACTATGTCATCAAACCAAGCAATAATATAAGTTCACATCACAATCAGAACTATTAAATTCTTTTAAAAAATACAAACCTCCCTTCTTCCAGATTCCATATAGTATTTGAAAAACAAAAAAAATGTAGAAATAGTAACAAAAAATCACCTTACCTCCACCATCACAAGGCACTACTGCTAACATTTCACCAAAATTTTTTAGACACTTTACAAAATCAAGAGTGCATATTCCATTTCTGTGTGTGTGTGTGTGTGTGTGTGTGTGTGTGATCAATGTATGTCAATGATTGGTATTTGACACTTTCCTAGACCTTTAAAATCACACAACTTTGCAGACCCTGTATAAACTCATTACACCCAGATCTTCTAGCTCAGTTTTTCAGCTTTAAAGATTTTAGCTAAGAGATTCTCAAATCAAATGACTCAGAAATACAGAACAGGTTCCCTGTTAGATGTAGCAATAAAGATACTAAAACAGAATTAGAAAAATTCATAAAGGTACCCTGAGAGTTATAATTACTTGGTATGTGGGTTTACAGATGCTATGAAGAACCTTAAAAGTGTTGTTTTATCTCTGCAATTGAGTTTAGATTCTAGCAACATGTAATCTAACTTTAATCTGTCCTCCTACCTTGTTTCTGGATAGAAGGGCAAAACAATGACTATAATGAAGAAGGATGATATTATGAAAACAAGATGAATGACCCCAACTCTGCAGGTAGATTCCTTCACTAGGCACATGTTTCTTTCTTAATCACTTATATAAGCATGCTATAACTTAGCTTAATCTTTGGGCTGAAACAAGTTTCTAAGCTTGACATAAAGGTAATCCAATGAACAATTAAAGGGTTGAACATACCAGACAGCAGGGGGTTTAAACAAACCATTTTAATAGTGTTTCACAGAAAACTCTCTAACAGACTCTGGTCTTACAGTCTAAGGAAAAGGTTACAAGCAAAGGAATCTCTCTCTCTCTCTCTCATCAGAAGACAATGAAAACAATATCAACACACTTATTTGCAATTCATCTTGATCTTAAAAGTTATTTAAATGCAGTCTCTATCTCAAGTATAAGTTCCAAAAGGCAAGAACAAGATCTCACTGATTTATACTCATAACTCAAATGATACAGAGATTTAGAGCAACTCAGTTTCCACCTTATTCAAAATCCCCTAATTTAGAAATGAGATTAATATACCATTCGAGAAGAAAAAAAAAGCAACTATGAAAAAGCTTTGGCTCCTTATGCTCAAACTTTACAGCAACATTTGCTGAACGTGGCTATGTTTTAAAAAAAGAAGAAAAAAAGGTGGCAGTCTCTTCCACACTGCTTGTCATAGACAAGAAAGAACTGCTTGCACTAACACTGGACTACTTAGTGCTGAAAGAGCACACATGAAATACTGAAATCTTACTCTTTGGGTATCTAAGGCTACCATATCATCAGTTTCAAGCAAGTAGTTCCTTGAGAACAGAGTTCCAGCTGTCATTCTCAGGGGATACAAGCTTATAAGCCACTAGCACTTAAGCACAAGCTTTCACTTGAGGAAGAACTTATGATGCTGCCAGTGGCACTCTTACACGTTCTTCCGATACACAGGTAACTGACAGATCTGGTCAAGGACTAGGAAGACAACTTTGAGAGCAAAATTTACTCCAATTTTTTTCTGTGAAAGTTTTATAATTTTAAAATAAATTGAATGTAAGATAATAAAAATAGCCAAGGTATGCAGAAAAAGAGAAATAAAATGAAACCACCAACCACACAATAGCAAAGTATTTTCATAGGAGTTAAAAGGATAAGCTTAAATGTAGTAAGAAAGAAGGTTCCAAATTGAAATGAAGGAACAAGAATATTTATGGCAGCAGCAAAAAGAAACAAGTTTCTTTTTGTTTTGTTTTTTAAATGAAGGCTCAGAATCACATATTAAAGGCCACAGTATTTTTAAAAATTCCATAGTATAATAAGAGATTTCCTCCCTCCTCCAAATAACCCAAACCGCAATCTTTGGGAAAAAATAAAGTATATTAAGCTGATGGGTCAACTTCCTGACTAACATTGAACTGTTAAAAGATGCAAATGGACATACCAAAAGACTTTAAAAAAAACACACACCCATTACTATCTGAAATAAAATCACCAACTGTTTCATCAACATAATCATGAGAAGCCATATTTATATCTGTCTTAGAGCTATTTCATCTTCCATTTCTTGTAAAGTAAATGAAAGTTTTGCTTTGGGAAAAGATAAGCAATGGTAGGGAATGTGTGCATATGTGCACCTAAAGATATATATAAAATGGTCATAGTAGCACTATTTCTGACAACCAAATAGGAAAACAACTCTATCTGTAGAATGGATAAATTGTAATATATTCACACAATGTAACATTATACAGCAACAAGAATAAACAAACTATTGCTACAAGCAACAACATGGATGGAACTAACAAATACTAGTGAAAGAAGTCAGACACATAGGAATACATATTGGGTGATTACATTTACATAAGGTTCAAAACCAGGTAAAACTAATCAAAGCTGTTAGAAAGACAGAGTTGGGGGTAGTGACTGGGAAGGGGGGGGGCATATGCTTATAGTGTTTTATTTCTTTCCCCTTTTTTTGTTAACCCTCACCAGAGGATTTTTTCCCATTGATTTTTTTAGAGAGTATGGAAGGGAGGGGGAGAGACAGAGAGAAACATGGATGTGAGAGAGACACATTGATTGGTTGCCTCCCACATGCCCTCTCCCCTGTCCCCACCAGGACCTGCAACTGAGGTATGTGCCCTTGATTGGAATAGAACCCTTTGGTTGGAAGTCTAATGCTCTAACCACTGAGCAAAACCGACTAGGGCATTATTTCTTGATCTAGGTTTTATTGGTTACATTGGTTTTATTGTGAAAAAGTCCTAAAGCTGACTACACCAATTTGTGCACTTGTATACTTTCATTACAACCTTAGTTTAAAAAAGACCAAATTTATTTCCATTATTTAAATAACTATATACTTATATATAATATATATACACATATAGAAATAATTATATGTAGACTATTTCTAATTCAAATGACCACTACTAATTTAAATGACCCATAATACTGCCACTCCTACCTGATCTAATTCTTTCTCTTCTATCCCAATCCTTACCCAAAATTAGTCTTTTGGAAAAAAAAAAAAAAAGAGCGAAACTTTAAGAAAAATTTTAGGTTCAGAAGTAGACAAGGAAAAACAATAAATGTGTAAGGTAAGTAACTCTTGCAAGAATTTTCTACTTTCTCCCTCCCTAACATGCTTATTTTGCCTCTGAGGAAGTATTCCCCCCAAAAAGTCTTTATCCAAACCACTAGTTTCTCTTACCTTTTACTGGTCTTAAAATACCAAAACTTGACTAATCAGTTTCTGAAAAATGCAAATGCAATTCAAATGACTATGAAGATATCAGTAATTTGTACACAATTGTGAATTACTCTTGTGGCTACTTTCTCCACCCATCACCATTTCTTTCAAACCAGTCATTTTTCTTCTCTGCCAAACCTGGAAGACTCCTACGTTTCATTTGTTAAATTGTACTAACTTCTAATTGTCCTTAAAGCCTGTTTTTATTTTTTAAACAAGATATGATCAATAGTGTGTGAAGAAACAATTACCAGTGACATTATTATGTACTATATACCAACCCTGCTCATCTCAAAATATAACAGGTGAATAAAAAATAGTTATATGTTCTTCCTCTTCCCCGCTCCCTTCCTCTGAAGTGTTAGATTCTCATAAAGCCACATCTTATATGTTATATACTATGTTACAGACCATGTGTACAAAATCATACTTGAATGTAAAAAAGAATTCTCAGATCTAAACCCAAACAGAGTTGGCAAGCTAGCAAAGGCTAAACTGATTCAAGTCAGTTATCAATACCTGGTACTAAAGAAACCAATACCATAGGTTGAACCCACTTAATAGCCAATTAATTTCATACTAATGAAAATGTTTCAAGTCAAAGATTTTGACACAACCCAACTCGACCATCTGGAAAATGAGTGTTGTGGTACACTAAGGGAAAATAGTGAAATGAAGATTATCACTGTTACTAGAAAAATAATTTTAAAATATGGACTGCTACTCCATTTCTATCACTAAATAATTTTTGGGCTTTGAGGAAATAGAAAAGTAGGCTCTCTTCAAAAAATAGATGAATGACACCTCACCTCTTATGAGATGTGGAAATATTCTTTTATGTTTTTTAAGGCTTAGCCACCTTTTGATAGAATAGCATTATTTTTTTCTCCCTTTTTAAAAACAGTCACACAATTTTCCATTTGTTCGAAGGGCAGAACATTTGACAATTGTATTTTTAGAAATTGGGAGAGTAAGCACCTAACATACAGAACTTACATTTGCTTTATACATGCTATCTTATTTTGGGTGTTTTAAAATGAAAAAAACACACACAGTGCATTCATTTTCAAAGTAAAGTAAATATTTTCAATATTTGCCTTCAACTAAAATAAATTATGTAAAGGAAGTTAGTTGGTTTCATTTCCCTATTTTCTAAGGATTAAGTTTAAATACATATCTTGTATTAACCAAACATATACAAAAATCCCAATCTATGCATGTAAAAACACCAAACTATAGTGAGGAAAGAATTAGTCCACAAACCTGTCAAAATTACTGCTGAAGTCTAATTTAACTCACATTTTTTCCTTTCTGAAACAGTCCAATGTAACTATGAGCTAAAATGACCTAACACCCTTTATTCATAACTTATGAGCAATTCAAAGGAAATCTACCCCTCTTTGTACAGTGAGTACTTAGTGATCTCATCAACAAGCTAGAAAACATGCTGGCCAATCAGTGCAATCTCTTCAGGAGATAAATTTACATGAGAGGTGAAATTATAATCAGAAGGTTAACTCAGAAAATGTGAAACCAGATGATTTAACAATAAGGGCATCAGATCAGTCTCCAATAGGATAGATGGGATAGGATAGGGGACAGATGTGCTTTCCAAGGGCTAGGTTATTTCCTCCTGAAAAGTGATGGAGACATTATGCCAAATGCATTTTGTTATCTCCCCTTGTTTATGGAAAAACCAGGTGACATAAATCAGTTTAAAAATTCTTCTCTGCTACATACTGGCATATTCACTGTTGTGTAATGTCCACCTTATGGAATTGTTAAGGGTTAAATGAGATAGAACCCAAGAAAGTGTCTGGCAAAGACTCTAGGACATAAGCAAAAACAGTCAATGTTTATCACTATTCTGTTTTTTCATTCTTTCTTCGAAGAATATTTCAGTTCATTAGATGTAAGATTAGTGATTTACAAGTCACCTAGATTGCATATTGGGGGATGTCAGAAACTCTTAATGACTCATGCACATTTTTATCTCCTGGATTTAGTTTTATATACAGTCCACTCCATTCCTTTACTATTAATATTTAAAAGAACTGCTATTTATTGAGCATCTACCATGTGCTGGGTACTTTACTATCTCTTATTCTCACAATTTTCCCATAAAGGAAGTGTTATCAGCCCCATTTAAAAGATAACAAAGACTCCAATATATTGCTTGCTCCATGTCAAACAGCTCGTTAGTAGTGTAGCCAGAATTAGAACCCAGGTCTAGATAGGTCTAATTCTGAGCTTTTTCCATAATACTACCCAAATGTCCCGTCCCTTATATTTTACTTCTTTATAACTTTATTTTTAGAAGGTAACAACCACAATTTGGGGGTATCTTGAGCTAGCAATCTCAGATTAACCAGAGTTCTCTGGAAGGCAAGAATGCAATTCAAAGGGCTGATAAACTAGTGAAATGAGAAGTCTAAATCAGAATAACCCTTCAGAGACCCGTGGGACAAGGCAGACACAAAATAAGAGTAACCTTTTAGTAATAAATAGGAACAATAAGATAACTCAAGTTCAAATAACTCCTTATAGATCATTTATAAATTTTCAAAGTTAAAACAAATAGAAAAAAAAACAACACCTAAGAAAATACTCATTAGCCTTGAATTCTGCCAAATCTAAGTCCAAGGGTCCTCACTAACAAGTCAGGACCTATTGATGGTTCTTGCCTTACCTGGTATCTCCAAGATTGCTGGCCAGAATTTCCAGTAAAGAGAAAAGCAGTACATGCACAACCCTTAGGACTAATCAGCAGAACGTTGATATCAGCACTGTCATTATCCCATTTGTAATCCTCAAATAATTTATAAGTTTTGAGAAAACAGGCTACACACACACACACACACACACACACACAGGGTATCACATCATTGGGCAGCATCTTTCCTCAAATGGGAAGTAAATATTTTGAAGGTTTACTACCAGATGGGAGAATAGTAACATACAGTACTTAATTCCTAAACAGGAAAAATCATGTTCCTTACCCAGAAATCTATCTAGAAAGGTTGCAGAAGTTCCTTATTCTACAAGTAGTAAGAAAATCTGAAGGTAAATGATCATGGGCCAGAACAATCCCACAGACAGTATAATTAGCATGCATAACTAGAACACTAAGGAGTTTCCTGGCTGCTGCATATTATAAATATGTAGCTCCATCCGGAATATTTCATGTAATACTATACTACTGAATTATTTCCAAAAATTCAGTTAAAAAAAAACACAACCTCTTTAATTTCAGAGTCATAGGTGATATTTTTATTCTACAAATACATAAGGGATTGAGAGACTGATTAAGTTTTTACTCTCTACATTTATTTCAGACTAGACAATAACAAAATCCATTTATATAATGTTATTAAGTTTCTTGAACTATAAATGATCACAGTTAAAATATCAGCACTTCAAAACAATCTTATGAATTTTCCAATAACTGGAACAAAAATCACACCCATTTTCAAAAACTTCCATATCAAGATTATTTTCAGATGCCAAATTTCATTTTTTATTAAAACATGATAAATGAGAAACTAATAGTATTGATCCCAGGTAGGAGAATATGGTAGCGGAGGGCAGGTATAGGCATTTATTACTTATTCAAAGTAATCAATTTTAACAACTAAAAACTACATAGCACTTCTGCAGACTTGTAAGCTTTCCTTATACTTCTAGAAAATCACTACCAACCAAATAGATAAATTCAGCAGAGTAAGTTGTAAACACTAAAATCCTTCTAGCATTTTAAAAGAAAAATATAAAATATTCAACCCCACACTACTTTCAGTTTCATTGACTCTGGAATATATTATCAAAGTCCCTATGTGGAACACAAAGTATTTTCTATTATCTTAAAGTGGTATGTGAAATCCTAAATTCAGGAATTTAAATTAAAAAAATTAAAAAGAAATAATGATTTGGTTGACTATTACTGTAAGAAATTCTCTCCCATGGAACACTTTGAAAAGTCCTCATAAGCTTTCACTCTTTGAGGTTGTTTCTTCTTCAAACATTGGCTTGGCATGCGTGCCATGGTGTGTGTGTGTGTGTGTGTGTGTGTGTGTGTGTGTGTAAGGATATGTCAAGAAAGTTTTCAGGCCAATTAACCTGTGGGCAAAGAAGCAACTAAAAACCAGTTCTGACAGAATTTTTGCTTGAAAAGTGTACTATACCTTGTAACTATTTCATTACCGTTAAAGAGTCAAAAGCTCATCCTTTATGTAAAATAAATAAGTGATTTTATATAGATTGAATTAACTTGTCTTAAAACAGTCTCACTTCTTCAATTCCCTTCCTGAAAAGTTGTCTGATCCACTAATAACTCCATCCAAGACTCTTAACGCAAGAGTTACATATCCATTAAGAGCTAGTAAACACACACACACACACACACACACACACACGCACACACGCACAGGCACACACCATGTTAGCTGTAGTTCCTTAATTGCCTTGTCAAAATTATGAAACCTAGCACATTCTTAAACAACAAAACCTCCTATCCAAACCAGGAATGGTGATACTTTGCATGCTTCATAAAACTTTTAAAATAAAAAGTATTCTTCTTGGTTAACTTCTCATCATTATGTGAAATGTACATTTTTAAAAAATGTAAACAAAACACTATTTTTCAAAGAATTACATTTTCACATAAAGGTAGCAAAATATTATTTTTAGTCTTTTAATTCATCTTTGTTTTCTTCATTTTGAGGGCATTTATTTGCCCTCTAAAAGATCCACAGCATTTTCCCTGAAGACTAATCAGCAAGTTCTTTTCCCTTCTGTGCCAACATAGAATCTCCAGAACAATTTCTACTAGCTGCAGTAAGGCAACAATTCTACAGTGAATCTGATTTACCATTTGGTTAGATACATACTAAAATTTTGATTCATGAATATCTTAGTCAGCTTATGGACATTAATGAAAAGAAAACTGACACTCTGGCATGTGACTACCAACAACCCAGTCAACTTCAAAAGGAAACAGACTTTAGTAGCTAATAATTTCACACAAATGAAGTGTCCAAGAGAAAAGTACCTCAGCTAAGTTTGACATTACAAATTATGAAAAGGAGATTCAGAACAAACATTTAAAAACACATAATGGGACTAAATTAAGTTTGGCAGAAAGAATGTGACTCGGTGCTATTATTGACAAATCGGTACATCCTGAAAAAGCTTTTCATCTAGCAACAGAGTATTATGCTAGGATTTCAATCCAGTGTCACTGTTTTCTCGAAAAAATTTGTCAATTCTATTATGGATAGTGCCAATTCTAGGAGACTTGAATATTATTTGAATGGAACACAGGCGAACCCTAATATGCAAATGAGAAAGGAAATGATGAAACTACAAATATTTTTAACTTACAAAAAAATTGGTAAATGTGTCAAAGAATAATTAAAACATATTTATAAATAATGTTGCACAAAACCTCTACCTGGCTTGAAACATCACATTCTTTCAAGCAACATACAGCAAACTGCTTTCTCAAGGACTATCTGTAACAGTGACTAGTGAAAACCCTTTAAACTATTTTTCAGATTATCATCTCCCTTTCATTTTTTAATTATTCCGATCAAGTACAACAATGAAACAGTTTTTAAGGAAAGAAGGTATAATTTTTAAAAAGCATTTAATCTCAATTCCCTTCATCCAAGGAGGTGTGACAACCAACGCATGTGAAATTAACCTTAATCTGCCAATGAAAACACGCAAAATGTCTCCTAACAATTCCCCTCCTCCTAAAAACAACAACCGGGCACATAAATATGGTACTGACCTCCACCCCACTGAGAGCAGCTAATTAATAAAGAGAATAGTTACGTTTAGAGACCAAGGTGTAACACCCAGCCTCATAAACCTCCCAAAATAACCACATCGTCAAAGTAGAACTGAACATTATTTTTGCTAAAGCAAGAATCCAACCCCCGGGAGCCTCAGCCCTTAGACAATGGTGGTTACCAGACAGAGCTGCACAGTTGGGTCCAAATGACACATTTCACTAGGCCTTGGACACAACACACACACACACAACAGACACAGACACACACACACACACACACACACACACACGGCCAGCTCTATGGAAGGGGCGTTCAAACCCCACCAGGAGGTGGAGGGTAGTACGGCGGCGTGGGGTTCACTAGGGGAGAGCCGGCGAGAGGGGTGTCGACAGAACGTTAAGGGTAACTGCACTGCACGCGAGGGAGGGGGCTGGAAATGGCCGATGGATTCTGTATTTATTTATTGAAAGGTCCTCATTTAACGGGTCCTGCCAGGGGTTCTGTAACTAAAGCCAAACTCGCAGCAAACATTATGGGGCTGGAAGAAGAGTCGCTGCTTCTCTACCCGTGGACTAGGGCGGGGGGGG
>NW_005871054.1:11880316-11993651 GCF_000147115.1 Myotis lucifugus | reverse complement strand
GGGGAGGCGGTGAGGGTGGAGGGGCCGAGCGAGCCCCCTGAAGACAGAGAAAGGTCCCGCGGAGACCAAGACCGAGCGAGGCCGGCCCGGGCGGGCGGGCCTGACGCACGGGGAAAGGCCGAGGCCGCCGGGCGGGGCGGCCGCGAGGGACGGAGACCGAGAGACGGGCAGAGCGAGAGAAAGAAAGAAAGGGCGTCCGCCCGCCTGGGGCTCCGAGGCGAAGCGCGGCGGCGGCGGCGGAGGAGACAGACCCCGGGCCCGCCGACTCCCGAGCGGCGTCTCGGGCGGCGGGGGCAGTGGGCGGGCGGGTGAGGAAGGGAGAAGGAGAGGGAGAGGAGGGAGGGAGGGAGCAGGGGGCGCCCGGCTTTTTTTCGCTCTTCCTCCCCCCACACCCCCTGAAAGAGATTTCGGAGAGGAATTTTTCTCTCTCTTTCTTCGGCCTCTTCTCTCCTCCCCCCTTCTCTCCTCAGCGAAGGGGAAATGAGTATGAAAGGAGGAGATAGGGGGAAAAAGAGGCGTCGTCGTTCCTCCTCCTTAAAGGAACCTTCCTCCTCCTCCTCCTCAGCCCCGTCGCCCCGGCTTCTGCTGCTGCTCCGTGGCAGGAGGAGCCATTGACACCGCCGGAGCCTCCACTCGCCCAGTCGGTCCCTCCCCGTCGCGGGGCTGGCCAGGACCGCGGGGGAGGGCCACGGGCCGGCGGGGGGAGGGGCGGATGGGCGGGGAGGAGAGGGGCGGGGATTCCGGCCAAGGAACCAATGGGATGCGCCCACACAGCCTTCGGGCCAATGGGGCCGCCGCCCTTATCGCGAAGTCCCTTCCTTCAACGCCCGGCTTCCTCTCTCGGGTTTCCTCCCTCCCCTGCCCAGGAGGGGGAAGGAGGAAAGAGGGAGTGTGGCGGGCGGGTGATAATGGGGAGGTATGGGGCATATAATAGAGCAGGGGGTGGGCGAAGGGAGCGCTGGTGCGTAGCGACGATTCGAGGAGGGGAGGTTCTCGGAGGAAAGGGCGGGGGCTGCTGATGTAATGGGGAGAAGTGATTAATCCTTGGGTTCGGCGTTTCAGCTTTTCCCCCAGCTCCCCACCTTCACCCGATTTTTTAAGCGGACAAAAAAAAGTGGAGCGAAGGAGCCGATCTTTGGTAACTTGGGTTTTCTGTGGTAGGTAGGTTCAGAGTCTGAGCTGTAGGGAGCGCTAGAGACTCTGTGCCCTTTAGCAGAGCCGAGGATAGTTACGAACCGTGGAGATCCAGTTTGCGCATGGTAACCGAAGTTTTGCAGATGGTTCCTAATCATCGTCTTAAGAGGAGTCCTATGTGTCTTGAAAAGGTTTTGGTTAACAGGCAGTAGTAGTAGATCTTTGGTCAATTTACTTTTTGGAGACGTGGTCTACATAATGTTCGGGGGAATATGTGAGAAAAGGTGTTTAGGTTATGTGTTGATGTGATTTAAAAAATGTTTTGAGCCCACAAACTCAAAGGAAAAGAAAAAAAAACAACCCGAGGAATGATGGTCCCCTCAGTATGATCTTTTTCCCCAAGGAAAACGCATTTTTATTCCCTAGTTGTTGTTGTGATGACTGAAAAGGTACCCTTTCTCAACTATCTGTTCTCTCTTTTGTTTATCGTTTTATGGATGTGGTAAAACGGGGCAGTTTACCTGACTCTGGTTTTCAGATCTTTGGGTGGTTTCTCTCTCATTTGAATTTGATCAATTGCTCTCTATGTTTGAGATAATTAAGCGGTTACAAAGTAAGATAAAGTAAGGCAGAGAGGGAGAAAGTGTATTTTGGGAGGAAGGAGAAGGGCAAGGAAATGTGAATCAGTATGGTGTAGGGTGTTTGAATCCCTGATTTGATATGTGACTAGGCAGATTACTTTACCTAGGAATATTAGGGGGCCTCCACCTTTAATAAGGACTTACTTTGGACTATATAATCCTGTTTCTAATTTTTAAAATTCTGTAATTTTTCAGATGATTTCTCTTTGGTCCTGAAGATGGAGATCACTTAAATCTAAGTTTCCTTCTTAAAAAAATATTTGAGGAGGAAGGCTGTTAGGAAACAACTGAAGAACTCTGGATTTTTATGGTTGTTAGCCAGGTACAAATGGGTACAATTTTAGATTTGGTTCAAATAAATATAGGGGGAAAAGGAAGATTATATACATATAAGTGAATTTATAAGATTTATTTTTTTATTCAATAAGCACTTATTGGTTACTTGTGTGTATTACTATGTAAGGTGCTATGTGAAATACCAAAAAAATAAAAGGCAAAATCTTTTTTATAAAGACTTCATATTTTGGTATGACAGATTTACTTTATTCAGGTACATAGAAAACAGCGTATTTTCTGTAATTTTTAACCTCAAGTCCTCACATTATATCTTTTTTTAAAAACATAAATGCTGAATCTTTTAGATTGTATTTTCCTACCTCCCTGTCATTCCAAGATATGTATGGGATCAAAGGTTGCTATATGAGGTATAGATGGAGTGTCTTTCACATCTCTGGCACCTTAGATTTCTAAGTTATTATGACACTTCTTTGGCATGCGGCAGTAAGATACCTTGTTCCAACAAAACCAATATATTAAGACAATTTTCTGATGGAAGTAAAGTGTCTTGAGAAAGGGTGTGCTTTTTTCTAATTCACACAATGACTAATGGGTTGGTAGCAGACTTGAGGGATGGGAAAGCTTATATGGCATCAGGGTAGGGCCAGTCCTTGTGTTGTCCAATGGTATGGAGTGATTGGTATGGTCTGAAAGCAAGACTGCTTGCCCCCGAGGTAAAACTAGTCATTTCTGTCCTTTACAGATGTCATACTGGTTCTTTTGCCCTATACACTGCAACTTCTGTACTGACCACAGATCTTGGCAGGTCCATTGATTCTCACTGTGCCACACTCTCTTCCAATGAGTCATATGGGAACTTCTGGATTGATGAACCAGGAGCCTTGCCCTGGACTCCTATTGAGCCACCTTCCTCCACCAATGTTGCATCATTCTCCCTACATCATGCAGAGCATGCTGTCAAGCTGAAAGAGTTCATAGAGGACTCAACCTCTCACAGGCATACCCAGGGAAGCAAATCACTATCCCCAGTGTTCTTAGAATTCCCCATTTCTATGTGAATACTTAAACTGTATACCTCCAATTCTAGTTTTCACCCCAAGAAAGGATAGAAAGTAAACACTGGCTCTGATACATCTTCCCTGTCCCATTTTCTTCTTTCCATCATTCCTCAGGGCTACAAGAGATGGATTTTTCTCCTGTGCTAGCTATATCAGGAGCATTCCTTATATATCTTATCCTCTTCATTCTTGTGATGGCACCTACTCTGCTACCTTTCTTGAAGCCACACTGATTTGATGGGGTGCTCGAGAGACTAGTTTAACAATAATGGAACATTTATTGGGAAATATTAAATACTAGAGGCCCAGTGCACAAAATTTGTGCCCAACTAGGGTCCCTAGACCTGGCCGGCAATCAGGGCCGATTGGGGCCTTCCAGCTGCTGGCTGCTGGCTGGGGCCTTCCTTCGTTCCACACTGCCCCCTGGTGGTCAGTGCACATCATAGTGAGTGATCAAACTCCCAGTCTCCTGGTCTGAGTGATCAAACTCCCAGTCTCCTGGTCTAACTCCCAAGGGGACAATTTGCATATTAGGCATATATATATATATATTCCTAACTTCATATAACTGGTTTCTACATATTCTTACTGTATCTTATGAGATTAAATGTTAGAATCTTCTTTGTGCAAAAGTGTTCAAAGCCATCTTAACTTAAAATTGTGGAACTTAGGAGTTGTTAGAACAGGCCTTGGAGATCATTTAATTCTCATTTCTGTATTGGCCAGACTAGGAAACTAAAATTCAAAGAGCTGAGGTGACAAAACCAAATCCCATAACTACTTAGTAGCAAAGTTAACTTCCTGCCAATCCAGTATCTTCTCTATTCACAAGTATTATAGACTCTTATTTTTTCTAGTGAAAACCCAAAATATTCCAGATGGTTTTATCCATCGCAGGTCCACCTGTGTTAGCAAATATTCCTGTCAATTAGCTGTCATAGAATTTATGTGTGAGAGAAAACAAAGGGGATTTTTCTTTGGGGTAGGAGTCTCCCAGAATGATTTCAGTATATACTTTGCATAATTTCAGAGGACTAAATTCCCTTAGGGTCTGCTCTCTCTTCAAGAACATTTGTGTTTGTTTTTCTCAACTAATTACTGGTGCTTAACAGGTTAGTGTACTTAAAATTATTTGTTTATAAAACCTATCACAATAAGAGTGTGGAAAAAATAAGCCCTTTAATCATTTTAATACCTGGCAGGTGATATTTACTGTGATTTTTAAATGATAATTTTTACTATTTCAAAGATTCAGCTTCCCCTTTCTCTGTCATTCCATCATCTAGTCCCAAGCTGTCAGCTCTCAGTCATTACATAAGACACCTCAAAGCTGCTCACTCCTTTTATGTCACTTAGGAAATTAGTTTGATCTGAATATGGTTTTCCTGAAGGAATAACCAGTTTGGTTTAAAATATCCTTGTTAGAGTATGAATGGCTTATCTCACTAAGCTGCAAAAATTCATTCTTTAGTACATGCTCGGATAATATTTTATCAGTTAGGCAGTGAAAATTAACTTGGAACTAAGGATTTAAATTTAATGTATATGTGGGAAAACCTGGTAAGCATACAGTCAATGATACTCATAATAGAGGTTATCTTTAAAGAATTATAGAATTGAACTTTAATACCCGTCCCTGTGGAATAATAGATAGCACTATTAAAATAAATTAATTATATTCAAGATATAAGATGGCTATGATAGCTGTAAATCTTTATTTTTGCTTATTTATTTATTTTTTGTTAATCCTCACCTGAAGATATTTTTCCATTGATTTTTAGAGAGAGTGGAAGTGAGGGGGAGAGACACACAGAGAGAAACATTGATGTGAGAGAGACATTGGCTGCCTCCCGCACACACCCAACAGGGCTGGGGTCCAGCCTGCAACTGAGGTACACGCTGAAGTATAAGCTCTTGACCAGGATTGAACCCGGATCACAGGTCAATGTTCTATCCACTGAGTCAAACCAGCTGGGGCTATTTTATTTACTTTTTGAACAGAACCCAATTTCCAAGCATTTTGAGGATACTAGGCCAACCCCCCCCCCCCCAAAAAAAAAAAAGTGTTATATTGTGGGAAACTGGTAGGTGAACAGAAGTATGGGCAGATGTCAGAGTGGAGGACCAAAGGAATTCTGCCACTTATTGGCTGTCTGACTTTGAGCAAATTACATAATCTCTCTGTGCTTCAGTTTTTGTATATATAAAATGAGGGTAATAATAGTCCTAATTTAATGGGATTTTTGTGATGATTAAGTAAATTAATACTTATAAAATGCTTAAAACAGTGCTTGGTGCACAGTAGGCACTTAGCAAACTGTTAGCCATTATTGTTATTGCTGTTGGTATTATTTCAGGCCTTACTTGATGATTAATAAGATCACACAGACATTATATGTAAGGAAGCAGGTATGGCTTTTGTTATAAGGAAATATGTCTAGGAAATGAAAGGTATTTGAAAAATTTTGAAAAGGTACAGGGAAGACAGCCCCAAAGGAAAGAATCAGGCAGAACAATAGGTAGAGATCAGGCATGGGCTGAAACTGATGGGAGAAGACCTCCTGTGTTCAAGCAATACAGGGTGGGCAAAAGTAGACTTACAGTTGTGAGTACACAAAGCATAGTTTATTCTTATGTTATTTATTAATTAATTATTGTATTATTATTTGTCTTATTATTTCATATCCTTTATGATTTATCTTTTTGGTAATGATTGCTGGTCATTTAACCAACGACCAATGAAAGTGAATACTTAAAACTTACTTTTGCTTACCCCTGTATTCGAACTGAAAATCTTGTGGCAGATGCAGAATACACTGATATTTTTTCACTATGGGAGCCTCTCAAGAGAGAGTCTAAGGAGTAGGTCAGGAAACAAATACATAGGCTGAGGAAGAAAGAAGAAAGAAAGAATGAGAAGAAAGAGAAAAAAAGCATCTGTTGGAGGTTTATCTGTGATAGTGGAAGAATTAAGTGCATTTAAGTATCAGGTTAAAATTTAAAAACTCACGTGGGCCTCCTTGAAAGAAATAGGAATGACAGAAAGAAGTAGAACAGGAGGGGATAAAGAAATGGCAGAAAGTAATACAGAAAGTAGCACAAGTTACTCAAGCACTGAAGAATCTGAAATCTAAAGGCAGTGGGGTTTAGCGGGGGGAGCACATGGAGGACATATTAGACCCCTCTATGATCCTGAGATTATGGCTTTTGGAAGCAGCACTAGAAGCTTCAGATTCAGGAATCTGTTGAGAGTGATAATTCAGCTAAGATACATTTCAGGAAAGAGGATCTTGGAAGCAAGGTTAATAGACCTAAGGAGTTTCAGAGGAGGAAAGAGGGACAGCAGCTTGTGAATTTAATGAACAAAATAAACTGACGAACAAAATACAAACAGAGGCATGGATACATGGAACATACTGACAGCAGTCGGAGGGGAGGAGAAGGGGAGACTGGATGAAAGGAGAAGAGATTAACCAAAGAACATATATGCATAACCCATAGACACAGACAACAGTGTGGTGATGACCAAAGGGAAGGTGGGGCTGAGGCTGGGTGGAGGTGGGCAAAAGGGGATGGGGAATGGGGACATCTGTAATAGTGTCAACAATAATAAAGTTTTTAAAAAGCACTTTCAGTGAACATTAAAAAATAAAATTTCTTTCTAGCTCTTTTTATTTTCTCTATCATCGTACAAATTGATCATATATTTGCCTTAGTTTGTCCAAAGTCTCTGATTGTCATCACATCATTTTTAAATTAAACTATTGTGATATAAAAAAAGTTTTCAGACCCTGCTGGAGATGGAAAAATACCCAGAGAAGATCAGCTGCAAGGATATAAGCATGGGCTGAAGAGTTGCCTATTATAAATGTGGGGTGCTGTGTTCACACATGGAAAAGGAAGCTATATGACTTGACAGAGACCAGGCTCATTTTAACACTGGGCTGGCTTCCAGGCCAGAAACACCAGACTCAAAAGGGAAATGGAAATAGAAGTGTTCAAAACATGGGAAAGATACCAAGAGAAAGAAGGAAGATTTGGGTGTAATCTAGACTGGAGATACTACCACTGAAAACCCCCGCATGTCTGTTTGTACCTAATTGGCCTTATGCCCATTCTTAAATTAATCTCTGGCAAAAGTGAGGGGATTCCTCCTAGACCAATCAGAATTGCCTCTGTAGCTTCAGATGTGGTCAGCTGGACAGAGGAAATAAGGGTCCCTAGAAAAAATGAGTTTTGGGTGGGGGACGAGGAGGAGGATGTTTTGTAGGAAGTCACTATGTCCTTATTGAAAGTTATGCCCATGGTTAGCCTCTTGATGGGAAATTTATCCCAACTGAATTTAAATTCACATAGTTGGAAAACACCTTATAATAGGCATCCTGGCAAGGCTGAAACAAACAAAAGAGATGTTCTTTCTTCACCTTTTGTTCCCTGTGTATTTTTCTCCTTACCCCAGATAACACCAAGCCTGCTGCATGCTGATAGGCAACAGCAACCAGGGTCTACATACTAGGCTCTATGAACATCATTTTGTTTGCAGGGGTCATATTTGCTTCTACATTTATGATATGAGAGATTTAGGTGGATTACTTCAATTTTGAAGGTACTGAAGTGCTGCTGCACCCAATGTAATGGAAGAAGGCTCAAGGTGTAGTGGTTGCTGAAGGAACCCAAACCACAAGACATTTGAGGGAGAATCCTCCTACAGGGACTGACAAGGTCATTAAATTAGGGAGAATAGTAATTGGACTTTAAGGTCTTTGGAGTTAAATTTATAGAAGGGAGATAAATTTATTTTGGATTTGGGAAGGGCTTTAACAAGGGGAAGGGCTTCACCTTGTTCCATTTTTAGCCATTCTGTGTTGTTTTATTTGGACTTTTTAAAAAGTAATCTTCTCTGTTGACCAATTTTGGACAAGATGACGAGGCATGATTTCAGATGGGAAATAAACTAGAGAGTTTACTTCACTTCGGCCTAAGTTGCAGGGTGGTCTTGAAGTTGATTAATGACCTGCTATGACCCATTACAGAAAGTCTTAGAGGACCACCTAAACTGTGCATCTAGTGGTCCCAGGAAGTTAGAGTGAGGAGCAGGGGTAATAACTGAGGGATTTGCTAACCTGTCCTAGTTGGACAAACTTGGCTGAACAATGATTTGATTAATAAGCCCAGTTGTTAACAGAGAAAATAAGTGATGGGGCATGTGGGGGGTTGCTCAGCTTCTCTCCCTGCATTTCTGCCAGAGTTCATGAAGGAGGAAACATCCACCCAAGCTTCTGTCTATATTTACCCTCTTATTAGATCCTCCTCATAGACGTGACTAGTCTGGTCAGAGACTCTGGGGACACTTCACTAGAGAGAGATCATGACATTGAAAGACACTCCATGTTCATTTCTTACAGGCTCTAAGGCAGTGATGGCGAACCTATGACACGCGTGTCAGAGGTGACACGCGAACTCATTTTTTTGGTTGATTTTTCTTTGTTAAATGGCATTTAAATATATAAAATAAATATCAAAAATATAAAATCTTTGTTTTACTATGGTTGCAAATATCAAAAAATTTCTATATGTGACGCGGCACCAGAGTTAAGTTAGATTTTTTCAAAATGCTGACACGCCGAGCTCAAAAGGTTCGCCATCACTGCTCTAATGCCTGCTTTTAATTTCCTACCCTTAGGAGCAGCAGGCTGTTTTGCACATATTCTCTCCATGTTGTAAGCAAATGGAGAGGTATGTGAGGGTAGGGGAATGGGGGTGGGCTACTTCTGGTAAGGAGACTTAATCTTCCTCCTCCTCTCTTTGTTTCCAATTCCATGGATCTGGCAGGCCAACCTTATCCTGGGACCTGGTCAGATAGGTGGACTTATGCTCAGCTATTAATACCTCTGTACATGAGTCTTGTTCTTATCTCCACTCTTCCTCTCCTCTCTTTTGGCACACTTGAGAGGGTCACAGGATTTCGATTTGGGGTTTGAAAGCCAGAGGCTTCACTTAGACCTCCTGACCTCCACCTAGTCTTGACCCAAGCTTCACTTTAAGTTTGGACATTTGCTTGCTTACTCATAAAATGGTACTGGGGTTCTCCAGTTGGGAGAAGGGCTGAGAGTAAGATTTGAGTTTGGAATTTTACTTCAAATTTCTAACACCATTTTTAAGGGACCTATGCTTATTTTCTACATTTTAAAGCCATGAGTGTCTTTAAAGAAGTTGTCTAGCTCAGATATTCCCAAAAGGAAATGAAGAAAGAACAAGAACTTAAAAAAAAAGTTAGTACTGTTTTTGTCACATATAAACTAGAAAAATACCTTATAAATATATTTGGAGTAAGATTTTGTAGCTGTAATTTACTTCTATGTTTGGTGACTAACTATTGCTGTTCAAATTATAAGTGATGTGAAAAATGTGAAATGAAAGACAGTTCCAAATAAGTGGAAATATTGTTATATTCAATGCATGTAATAAATTCTTTATTTTAACCATAAAGAGCTATACATTTTATATTAATAGAAAATGAATTTCTCTTTGTCCCCAGCTACTTAAAGAATATTGGTTTGAAGGGATGCCAGATTACTGCTTTTCCCAGGGCTCCTACATGACTTCAGCCAATCCTTTCTCAAATTTTCACTCTATTATTTATCTAATGTTGCTTAATTTGTGCCATCCACCACACAGCTCTCAAACTCCATGGCTCCTTCTGAAAAGATAAGCTATTGCAAGGGGTGGTGGGTGTAGAGAGGAGGCCAAGGGTAAAATCCGAACAGATAAGAAGACCTACTAACACATCTATTAGAATAGCCAAAATTCAGAACACTGACACCACCAAACACTAGTGAGGGGGGGAACTCTCATTCATTGCTGGTGGGCATGTAATTTTGAAAGACAGTTTGGAGATTTCTTACTAAACTAAACATATTCTTACTGTATAACCCAGCAATCACACACCTTGGTATTTACCCAAAGGAGTTGAAAACTTATGTTCATGCAAAAACCTGCACACATATGTTTACATCAGCTTTATTCATAATTGCCAAAATCTCAAAGCAACCTTCAGAAGGTGAATGAGTAAATAAAGTGTGATACAATAAATAAATAATAATGGAATATTATTCAGCACTAAAAAGGATTGAGCTATCAAGCCACAAAAAGACCCAGAGGAACTTTAAATGCATATTACTAAGTAAAAGCCAATCTGAAAAGGCTGAATACTATATGAGTCCAACTATCTGACATTCTGGAAAAAGCAAAACTATGACAAGGATCAGTGGTTGCCAGGTATTAGGGAGGAAGGAGGGATAAGTAGGATTTTTAGGGGAGTCAAAAACTATTCTGTAGGATATCATAATGGTGGATACATTTGTCATGATACATTTGTCCAAACCCATAGAATGTACACTATCAAGAGTGAACTCTAATGTAAACTGTGGACTTTGGGTGATAATGATGTCAATGTAAGTTCATCAATTGTAACAAATGTACCACTCTGGTAGGGGATGTTGATAATGGGGGAGGCTAGGCATGTAGAGGCACATATATGGGAAATATCTGTATTTTGTGCTCAATTTTGCTGTGAACCTAAAACTGCTCTGAAAGAAATAAAGTCTATTAAAACACACACACATACACACACACACACACACACACACACACACACACACACACCAAACATTTTTAAGAAGAAAAAAATTTCAGTTTTCTATATTTTATTTTCCAAAAAACTATATAGCCAAGCAAACTGTCCACACATATGATATACAATCCATTCTCATAACTTCTTATCCTCTACTTCAAGACAGCCTCTGACACTGTAGAAATTCACTTACGGAAATTGAAAATTAGGGAACTGATCTTTTTGTGTAAGTAAAACCCTCCAAGCCACTACTTACCTAGGATCACAAATGAAAGGAGTCAGACTTTTTAAAACAAACAGATCAACAGATTAAACACCCTGTAGAGTTCTAATAGCCCTAGTTAAAAACCCTTAGTTAAAAAGTAAATAAGAGATACTCATCAAAGGTGGATAGCTTTTAGCATAGAAGCTTGTAATTTTTTTTTAGGGAACACTCCTTGGAATCCATCTTGTTCTAACAAGAAGGCAATAGAGTTTTCCAGTCATTAAAGACCTCATTTAAAGAACCAGGCCCCACTACAGGTTGTGTCTCCCTCTTGATATGGATCAACTTTATTATGTGACTTATTTTAACGAATGCTTAACACAAAATTGAGGGCATTTTCGTAAATATGGTTTGCTATTAGTCTTCAGGCCAGAATCCTTTGGATAAGTAAGTTGCCAGGGCAAGAACTATTTGCCTACAATCCAGGGTAGGGTGTACAAATACAGCCAGATATTCTTGCAGTCTCCACTGATGAGCCCCTTTCAAATTCTACTTCTTGAACCTAAGTGGTTTCCCTTATCTCTTTTGATTCCAACCTCTAGGGTCTGACCTTTGATGGCTTGGATTCTGATCACTTTTTGTTCCTTGCCTGGTTTCCTGTTTGCTGGATCTGCACCCCCAAAATCTTAATCTGGGCTGGTAATTTGGCCAATATTTCCTGTTTCCTTGCTTGATAATTAACTTGGCACTATAATGAAGTAGAAAAAACCTGGGCTTTACAATCAGGTAGACTTGGGTTTAAATCTCACTAATTAGGGAGGAAGGAGGAATGGTGGTCTGATTTGGGTAATGTACCCTTCTGAAGATCAGTTTCCTTTTTGATAAAATGAGGATATTCATACCCATCTCAAAATATGGTTGTGATTGGAAATAGGTAGTGATAATGGTTGCACAATATTGTGCCACTGAATTGTAGCCTTAAAATGTTGAAATAGGAAATTTTATGATAAGTATATTTTACCAAAATTAAAAAAGAAAAAATATGATTGTGAGAATTAGTCTTTGTAGAACACTCATTACAATGCCTGGCACATAGTAGGCTCTCAATAAATAGTAGCTATATACCATAAAATATTTTAAGTTGCAAGTAACAAATACAGCACAACTCAAACTGGTTTAAACACTAAGAGAATGTACTGGCTCATGACATTTAAAAGTTCAAGCCTGAGGTAGGGCAGGTTTTTGGTTAGTTTTATATCACTAAGGATTGTTCTTCTCAATCTCTAAGGGTTCAGTTTCTTTCCATCTTTCCACTCTGCCTTCTGCAACACCAGCTTTATCCGAAAACACTGGCAACTCTCATGATCATAAGATGGCTGCCAACAACTCCAAAAAGTATCTGTTCTCTCATCCACACCTAGAGAGAATGACTTGGTCCTACAGTCCAGCAAGTATCCTTATATTTATTTGCTTAAATCACATGTCTGTCCTGGAACCAAAAGCTGTGCATGAGAAGATGGAATGTGATGCTTGGCTTACACTAACCAGGCAGGAAGTCAGCTTCTATGGGAGCACATGGTTGCATGGTGTGGGGTGGATTCCTTAAATGAAAATGAAGGTACTATGGAGGAGAGAAGACAGGACTAGGACGATGAGGAGACAACCAACAAAAGTCTATTTTCATAGCTATTATCATTATCATTGGCTTTCTTGGCCCTTAGCCCTTGGCTCTTAGCTATTTCTTTGGAAATCATTAAAAAACAACAACTAAGTACTTATTTTGAGTAAGTGTATTCTTTCTAGCAAAGAAAGATCAATAAGTATAAAGCCAAGTTTAATTTAACTGCATGTTAGGCATCTGGAACAACAGCCAAACAAGCAGCAAAATGCACTGAATAAAGAGGTTTCACAGGAATGAATGTCAGGGATGGAGAGCGGGAAGGAAGCTAGAAATATGGTAACTTGATAAAGAGTCAAACCCAGAAGGATGAAGTTAGTTATTGGCTTGTCCTTTACTGAAGCCAAGTTAGAAGTCAGGACAAAGGGACCGATTAACAAGGAGAGGGGGCATTCCCCAAAGCAGAGTTGACAGAAGAAAGATCTGATTAAAACCTGATTTTGAGCCCTAGCCAGTTTGGTCAATGGATAGAGCATTGGCCTGAGGACTGAAGGGTCCCGGGTTCGAATCCAATCAAGGGCACATGCCTGGCTTGCGGGCTTGATCTCCAATAGAGGGCATGCAGGAAGCAACCGATCAATGATTCTCTCTCATTATTGATGTTTGATCTCTTTCTCCCTCTCCCTCTCCCTTCCTTTCTGAAATCACTAATATATATACATATACATACAAAAAACAAACAAAAAACTTGATCTTGAGCCCTGGCCTGTTTTGCTCAGACCTGTGGATTCCAGGTCAAGGGCAGGTACCTCTGTTGCAGGCTCAATTCCCAGTGGGAGGCAACCAATCGATGTATCTCTCTCACATCAATGTTTCTCTCTCTCTGTCTCTCCCCTTCCCTTCCACTCTCTCTAAAAATCAATGGAAAAATATCTTTGGGTGAGGTTTAACAAAAACAAAAGAACCCCTCCCCCACCCCCCCCATCTTGACTGCTCTGCCTGCTCCTTTGAAGTTTTTACCTGATCATCTATGATATTCCTGTTTCTCTTTTTGACTCAGCCCCTATCTAATGACTCACCAATTTCTGCCAGTTTTATTTCTGTCCCTTCTGCCAAAAAGGCTCTTCCGCATTCCTTTGCTGCACTTCAATGGCTAATTCCTACTCATTGGTTAAGACTTTCAATTCTATGTTTCCTTTCCAGGAAGGCCTTCCAGAACACCATTGTTGCACCACCTCCCACCCCAGGGCACATACCACAGGCTGATTTAAGTAATTCTGTTTGGTATTCCTTATCTGTAACCAATACCCAGTAGCCTAATGATTTGTTTACTTGTCTGATCCTGATCTTGGTCCCCTTCTGAAGAGTAGGGACTTAATCTTAGTCATCTTTGGTTCTTTGATGCCCAGCACACTGCCTGGCACATAATAGGAGCTCAATGAATGAAGGAGGCAATTCCTTTGGCTACCATCTGCTATACTCTTACCCAGGGCTTAGGAAATAGAACAACAAGTAAAAACCAAAGTGTTCCCCTTACCTAGAAAGAAAGAGTTAGGAATGAGGAATAGAAACACATCAAATATGTCCTGTAGCCGTTTGTACCCACGTAGACTTCAGAAGTGCTAGAAGGGCTTGAAGACAGAATCAGAACTGCCAAGAAGGCCCTGACTGCCTCTTTTTCTTTTCTAGTATCTGTCTTCAAACACTGTGCCTAGTCCCAAACTGTTAGAGGATATTTATATTTATTTTCCCTATTGAGTCACATAGTTTTCACAATTTTTATGTTGTTTTTTCCAGTCAGAGAATCGGGATGGGATTATGGCTTGTAAGTGACCATTATAATAGTTCAGACTTACAAATGCTGGTTATTGGCATTTACAGAGAAGCAAATCACCTGAATTAAATACCAGTTGCTCAGTAAAGTTACTGTAATACCTCATTCCTCGTTACAAAGAGCTCATATGACCTTTATGTAGGGAATTTGTTTTCTGTTTAATTTATTTTTCCTTTCTGAAACAGACATTCATCCATTATAGGAAAGGAGCCAATTATTGGGCAAACACAGAATCACCTAATGACTCTACCCTCTGGTTTTTTAGTCTCAAAACATTTTGCATTTCTTCACAATTAAATTAAAAATATTTTAACATTACACTGAAAATGCTATTAAATATAATTTTAAATGTTCCAGGAGGCACAACACTCAGCTTTGTTTCTCAAGAAGGCTAACTGAAAGGTCTTGTGCTTTCCCTGGTTGTTAAGGTGTTTTATTGTTTGTTTTTAAAATATATTTTTGTTGACTTCAGAGAGGGAGGGAGAGGGAGAGAGAGCTAGAAACATCAATGATGAGCGAGAATCATTGACTGGCTGCTTCCTGCACACCCTACATTGGGGATCGAGCCCGCAACCTGGTCATGGGAATCGAACTGTGACCTCCTGGTTCATAGGTCGACGCTCAACCACTGAGCCACGCTGTCTGGGCTGGTTGTTAGGTTTTGACAATAAACTAAGGGAAGAAGTTATAGAAGTGTGGGCTCACCTTAATAACTTCTTATGGGTTCCTGGTTATTTAGGATTATTTGGAGGCACAGTCAGCTATAGGCAAGTTTCCTGATGTAATGTGTCTTTATGCTCCACTGCAGCATGACCTCTGATGGCTGCCAAGGCCCCTTCTCCCCACTCTTGGTGTTCTGCCTGCTAGGTCCTAATTTCTCATGCTGTGTCTTTATGACCAGAACTGAGGGCCACCATACTATTCCCACATAATTACTCACATGTACAACTTTTTCTGACTTCGTCATCCCCTCAGCATCCCATAAGAATGATAATAACTTTCTTAATTCTGAAGTACACTTTTAAAATGCTAATTTTAGGGTTTTCTCAATTCTAAGGCATACTCCCTCACCACACCCCTCCCCCCCCCAACATTTCTGAGATGGGAATTAATTTGAGAGTCTTTTTTTTTTTTTTCCTAAAAAAGTGGTTACTATATTTTTAGTCAATCCTACAGTCAAAAGTGTCAGAATTGAAGAATGTGCTATGAATATACTTTACTGGAGTTAAATTTTTTCAAGAGTC
This sequence comes from Myotis lucifugus, assembly GCF_000147115.1. Classification (NCBI taxonomy): domain Eukaryota; kingdom Metazoa; phylum Chordata; class Mammalia; order Chiroptera; family Vespertilionidae; genus Myotis; species Myotis lucifugus. The sequence goes on along the minus strand of NW_005871054.1, from coordinate 11,977,987 downwards.
AGAAAATGTTGCTTCATGTGGAGATTTGAGCTATCACATAATTAATTCAAACAGACAAGGGACTTTGGGTAGGAATATGTGAATAGTTTAGACAAAACAAGATAATTGTTGAGGGAATGGGGACTGGGTAGAGGTGGGCAAAGGGGGAGAAAATGGGGGACATCTGCAATGATGTCAACTAAAAAATTTAAATAAAAATATTTAGTTGGTTATCTGGACAGTTGTCTAAATAATTATCTCAATCCCTTCATCCCTTTACATTTTCTTGTTTGGGGATTGGATGCAAAGGAAATATGAAGCTATATGTCCCCATCATATAGAAGATAGGGGATCTTAAACTTTCTCTCTTCACAAATTGTCTTAAAGCGTAATATTTATATTGAATAAGAGAGGTTGGGGTTGCAAACAGAATTCTCTACAGAACATCCTTGATATGGATGACCAGTTATCTCAAAATACTCCTAAGGTCTTTTCTGAAAGGGTTGTTACTTGATCTCATTTATTCTTGCTAAAGAGATGATGGCTTTTTTGGTCACTGGTTTGTGGCAGGGGCAGAGAGTCAACACAACCATGAACACACGTGGTTCCTGTCTTGGGTTAAATATTCAGATATGTCTGAGCCCCATATGTGATATTTAGCAAAATTATACAATGCTTCCCTGGCCAGTGTGGCTCAGCAGTTAGAGCATTGGCCTGCAAACTGAAGGGTCTGGGATTTGAGTCCCAGTCTAGAGTGTGTACCTGAGTTGCAGATTTGATCCATGTCCCAGGTCAGGGTGTGTGTGGGAGGCAACCAATCCATGTGTCTCTCACATCGATGTTTCTCTCTCTCCTTCCACTCTCTCTGAAAAAAAAAAAATCAATGGAAAAAATACCCTCATCCTTGAGTGAGGATTAATTTTAAAAAATTATACAATGCTTTTCTAAAATGTTTGTAGCACCAAATAAAAAAATTATTTCCTACCATAGACCACAATTCCTTATTTGAGGATCTTCTGTTGTTTCATTTAACTATCCTAGTGGATCTCACTCTCATGTCTAAATTAAACTGCTCTAACATTATTTTAAATGGCATTTCCATTGTTAACCCAGAGTGTCTGGGAGGTCAAATTTGATGTGTTTAATCTGAGTGAGATCCAGAAAATCTATATATATAAAAGCCAAGCAACAGGAACAATAGAACAATCGGAATGACCGGAATGACTGGTTGCTATGACTTGTACTGCGGTGTCCAACTGGCCTGATTGGGGCCCTGATAAGCACCCGCAACTGCCTGCCGCCCCTTCCCCTGGCCGGCCCCGTCCCTGATTGGCCCCCATTGGGGCAGGCCAGCCGGACCCCACCTGTGCATGAATTTGTGCACCAGGCCTCTTGTATTGTATATAATCTTTGAATCACTCCAAAGAATGTTGTTACTGTTGTCAGAATTGAGGGGATGTCTCTTAGGAACATGTTGGTAGATATTTAATAAATTTGTGTGCATTTGTGTTTGTGATATTCAGGGCCATTTGAAGTACAGGGCTCAGGGGGAGGGCTTCTCTTGCCTGAATCTAAGAGTGGCATTGCAGACCAATAATAAATATATCTATATATATAAAAGCCTAAGCGACTGGCTGACCAACCAACTGGCCGACTGCCAACCAGCTGACCGGCCAGTAGCTATGATGCACACTGACCACCGGGGGGCAGATGCTCAATGCAGGAGTGGAAACTACAGGCATGGAAACATGGAACAGACTGATGAATTTCAGAGGGAAGGGGGAAGAGGGGAAAGGCGGAAAGAGATTAAAGATCTTATATGCATACTAGAGGCCTGTTGCATGAAGAGATTCGTTCAATAGGCCTTCCTTTCCCCTGGCTGCTGGCACTGGTTTGCCTCCGGCACCCAGGGCCCAGGCCTTCACTCTGGTTGAGTTCTGGCCGGAGCCGGCCCCGGAAACATCAGGCTTCTCTGCTCTGCCAGCCCCGGAGCCATGAGGCCTCGCTGCTCCGCCGGCCCCGGGGCTGTGAGGCCTCGCTGCTCCGCCGGCCCCTGGGATGTGAGGCCTCGCTGCTCCGCTGGCCCCGGAAACGTCAGGCCTTGCTGCTCCACCAGCCCTGGGCCGTCAGGCTTCGCTCCACCGCTTGGAGCCTACATATGCAAATTAACTGCCATCTTTGTCGGTGGTTAATTTGCATATCATGCTGATTAGCCAATGGGAGGCGTAGCGAAGGTACGGTCAATTACCATGTTTGTCTATTATTAGATAGGACTAGAGGCCCAGAGCAGGGATTCGTGCACCGGTGGGGTTCCTCGGCCTGGCCTGCGGGGATCAGGCCAAAACCAGCTCTCTGACATCCCCCAGGGGTCCCAGATTGTGAGAAGGCGCAGACCAGGCTGAAGGACCCCACTGGTGCATGAATCCATGCACTAGGCCTCTAGTGTATTAATAATACCTTATAACATGCATGTGCTACTACATTTTTTGAAGTGCTTCTACATTTATGATTTCTTTTGATCTTCACAATAACCCATGGACTACATAGAGCAATTAGAGATGAGAGAGGTCTAGAGAGGTTCAGTGATTTATCTAAAATTACACATCTAATTAGTGGTAGATCTAAGAGTAGCACCTAGGCCTCCATACACAGGTCTTCTTATTGAACTCTGCTCTACCATGCTGTCTCCTTAATGTTTCTAAAACAAGAGACCTGACAGTTGGACAGGTTGCATCCCAACCCTTTTTATACCTTAAAATGCTTTGGATTTTAATTTTTAAAGATTTTAAATTGATTTTTTAGAGAGAGAGAGGAAGGGAGAGTAAGAGAAACATCGATTGGCTGCCTCCTGCATGCCCCCTATTGGAGACTGAGCCCACAACCTAGGCATGTGCCCTGACTGGGAATTGAACCAGCAACCTTTCTGTGCACAGGACGAGGCCAAACCAATTGAGCGACACAGACCAGGGTTAAAACGCTGTGGATTTTAGAAGAGGGAATAAATATGGGACAATGAATTTTTTAGAAAGCCATATGTTCTTTCATATCTGTTAAATCCATATGGGACCAATATATATTTATTGACCAATGTTTCAGAAACTGGAGATTTATCTTTTTCCAGGCAAAGGTTCACTTGAGTAATACAGAATAAATCTTCCAATGGGTGAGGATCATTTTCCTAACCTATGCATAAGGTACTAAGTATAACTCTGGGAACATAAACTTTGGGAGCATCTTCTGAGAACCAGGGATTTTTGAAATGCTCACATCTTAGTGCAATATAAGCACCGAGAAGTACAAACATTAGTATGAAAATGAATATAGTCCTCTTTTAATCATGCAAGCCAGATTTTTTTGCCGATTATCCTATACAGTTCACTCAGGACTACCTTGGTGCTTCTGCCCTCTGCTTATATAGACCCAAGACGTCAAGTGCTTACTAAAATCCTCTCTCTCTTTCCACTTCTTAAAATTTTTTTTTACATGTTTTTGTTGATTTCAGAGAGAGGAAAGGAGAGGGAGAGAGAGAGACAGAAACATTAATGATGAGAGAGAAGCATCATTGATAGGCTGCCTCCTAGGAGCCCACAACCCGGACATGTGCCCTGACCAGGAATTAAACTGTGATCTCCTGGTTTGTGGATAGACAGGCCAGGCAGGAAGTGTTATTTTTCAAAAGTGTCTCTATATTCTTCCCTCAGGCATATAGAGCTTTAGGCTTTCTGTTGTCAAATCTGTTGATCTACCTAAGTACTGTGTAAGTAGGTAAAGAAAATCACTTTTCAACTTGCTGCTAAATTAAATATATTACTGAGTCAGGCTGTGAGTAGGGGGGAGTTTTAAATACTTTTTTTTAGTACTTAAATTGGAAGGAAAAAACTGTCAATTAAAATCTGGTCTTTAAACTATGATATTATGTTAATATAGAGGAATTCTCTTTGGGAGAGTGTTCTCAGTTCCTAAAGCTCCATGGTGAGAAATTGAGCATATTTTTTTTATAAGATCTGGTACATGAATAAAAATAAAAATATTTTGGCAACTCATGGAATGGGAGAAAATATTTGCATAGCTGACAAGGAATTAATATCTAGAATATATAAAGAACACCTACAACTGAAAAACAAAAAAAACTCAAACAACCCAATTAAAAAATGGGCAAAGGACTTGAATAGACATTTCTTCAAAGAAGAAAACAGAAATCCAATAGGCACATGAAAGATGCTCAACATCACTAATTGTTAAGAAAATGCAAATCAAAACCACAATGAGACACCATTTCACATCCATAGGATAGCACATATATACATATATATATATATATATATATATATATATATATATGAAAAAATATAAGGATGTGGGAGAATTTAGAACCCTGTGTTGATAGGAATATAAAATGATGCAGCCTTCGTAGAAAGTAGTTTGGAAGTTCCTTAAAAAATTAAACATACAACTACCATATGACCCAGGAATTTCACTACTGGGTGTCTATCCAAAAGAATTGGCTCTAGTTGCTTTGGCTCAGTAGATAGAGTGTTGGTCTGCGGACTGAAGGGTCTGGGTTCGATTCTGGTCAAGAGCACATGCTTGGGTTGCAGGCTTGGTCCCCAGTTGGGGGCATGCAGGAGGCAGCCGATCAATGATTCTTTCTCATCATTGATGTTTCTATCTCTCCCTCTCCCTTTCTCTCTGAAATCAATAAAAATATATTTTAAAAAAAGAATTGAAAGCAGGACCTCAAACAGATATTTGTACAGCAATGTTCATAGCAGTATTATTCACAATAGCCAAAAGGGGGAAACAATCCAATGTCCCCATAACAGATGACTAGATAAACAAAATATATATACAATGGAATATTATTCCGTCTTAAAAAGAAAGGAGTTTCTGATACATGCTACAACATGGATGAACCTTGAAAATGTTATGCTAGATGAAATGAGCCAGACACAAAAGGATAAATATTGTATGATTCACTTATATGAGATACTTAGAGTAGTCTAATTCATAAAGACAGAAAATAGAATGGTGGTTGCCAGAGGTTGGGGAGAGGGAAGAATGGGGAGTTACTGTTTAATGGTTAGAGTTTCAATTTGGAAAGATGAATAAGATTTGGAGATAAATGGTGGTGATAACTGCACAACACTGTAAATGTACCTAATGCCACTGAACTGCACACTTAAAATGGTAAATTTTATATGTATATTTTAGCACAATTTTAAAAAATCGACCTTTATTTAGCACTTTTTTAAAAAGCACTTTCACTCGCAGTATTTTATTTGTTCTTCATGACAACCCTGAGCTATAGGCAGGGCAGTTATTATTATTCTCATTTTATAGTTAAGGAAATGAACGCTCATATGGTTTAAGTAAATAGCCAATGAACACAAAACTAAGTGGTAGGGTCAGAATTAGGACCCAGAACCTTAGTACAGTGCTCTTTCTTCTGTACCAAACTGCCTTTCACCAAATGGTTCTGGACCTTGACAATTGACACTGACATTGAAGTCACTGGCAAATGCCCAGCTTTCACTTGAAGTGCACATATAAAGCTTGATTTCAAAGAACAGTCTGGAAAGGGCTTTCTGGAGAATGTGGGCAAAACAACAGGCGCAGAAATCATTAACAATGTGTAACTTTCCCCCATCACAACAATAATATTGTGAAGGGCAAGACAGAAATATGAGAACTGAAGCAACAGCCAGGAAATGCTCAATAGCCATGTGTTAATTTATTATCATAGCTCTAGTTCCGTTCTAAATAATTTTTAAGGGACTCCTTGTTAGATTGGACTTTTTATCATGTCAAATATTTCTTAAAGTTCATTTGTAGGCTGTAAGATGATTCTTGAGAATGTTTTTATTATGGCTTAAAATGAGCTAATAGTTGCCATGTAATACAGTTTGATCTGTATCTAACAGCCTCTTTGAAAAATAGTTATGATTTTAAAAAATATAGAGACATGAAGAATAACAAAACAGACTTTTGTCATACAACTGCGTGTTTGCATTGTTAATTCAGTCTCATAAAATCTTTCCAGTAAATTAATTACAGCTAAGAATCAGAAGGGGCCATAAATCCAAAGCTGCAGAGGAGTCACAGCCAGCTGTTCTTTAAAAATGGAATGCTGATTTTTATTTTTAAGTATTCAACAAACAGTCCTGAAGCACATCCTCAAGAGTCTTAATCATATATTGTTGGTGGACTATGAAGTTTTGTTTTGTGTACTGAAGAGGAATTTCTGTCACATAATATTAATGTATTCTAGTTTTTTAAGGTTATTTTCATGGCAGGCTGAGAGTTGAAATTTTGTGGTGCTAAAAAGTTTGGAAATACAATATAATAATAATTATACAAAGACAAAATTACTTCAAAATTTTATTTATTTAAATCATTTAAAAAATTTTCCATTATAGTTGACATACAATATTACATTAATTTCTGACAGGTCCTTTTTCACATGTTTGACATTCTTACTAAGATCCTTGAAAGTCTCACTAAGTCCCTTGAAACTCATTAAGTCCCTTGAAGCTCTCATTAAGATCCTTGAGTAACCTTATAATCATTGTTTTGAACTTTGTGTTCAGTAATTTGCTTGCTTCCATTTCTTTCATTTGTGGCATGTTTCTTTGTCTCATTTTGGCAACATCCCTGTGTTTGTTCCTATGTACTAGGTAGAGCTGCTACATCTCTTGGCCTTGGTAGAGTGGCCTAATGTAGTTGGTGTCCTGTAGGGTCCAGTGACACAGCCTCCCTGTTCACCTTAGCTGGGCATTCCAGGTGTGCCCCCCTATGTGGGCTGTATATACCCTCCTGTTGTGGTTGAGCCTTGATTGCTGTTGGCACATAAATGGGAGGGATTTATCCCTAGACTGATTTGTTGAAATGACTGGCTGCAACTGTGGAGGATCAGTTGTGCAGGAGCCCACCCCATGGAGCAGGACTCACTTCACCAGGGCTCTGGTGCCCACGGAGTCCACCTCTGGAGTATGTCACTTGTGGAGATGGTTGGGTGGTTCTTGACGTGATCTGAAGCTGTCCATGGGGTGCACTGGCTTTGGGACCTCCCGGGAGGTGCAGGACAAGGTCAGCCTCTGCTTGTGTCTGCCTGGGGACACCTAGCATGAGCTATAAAGCATTCCACAGATGGCTGTTACTTGTGCTGGGCTTGGAGGTGCCCAGGAGAGGCCAAGCTGGGACCCAAGACTGGCTGCTATTAGTGACAGGCCTGGGGCCACTTAGCAAGTGGCATAGGACATGCCGAGGCCAGATGCTACTTTTTTGAGAGATTTTAGGCAAGTCTGAACTATAAGCCAAGACAGGCCATTTGTATGGAAAAGCCAATGGAAACAGCTTGGATGAGCCTGCAAGTTGGTGGGGCCAGGTCTCAGGGAATCACCAGGGCAGGGGACAATGTGAGCCTGGTTGATAGAGACTCAGATATGGCTCCTGCCTGCTAGCTCTCTCTTGATGTGGCTTTATATCCTTATATATCCTTAGCTATAGGACTTCCATTAAGCTACTTCAGGTAGTTCTGAATGATGGTTGTTTTTTAGTTTATTTGATGTCATTTAAAAAAATATTAGAGAGAGAGAGAGAGAGAGAGAGAGAGAGAGAGACATCGATTAGTTGCTTCTGGTATGTGCCCCGACTGGGGATCAAACCTGCAACCTAGGTATGTTCCCTGACCAGGAATCAAACCCACAATTTTTTGGTGTCCTAGGTGACACTCTAACCAACTGAGCCATCCTGCCTGGGTGTTACTTCAAATTTTAATAGTTATATTCTTGGGGGTTTGTCCACCTCACATGACTATTTTTCTCTTTTTCAGTATTTTACATGTTTTCTACAACGAGCATATCTTACATCTACAATGCAATAGAATAACATTTATTTTAAAATAATGGTAATTAGAGAATCATGCAGGCCAGGTCATTGGGGCAGTTTTTTATTTTATTAAAATGACTAGAGACCTGGTGCACGAAATTTGTGCACGGGGGGGGGGGGTCCCCTCAGCCCAGCCTGCACCCTCTCACAATCTGGGACCGCTGGCTCCTAACTGCTCACCTGCCTGCCTGCCTGATCGCCCCTAACTGCCCTCCTTGCCAGCCTGATCACCCCTAACTGCCTCTGCCTGCCAGCCTGGTCGTCGTCCCCAACTGCCCCCCCTGCCGGCCTGGTCAACCCCAACTGCTCTCCCCACCCGCTGGCCTGGTTGCCCCATGCAGTCTGCTGTTCAGTTGTTTGGTTGTCCCTCCCTAAACCCCTTGCCGGCCTGGTCGCCCCACGCAGACTGCTGTTCAGTCATTTGGTTATCCCTCACTAACCCTCCTGCTGGCCTAGTCACCCCACTCAGCCTGCTGTTCAGTCGTTTGGTCGTCCCGCACTAACCCCCCTGCCAGCCTGGTCGCCCCATGCAGCCTGCTATTCAATTGTTTGGTTGTCCCTCGCTATCCGCTACCCCCGCTGCCAGCCTGGTCGCCCCACGCAGCTTACTGTTCAGTCGTTACTGTGACAGCATCCTGGACAATTTGCGTATTCCTCTATTGTTAGTATAGATCAGGGGTGGGCAAACTTTTTGACTCGAGGGCCACAATGGGTTCTTAAACTGGACCGGAGGGCCGGAACAAAAGCATGGATGGAGTGTTTGTGTGAACTAATATAAATTCAAAGTAAACATCATTACATAAAAGGGTACGGTCTTTTTTTTTTAAGTTTTATTCATTTCAAACTGGCCGGATCCGGCCCACGGGCCGTAGTTTGCCCACGGCTGGTATAGATACTGGAAAGGAACCAAAAGGTAAACAGTTTGTTCACCAGCTTTCAAATGCGTAAATATATTATTAGTTCCATTTTATAGAAGAGAAGAATGAGGCTTGGGCTAAGTTCACTCAGCTAGTAAGCAGCAGGAGAACAAGAAAACCCGACCTTCTGTCCTGCTAGTAGGAACGTGGTTTGGTGGAGAAGATTGGTAGTTCACTTTACTGCACAGCTTACATTCTGCCTGGTAATTTTGAGTGGGATGGGAGCACTTCAAGCTCAGACATTGGTTTATCTCTGTTTGATAAACTTGCATATAATTAAAGAAGCTCCAATACCAGAGAAATATGGTTCATTTACTCAGAAGCAATTTTTTTTATTAATGGTTTAAAGCCATAATTCATGGACTGCAAATAACTCATGCCAACAACGATTTTTCATATATTTTGTAAAATTTAAGTATCATTACATCTTGTTATCTATGTGTGCATTTCTGTAGTACCTATCATCAAGGCTGTTAAGGCCTCATTTATCCTCTTTCTTATCTTGGTTTAGCTATTGCTAAATCCTGTGATTGTAGGTCTTAGTTTTGATTATATATCCCACTTCCTTAAAGTTGTCTGCTAGTTCCCTTTATAGGAACCATCAAATAAATAATGATTTCTACCATTTATTGAGTGCATACCATGTACCAGTCATTTTATACCTAATATTTCTAATCCATGATATAAACTCTGACTACTTCTGCAATTTCATTTTCATAATATTTCTAATCCATGATATAAACTCTGACTACTTCTGCAATTTCATTTTCATTGTCCTGGCTACACAGCTTGTTTATGCTAAGTTAAGACTATTGGTGTGTGGAGAAAATCCTTACTTTTATTTGTTTGTTTTCAATCAAGACCTGTAAGACCTGCTAATTGGTGAAGTAGAAAGAATTAATGATCTTTAATCACCGTTAGAATGAAAAATGCCCTTATTGTTTTCCTGTCTCTAAATAACCTTTTCCCACCTGTGTCTAGGGAACAGTCACAAATCAGCTAAGTAAAAATCTTTCAGTTGTTCTTTAAAAACATTGACTTCAGTCTGGCTGCTGCACAAGGAGCTGGTGGTGGGGGTTGGGTGAGGCTGCCGGTGATGTTGTAGCAATGGATTTTTGCAGGAAGGTTGTGTATGGAGGGAAACATGCGAAGAAAGCCTGACCTCATCCTGAGATATCTACACTGAATCACTTGTTCAATTAGATTGTAATTAAACATTGATCATTTTGCATTCTCTTCCTAGTAATTTCATGTACATTTTGTTAAACAAAAAATTTAACTTTCAGTGCTGAAAGTCTCTCTTTTTATTTTTTAAAATATATTTTATTGATTTTTTACAGAGAGGAAGGGAGAGGGATAGAGAGTTAGAAACATCGATGAGAGAGAAACATTGGTCAGCTGCCTCCTGCATACTCCCCACTGGGGATGTGCCTGCAACCAAGGTACATGCCCTTGACCGGAATCAAACTCGGGACCCTTTAGTCCCCAGGCCGATGCTCTATTCCCTGAGCCAAACTGGTTAAGGCTCTCTTTTTATTTTTTAAACATTTTTTTATTGGTTCTTCAGAGAGATAGAGGAAGGGAGAGGGAGAGAGAGAGTTAAACATCCAGTGGCCACCTCCTGCATGCCCCCCACCAGTGATTGAGCCACAACCCAGGCTTGTGCCAGGGTTGGAATCCAACTGGCAACCCTTTGGTGCACGGGATGACACCCAACCAACTGAGCCACACCAACCATGGTGGAAAGTCTCTTTTTAAAAGAAAGGGTTTATTAAGCCATTGGTAGTATAAAAAGTCCTGGGGCGTGAATTCTGAACCACCAGCAGCATGGCTAGGTAGAAAGACAACATATTCACATCCTGGATTTGTTGAGCATTTTTATGCATCAAGTTAGGGCAGGGGGCAGGAGAGGGATGTAATCAGTTCTGAAATAACTTAACATGAGCCATTGACAAAAGGGAGTGGGAGAAGCTGAAGTGGGGCCAGCTCTGGGATAGGTGCAGAGTCTGCAAGAAAGAAGTGTCCACTCCTGTGGATTAACTGTGGGCAGCAGATTGGAAAATTCATGTGTAAATAAGAAGTGGAGGCTCCTGGGGTCAGGATAATGGTGGCTTCTGGGCTTCAAGGGCACCTGGCTAGTCTCTCTTTAGGAAATAGCCACCTGGAAATTAATCCTAAATTCCAACAGTTACACAAGAATGTGAGTAGCCTTTTGTAAGAGCTGGTCCACAGTTCTTAACAGGCTAACTGTTCTGTCTCTATCTGTTACTCTCCTGCCATGGTAATTTAATTTAGAACATCTCAGAATTTTTTTCTTGTAAATTTTTTTTTGAGTCTCACATATGCATGCAAGGTAGTGAAGGCATTATCTCTGATTTACAATTTACAGGTGGATATAGTGAGAGTAAGAGGTGAAGTGACTTGCCTAAAGGCAGTAACTGATCAGGACAATAACTCAGATACCCAGTCAATGCTCTTTCTACTGGCCCTTTCTTCAAACTATCTGCTTGCTCCAAGATTTTTTTTTTTTTAAATTGCAAGTGCATAGGGAGAGAACTAGAAATGTTTTATGTGGCAGTGACATGGAGTGTCTGCTTTGTGTTCAGCAGTGAAGTAGATACAAAGAAATAGAAAATACTGTCTTTGTCCTTGAGAAATTTATAGCCTAGTTGGGGGAAAGAAAATTTAAGCCTCCCCCCTCCCCCCAGTATTGTAAAGTGAAAAATATAAGGTTACAAATGTGTGTATGGTAAAAATATTATACATTTTTTTTCATTTTGCTAGAATCATAAGATCTAATGAGTATACTGCTCTCCCAAAAAGCAAGAGCGTGTGGCCTCTTTCTTTCTTCTTTTACTTTCTACACACTCCCATCTTTCCAACTTAAGTTATCTCAGTGTCCTCCAGATTAAATAGTCTCTAGTGATTTAACCGTCTATTTTGATTTCAAATGCTCTCTCACAGGTAAACATTAATCAATTCAAAGTTCAGTTCCCTACCAAGGCTGGTTTCTCCCCGCCCTCCTCCTTCCCAAGGTAGTGACCTATGCATGGGGATACTCACTGTCCTCATGGCATTGGATGGGGGCGGGTTTCCACTGCAGGGCAGCTGGTCTGGTCAATGTACACTAGCTGCTCCCTAACTAATGCTTGTCTAATTTTTGGATTTCCCCAGGAGGGGTTTCTTCTATGTCCCAGGGGAGCCAAGACCAGTTTGGGATTGCTGTTCTGCCTAGTCTATCTAGTCACATGCCACTATTGTTCTGCTATTGCTCAACACCCAACACATCCTAGAGTGGGATCTCCTTGAGCAGCAGTCTCCTTCTAGGTCTCTTTTGGGAGTCAGGGCAAAGGCTCCCTTGCCTTCAGCTTACCCCTCCAACTATTCAGTATGCTATGTCCTCTGGGAACTCAGTCCAGAGAGTAGTGGTTCAGAATACACCTGTCTGACCCTCTGCGTCCCTTCCCCCTATTTCCTTGTCCCCACCTCCCCCCATAACTCTCTGAGTGAAAGTTTCCCATCTTCCCCCCAGCTCCATGCCCTCCTCAAGTACACTTCCCTCATCCTATGATTTCTCTACTCCTGGCTTTTAGTAAAACTCTGTGATTTAGTTGTCTGGCTCTATCTCTTCTTGTGTTAATAAGAAATAAAGTCATTGAAATATCTTTTTCTCTGTTTTCAAAGTTGGGCTTTCAAAACTCTTAATGACTATTCAAAAATCTTATTTTAGGCCCAACTGGTGTGGTTCAGTGGTTGATCTTTGACCTATGAAACAGGAAATCACAGTTGGATTCCTGCTCAGTGTACATGCATGGGTTGGGGGCTAGATCCCCTGTAGGGGGAGTGCGGGAGGCAGCCAATCAATGATTCTCATCATTGATGTTTCTATCTCTCTTTCCCTCTCCCATCCTCTCTCTGAAATCAATAAAAAACATATTTAAAGAAATAAAAAAATCTTATTTTAGTAGTAAAAACTGAGTATTGGCTCTTTCCACTGTTTGTATTTCTGCTGTAAGAATGCTAAAGGTTTAAGAAAAAAGTATGCTTCGTACAGAATGAGGGGTAGTGACATACAAGGAAGTGTAAAAGAGGAAAACATATTAATATACTTTTAAAATATTTTCCCTGTTGGATATGCACAGGAAAATAATCTGGAAAAATATAGACCAAAATGTTAATAGTGATCCTTTTTGGGTGGTGTTTATTCTTTTTTCTTTTGATATTTTTATTGATTTCAGAGAAAAAAAGAGAGAGGGATCGAAACATCAATGATGAGAGAGAATCATTGATTAGCTGCCTTCTGCATGCCCCTTACTGGGGATTGAGCCTGCAACCCTGGCATATGCCTTTGATCAGAATCGAACCTGCGACCCTTTAGTCCGCACTCTATCCACTGAGCCAAACTGGCTAGGGCAGGTGGTGTTTATTCTTTATGTCCTCTTGTATTTTCGGAATTAAAAAACCCCACACATGTGTATTGTTTTTGTAAGTGGAAAAGCCAACAAAAAGATTTCTGTTGGAGTTGGGGACAGTGTACTAGCATAGAACTATACATACAAAAAAAAAAATCTCAAGACTATGTCCCCAAATTAATTGCCAAATAAGTTGTTTAAGCATAATTGTGATGAATCCTTTCTGAGTCACATTTTTTCTTTTTCTTCTTTTGTTAATTGAGATTTAATTCATATATTATAAACCCACTCCTTTAAAGCATACAACTCAGTAGGTTTTAGTACATTCACAAAGTTGTCCAATTATCACCACTATCTAATTCCAAAACATTTTCATCACCCCAAAAAGAATCCCCATACCCATTGCAGTCACTCCCCAGTCCCCTTTCCTTAGCCACTGGCAACCATGAACCTATCTTCTGTTTCTATGGATTTGCCTATTCTTGACATGCATGCAAATAGAATCATGAAAAATGTGGCCTTTTGTGTTTATTTCATCCACTTATCATGTTTTCAAGGTTCATTCATAATGAATCATATTTTTCTCTATCTACTTCTCTGAAAAGCTTTTCCCTCACTGCTGTAATAAAACTTATACTTGTCCTTTAACCTTTCCTGTATAGTCCATACAATGCGAAAAAGTCAGACTACCTCCTGCCCCAAAGTTGCATTACCTGCTCTATAGGCTCAGTAGAATGGAGAATTAATCATAGTTATCCACTAAAAATTATATTTGGCTTTGGAATACATTATAATATGGGAGTAGAGTGAGGTAAAGAGCAGGGATAGACTCAGTGACTTAGTTTCCTTGAAATTTAATGTTGATATTAGTAAAAACTTATGGGAAAAGTAGCCCCAGTACATGCTAATGATTGTAAACAGATTTGAGTCTATATTTTATTGTGGATAATAACTATTTTCAGGTGGACATGAACAATATTGGATAAAGAAAATGAGATCAACCAAAGGACTTATATGCAAGCATATAGGCCTAACCAATGGACACAGACAACAGGGAGGTGAGGGCATGAATGGGGGGGGGGATGAGGGGTAATGTGGGGATAAGGACACATATGTGATAACTTAATAAAAAATTAAAAAAAAGAAAAAAAAGAGAAAATGTGTGTATACTTTTGAATCTTTTATTTCATCAAATTTGTTAGTATTTCTAGATATTGGCCATGTCCTTAAGTAGGAATAAAGGGAAGACTGGAATCCCCCATCCTGAAATTTCTTATATTTCTACAACATAAGAACACAAGGGTCTCTCCAAGTCAGTATTCTTTACTTGTTTTGGGGAGTCACATATTTAGTCCTTTGAATCTCTGATGAGAACTATGGACCCTTTTCTGAAAAACGTTAGTTATAATTTCCAAGAGTACCTAAGTCCCTTGAAAAATCCAAGGTATCCACAGTGTCTTAGTCAACTTGTGCTGCTATACAAAATACCATATCCTGGGTGGCTTAAACAACAAACATATTTATTTTTCACAGTTCTGGATGAAGGCTGGAAAGTCCAAGATCAATAAGCCAGCAAATTTGGTGCATGGTGAGGGCCTTCTTCCTTTTTTAAAGATGGCTGCCATATTTGTGTCCTTACATTGGGGAAAGAGAGCTCTCTTGTGTCTCCTTTTATTTTCTTGTTAATCCTTACATGAGGATACTTTTTCCATTGATTTTTAGAGAGAGTGGAAGGAGGGAGAGAAAGGGAGAGAGAGAGAGAAACATCGATGTGAGAAAGACATCCTGCATGTGCCCCAACTGGGGCCAGGAATCGAACCTACAACCCAGGTACATGCCTTTGACTGGGAATCAAACCCACGACCCTTTGGTGCAGGGCCCGATGCTCTAACTATGGAGTCACACTGGTGAGGGCTGTTTCTTCTTATAAGGGCACTAATCCCATTGAAGGCTCCACTCTCATGACCTAATCTAATTCTAATTACCTACCAAAGGGTCCACCTCCAAATTCCATCACACTAAGGATTAAGACCGCAACATATGAATTTTGGAGGGACACAAGCATTTAGTCCACACCATAGAGATAGCCCCCACATTGAGCGTCTACTCAGAAAATTCCCTTCTTTATTTTACCAACTAGGGTTTCAGCCTCAGGTTCCAATCTAGTTTCTCATTCTGATGAACTGGGTGGGACAATATAGCTTTTAAAGACTTCTTGGCCCTCTAGAAAGGCCCATATGTCTTCTGAATCCTGCTCTAGGAGTAAGAGGCACCCCTAGGTGCCTGTTTGAGATATACCACCCAGATGATGTAAAGAAGAGTGAATAAGAAAGATGAGAATATTGACATCACCCCCTTGTGTTCTACACATTATGTTCTACATGTATCCTTGATTTCATCCTTGCTCCTCATCATAGTTTCTGTCCCTTGGGAGTGGAGTGATATGGGGAAAAGCATTAGTTCCTTAGTGTGGGTTGGAGAAAGGCTCTTACTAAACAGTGGATACCTCCAACAAGATTCATGAATAAATTGAGCACAGATTCAGGGTCAGCAAGTAGGAAGTGACTCTGGAGGACAAGAGGAAACATCTGGAAAGCGTGGACTTGAACCTGAGCAGCAGATCTTTCTCAATGGACAGCTCAAGTCTTTGAATTCCCTCTGTTTTGGGGTCTGGCCAAGCTCAAATTTTTAAACCTTTAAAGCATAAGTTAAGCATTTGTTTGGTGTAGTTACAGTGAAGAGATGAAGGCATTTTCTCAATAAAAAAAGAGAAAGAGCTCTGTTTTCTTAGTGACTGCATTGGTTTGTCCTATTTATATGTAGTCCTCTTCTGCCTTACTTTGGCATGGCTCCTAGGAGTGGCTAATGTGTTTATTATCCCATCTCCTTGGTAATCAGTTGAAAAATTCCTTTTCCATTTTAGCTCAGAAAGAATATGCAGGTGCATATCATCTGCTGGAGAGTAAGGCTGGGTTCAAATCACCAACTGACCTTGTCCTGACTACTGAGTCATGGGTAATGCATGAGTAAGACTCAGCAGGATTGAAAACTTGGAATGGGCTCTGATGTTGAAACTACTAGACATTATTTTATAATATGAATAAATATGATAGTGCCTATTGGTGTAAAATCTCTCTCTAATCCACTGCAAGAAAAATTGTCAAGGAAAATAGTGATCTACATTTTGCTAAGTTTGATGATTTTTCTGCAGTCCTCACCTGACTTGACCCAACACAGTTTATTATTAAAGTACTTTCTTCTTGAAGTACTTTTTGTACTCAACTTTGGGGATATTCCACTTGCCTGATTTCCTCCTATGCTATAGGCTGTTCCTTTTCTACTTCCTTTATGGTTTGTCCTTACCTTCACAAGTCTAGACACTTGATATATTTGTTAAAAATACTGGTGCCTAGTTCCTACCCCAAGAAATCCTCATTCCATTTGGTTGGAGCCCAGATATTTATTTTTATTTTTTTCAGATATATATTTTTAAAAGATGGTTAAGATGATAAAATTTGTTATGTGCACCTTACCACAATTAAAAATAATTTTTAAAGTTCCTTAAGTGATTCTTACTAGCAGTCAGGATAGAAACTTCTGATTTACCTATTAACATTATTCAAATTTATATCCTTATACCTCTCCCATGAATGCCAGAATCATCTATCTAACTGACAGCTTGATGTCTCTACTTGGATGTCTAACAAGTTTCTCAAATTTAGATGGACATAAAACAAATTTCTGATTCCCTCATCCCACACCTGCTCCTTCCACAGTCCTCCCCCAAATCGTTGAAACCATTATTGACTCCTCTCTTCTCACATTCCACACCCAAACCATCAACAAATCTTGTTGGCTATGTCTTCAAAATATATCCAGAATCTGACAATCTTTCACCACCTCCACTACTACTCACCTGGCCCAAGTCATCATTAACTGCCACCTGGATTACTGCAGTAGCTTCCTAATTGGTCTCTCTGCCTCTGTTCTCACCCTTAGTCTTCGTAAAATTTAAAACAGATAACATTATTCCTCTGTGTCACATCCTTCAATTGGCTTCTCTTCTCACTCGGAGCAAACCCAAAGTCCTTAAGTTCTGCCCCTCAATCATTACCTCTCTCATCTCTTACCATGTTCTGCCTGCTATCTGTGCTGCAGGTACTCAGGCCACCCTGCCCTGACTAGCGTGCTCCCATCTCAGGGCTTTTGCTCTTCCCGCAGCCTCCCAGGCTTTGAGTGGTAGTTTGTCCAAGGTAACACAATAAGTAAGTGGCAAGGCTGGGATTCCAACCCACTTCTTGTTCTAAATCCAATGCTTTTACTTATTGTACCATGTGGCCTCTCTACTGTACACAGTATTCATTCAATCATTCAAGAAGTGCTGTTCTAGGTGCTGAGGATACAGCCAATAAGAAAAAGTCCATAATTGAGTGGAGCTCACATTCTAGCTGGGAGAGATAAATTAAATACATTTAAAACACAGTATATCAGATGATGTTCAGTGTTATCGAGAAAAATAAAGCAAGGCAAGTGAGATATAAAATTCAGGGCAGGAGCTGCTATTTTATTAATCTATTGATGGTCAGGAGGCCCCACAGTAAAACAGCATTTGAACACAGACCTGAGCAGAGAAGGAAGTGTGGGAATAAGCCATAGAGATAGAAAAGGGGAAAGAATTCAAGTGATAGAGGGAAGCCAAAGGAATTCACATTTTAAAATTTATTTTCCATCTAACTAAGTAACTATGGCTCATCTGTGTTTTGAATATTTTTGAAAGTGGTATGGATGGCTTACTCTTGCCCAGACATGCTTGTGACTAAGCAACTGATAGGAGTTCAGTCTTACAGTGGAAACAAAGTCCTTCTGGCCTATAGAAGCAGTGGACTCTGTAGTTAGATCACATGTATGAAAACCCCAGCCCTACTATGTGGACTGTTGATATGATCTAGAACAATTTACTACCCTATTGTAAGATGCAGTTCCAAAATCTGTAATGTAGGGATAATCACTAGTTTTTAACCAGTATACATCTACGGTATGCTTTGTCTGTTCTAATTGGTTGGCCATATCAGTTGTTAATTATTATATTGTTAGTATATTTATAAATATTATTTTTGTCTAAACTAAGGGTCAGCTAACTATGGCCTGCAGACCAACCTTAGGCCCCACCATCTTCATAATTTTTGTAAATAAATTTTTACTTAGAACACAGCCAGGCCCACTCATTTATATATTGTCTCCTATGGCTGTTTCTACATTACAAAGGCAGAGTTCACTCATGGAGATGGACTGGACCTTTCTTGAAGAACTCCTGGCCTAAATGGAGATAGAATCCTACTTCTGCTTCATTGAAACATGGTCTAAACAGCTCTGATTTGTACCAAGATATTCACATTTTCAAGTAGTTCCTTATAGTCAAGAAAGGAGTTGTGCTCAGGACAAGTTGCTAGGAATCCCCTTGGAAGTGAAGGAACTCCCTCCCAATTTCAAGATTAGGCTGTTGAGGAAAAGGGTCCCCAGTGAATTCTGAAATCAAATTTTCAGAAATAAAAAGCCACATGTGGTCCCGTGACATTCAGGAATACAATGACATGCATTGTAGATGCATTGCACAAAGTGTGCCCACTTTCTGTTTTCCCCCTGCTCTCTAGTATCCTATCCTGGTGTCGGCCCTTACTTTGCAATGCTGGATCAAGGCAGGGGACAGAGAAGTGTTTCCAGGGAAAGTACAGGGAGAAGATGTTTTCTTTGCCAACTTGAGTGGGGATCTGGGTCAGATTTACTCTTCACAACATTTGGGTCTTTCAAACAATGATTTGGGCCTTGGTTTTGATTTTGCTTCTTTAGAGCTAATAAGTGCTTTAAGCATTTTAGTATTTTAAAAAAGAGTTAATTAATTTCATTTCTGTTTCTTTAAAGAGTGGACATAATTCCAAGCCCTCAAATAAATCTGGCGGAGCCCAGAGGAAATCAGGTAATGGTCACAAAATAATAGAAGTCAAAAACCAAAACACAAGAAGTTCATGTACTCCTTTTTATTCTTCTTTATTTTGATTTGTCTCTTGTTGGAATTTGTGTCTCTGAGAAAGCTGAGAGGGTATCGGAGCTCTTGGTAATAGCCTCATTTTTCTTCAGAAACATGCAGCAGAGTAAGAGGGAATGGAGTCAATAAATGTGATTAATTGATCAATGCTGACTACATACCTACTATGCACAAAACATTGTGTTCGTCTAGGTATTTTATATGGGCTCAAAGAGTTTTTAAACCTATATGCAAAGCTGTACTGACTCTGTGTCCATAATTCAGCTTTAAAAAATTATGACTTCAGTCTTTCGAAAAGAGAATCTTGAAATGTTTCTTAGTTAATATTTATTTGATCTCAGGAGAAAACCAAATGTATTTTCCTCTTATTTAGGATATGATTAACTAAACACCTTTATCCTTGTTTATAAACTTGTAATATTATTTTCCTAGGAAAGCAGATCAGTTGTTTCATAGAAATTGAGAGACAGTCAGAGGTGCATGAAAACTCATCTCACAGTGGTAGCAGTGATATGGGTGTGCCTTTGCCTAGACAAAGAGTTGACAGGGCCCAGGAAAAGCTGAGCAGCTGAGCAGCTGAGCAGCTGGGCCAGGATGAGGTCTTAACACCGTCTTTGGAAGCCTTTGGCTCTCTCTGCAGAGGCAGTACAAGATGACTTCTCAGTCTTGAAGAACCCTGAGTGTGTGTTCCTGCCAGGCTATACCTCCTTGTCAACTGTTTTTTCCCTAGTATTTCCCTTTCCAAAATATAGTTTTTAATCCTTACCCCAACTTTATCCTACTGTGTAAAAATTCACTTATCTTGTTGGAAGAAGGAAGAAGGCATCAAGCAAATGTATATTTTTGAAGGGTGTATACTAGACAGTATTATGCCTATTTTCTAGTTGTGTCACAGGTTCTGTCCCTTCTCCCTACTCCTTCCATCTTCCTTCTGAGCCCCCTCAGTTGAGACTGGATCCCAGCAGAGCATATAACTTCTTCCTGTTTAAAGAAGCCCTGGAGAGGAGGCCTGGCATTCATACTAAGGTAACAATGATTAGTATGAACCTTTAAGAGAATTTGCATTTTATCTCAGGAAAACCTCATGAAAAGGTGAAACTCCAGTTTTTTGGTGGTAGATGGGGAACTTATTCCTCTGCCCCATTAAAATAAGCCTAGAAAGGCTGCAGTTTATTGTAGTTGCTCTCAAATATGAGATTGCATGTGAATATATGAACATAATTTTAAGAAGGAAAAAAGCTGTTGCCATCTAAACTGGATTTTTCAAAAGCTAGAAATTTGGAGTAAAACAGTAGAGCCAAAGAAGATAATCATCTTTTATTTTTTTCAGAAGAAGATTTCAATCCCTTTTGGCTTTCCTCCAAGGATATCTGAACAGGACATCAAGTGGCTGAAAAGCCAAAATTTTCAATGTTTCATAACTGCAATCAGTCCTATGCATTAATTTTGGGGAAGGACTAAATGATAAAAACTTTCACATTAAGGCAAGCAGCATTGTGGCTCTGTGTGTTTTTCTTTTCTCCTTCTCCTCCTATTTTTTTTTTTTTTTTTTGTGGGAGGAGATGAGAAATTTTGTTTTAGTTAATGTTTTTGTTTTTGTTTTTAAAACGATGAAAAAGAAAATGCTTCACTGGCACAGAGCAAACTTTCCCATAAAACTCTCTTTGGCCATGGACTAAGTACAACACACACAGTGCCAAGAGGGGTTTTATGGCTTCCCCTTGTTTCCCCTGCAAAGAAAAAAAAGGAGCACAGGATCAAAATAAAGCTAGAATGAAAACCACATTTCTGCCTCGGTTGGGCTTCTCCTTTGACTAAATTATCACTACAAGGGTTTGGTTTTGTCAAAAAGAAATCAAATAATAATCTACCTTCTTTCTCTCTGTACTTCCAGAAGAGACATTAAACACAGGGAAGTGTGGGAGTTGAAACGTCACTGCTATGTTGGTCAGGCATATTTATAAACCTCACTGATTTGGTCCATAGCTCCTAGGCAACCTCCTGTGAACCACAGGGCAGAGACAGTTCTTCTGAAGACCAGGATATTGCCTTGTCCCAGCAACTCTTGATTACCTGAGTGCTGGCCACTTGTGGGATCCTGCATGGCTGTCAGCCTCAGTTCCGTTCCTTGAAACCCGGGCTCACTAAATCCTTCTACAATTCACTCTGCTAATTGGGCAATCACCTGCTCAGAGAAATCAGATGAAACAAGGGGAACTTCCCCCCCCCCCCCACTTTTCTACCAAGGGTAACTGACCCATGAAGATGGGATTCAGGGACATCAACAAATACCTTCTCAGAATTTTCATTTTCCTAATTTTAAGCAAGACTGATTTCCCCTTGTCCTCCCCAAACTTCAACTTACTATTATAGCAAGTGAGGAGGGTTATTATTTCATAGAAAAAGATATTTATTTGAATGTAGTTACACAGCCTCCAAATGGTGAATATAAACACTACATTTAAACTTAATGGAGATTGGGCAAAACTTTGTAAGATTAAAAATAGTGAGGGGGATCACAAAATATCAATAGACTTCACTTTTTTTTTAACCCACTTATTTGGATATGATTGACTTACAAAAAGCTGTATGTATTTAATGTATGCAACTTGAATTTGGAGAGAAGTATACGCCCGTGAAACCATCACCACAGTCTACAAACATCTCTTTTTAGCAACAAAATGTTAGACATGGTCTCTTTAAAGTCAAGAACAAGAAAAGAAATGGGAAAAAAGAGGGACATCTGTAATAGTTTCAACAATAAAGATAAATTTAAAATAAATAAATAATCCATGAGTAAGCCTTTTGAAGTAAACATTTTAAAAATGGATATTTGGAAATGTTTTTAGTGCTATGTGGTTTCTGTTGCCAAAATCTATAAATACTCACATAGCTATATAGTTTAAACTTAGAAGTAAAATGTCCTAATCTGCTTGAAATTAAAAAGAATAAGAAAAGAATATTCAATATCACTGCTCCTATTAAATACAGGGTTGGACAAAAGAAGGTTTACAATTGTCAGTACACAAAACAGAGTTTATTCTTATATTATTATTTATTAATTACTGTATTATTTTCCACACAAGCAACTGTTAACCTATTTTTGCCCCACCTTGCCCCACCCTGTATTGTATTAAAAGTCTTAGCCAATGCAATTAGAAAGGTAAAAGGGTTAAAAAGAAAGAAAAAAACCTGCCTGTATTAGTTTTTATGGTGCTGTTACAAATTACCAAAATCTTGAGTCTTGAAATATCACAAATATTTTATCTTACAGTTCCACAGTTCAAAAGATCCCACTGAGCTAAATTCAGGTGTTGGGGGGCAGCATTCCTCTCTGGAGGCCCTCGGGGAGAATCAGTGTCCTTGCCTATTCTAGTTTCTAGTGGCTGCCTGCATCGTTGGCTCCTTCCTGCACCATCAAAGCCAGGAACATCAGGCCAATTCCTTCTGATGGCCAAACCTAAACTGTACTTTTTAAGAATGTAATACTCCTCTACAGCAAGAGAAACTACAAATACTATCAAAAGTCAAAGGACAAAAGGAAAGATATTTAAAACGTAAGTTTTAAGGATTAAATGCTTTACTAATAAGGAATTCTTACATAGCCATAAGAAAAAAAATCCAAATATCCTATTATAAAAATGGTCAAATAAAATAATCTTGAGGAACAAGCTATAGTAACTAAGACATTGTGATATTGGTGCAAGAATACACAAACAGTGCTCACGTCCGCAGCACATGTACTAAAATTGAAATGATACGAAGAAGATTAGCATGGCCTCTGTACAAGGATGACACACAAACCAACCAACCAACCAATGGAACAGAATGGAGAAAGGGAACCACATATAGTCACCTGATTAATGACAGTGACAATACATATTGTAAAGCAAAGGGCAAAAGATGGTTTTTCTATTAAATGGTGTTAGGTGAATTGACTATCTGCATGGAATAAAATGTGTCTGGATCTCCACTTCATACCATGCACAAAACTCAATTCCA
The DNA here is from genome assembly GCF_000147115.1 of Myotis lucifugus. Classification (NCBI taxonomy): domain Eukaryota; kingdom Metazoa; phylum Chordata; class Mammalia; order Chiroptera; family Vespertilionidae; genus Myotis; species Myotis lucifugus. The sequence goes on along the minus strand of NW_005871054.1, from coordinate 11,954,747 downwards.
GCCCAGTGACGTGGCTTAGTGGTTGAGTGTTGACCTATGAACCAGGAGGTCACAGTTCGATTCCCGGTCAGGGTACATACCCGGATACACAGTGTGGGGCGTGCAGAAGGCAGCTTATCAATGACTCTCTCCCTTCCTCTCTGAAATAAATAAAAACGTATTTTAAAAAATCAATTCCAAATGGATTACAGATCTAAATATGAAAGAGAAAACAATAAAACTTTGGAGGAAAACATAGACTATTTTCATGGCCTTGGAGTGGGCAAAGATTACTTAAACAGTCACAAAAAGCATTAACCATAAAAATTTTTTTGATTAATTTACCATATTAAAATAAAAAAAACACTTCTGCTCATCCAAAGATACTATTTAGATAGTGAAAAGGGAACAAACAAGGTGGGAAAATATATTTGCATACATATAATTAACTCACTGGATAGAAAAAAGACCAGAGATTTCAACAGGCACTTCACAAAGAAAAAACTAAATGGCCAATAAACAAAAAGAAACAATAGTCATTAGAAAATTTCAAATTAAAACTACAATGAAATACACACCCACCAGAATGACTAAAATTAAAAAGACTGACAATACTAACTGTTGACAAGGATGTGAGGCAACCATTACTCTCATACATTGTTGATAGGATGTAAATTGGTATGACCACTTTGGAAAATTGTTTTACATGAATCAATGTTAGGTGAAAAGTGTAGAATAGAAAATTATTTATATGAGCACACTCCCAGTTATAATCATATATATACTTTTTTGGGACAATATCTCTATCTCTATTTCAGAAGAAAACATACTTTCTGATCATTTCTGTGACATGGAATTACAGAGCATTTATATTTTCTTCTTTTTAAATTTTTTCATGTTAGTCTCTGTCATAGCCTTGAATTTATTACTAAATATGACTCAATACCTTTTGTTCCTTGAACTTATTACTAAATAAGACTCAATACCTTTTGTTCTCCTAGGAGGAGTCTATTAGGACCAAATGCTGATTTTTTTTACTAAAGATTTTGCAGGAAAGACAGAAGAGAATTTTATACTGTACAGTTCACAGCACTTCATATACTTCCCTCAGATGTGCTTTGTGATGGTTAATTTTATGTATCAACTTGACTGGGCTGTGAGATGCAGAAATACCTAGTTAACATTATTTCTAGGTGGCTGCCTGCATCCTAGCACAGGAATAATGACCCCTGCAAGCACCCCATCTGGGAGAAAGCTGCCCCCAAGTTCCTGCCCCAATGACAGACAATCCAGTTCCTCCCCATATGTCCCTGGTTCCGTCTAGCACTGGAGCTCAGAGGGAGTGGACCTTGCAAGTTCTTGCGCCAGCCCTTTAAGAGGAATTGCCTGGGGCTCCAGCAGCCTCCTTGTCTCTCAGCCACAGTCCCTGCTAGTTTTTACAGCCTGAAGTTATGGGGACTTCTACTCCCAGCTCTGGAACCCTGGGTGTGGTGTGGGCTGGGACCCCTTTTTTCTCATGGGAAGCCTCTGCAGTGGAGATATCCTTCCCAATCAAAAAAACAAACAAAACAAAACATGCCAGGTGTGGGTGTTAAAACAGTCTGTTCCATGCCTCTGGCCCTCCTACCAGTTTCATGTACTTTCTTTTTTACTTCTCTAGTTGTAGGACCTCCATGAAGCCAGATTTCAGATGATTCTGAATGATGGTTGTTCTGTATTTTAGTTGTAAATTTGATGTGGTTGTGGGAGGTGGTGGTTACCGGTGTTTACCTATGCTACTATCTTGGTTCTCCCCTCAAATAAATTAAAATTTATTAATTTACAGCCTGGCTAGTGTGGCTTAGTGGTTGAACCAGAGGGTCACAGTTTGATTCTTGGTCAGGGCACAAGCCCTGGTTGCAGATTTGATGCCCAGTAGTGGGCGTGCAGGAGGCAACCAATCAATGATTCTCTTTCATCATTGATGTTTCTATTTCTCTCTCCCATTCCCATCCTCTCTGAAATCAATACAAATATTTTAATAACAATTTATTAATTTATAAAGGAATTAATTAATTAACAGAAAACAGACAATAAATTAATCTAAAATGTTATGAATTTTGATAAGAATTTAAAATTTGAAATGACCCCATGATAAAAGTGTCCTAAATTTTGATTGTGATGGTGGTTATACAACTGTATGAATTAACTAAAAATCATCTAATTCTGTGCTTTCCAATTTGGTAGCAATTAAAACCACATGTAGCTACTTAAATTTAAAATTATTAAAATAATATTACTGCAAAGCTACAGTTATCAAAGTAATGTGGTATTGGCATAAGAAGATGAATATCTATATATCTATATGTCTATATATCTATATATCTATATATCTGCCTATACCAGTGATGGCGAACCTTTTGAGCTCAGCATGTCAGCATTTTGAAAAACCCTAACTTAACTCTGGTGCCATGTTACATATAGGAATTTTTTGATATTTGCAACCATAGTAAAACAAAGATTTATATTTTTGATATTTATTTTATATATTTAAATGTCATTTAACAAAGAAAAATCAACCAAAAATATGAGTTCGCGTGTCACCTCTGACATGCGTGTCATAGGTTCGCCATCACTGGCCTATACTAATAATAGGGTAATATGCAAATTGATTGGGATGCTGTCACAGTAATGACCGATCAGCAGGCTGCGTGCACAGCAGGTGCAGGTGGGCAGGGACTTGCAGTGTTGGGGACGGGGGCGGGGCCATGGCAGAGAGGCTTCTCCACGTGCTTGCGCCGGGGGTCCGCAGATGTGCGGAGAGGCCCCTCTGCCCCGGGCCTGGCTGGAGGTCTGCAGGGGCGCGGAGAGGCCCCCTCCGCCATGGGCCTGGCCTGGGGGCGGGGCCGCGGTGGAGAGAACTCTCCACCACAGGCCCAGCTGGGGGGGCCACAGGCATGCAGAGAGGCCCTTCTGCTGCGGGCCTGGCCAGGAGTCCTCAGGCGCGCTGAGGTCTGAAGGCCTCCAGCGCAGCCTGGCCAGGGGGCGGGGCCACGGCGGGGGCCTCCATATGCCTGCACCGGGGGTCCGCAGGCCTCCGCTGTGGCCTGGTCTGGGGGTCCACAGGCCTCCCCTGGCTCCAGCCTACCTCTTTGGGACAATCCATTGAGGAGCCCCAGGTGGGTGGGTGCGGCCTACCCCTTTGGGGCAATGGATTGCAGGGCTCCTGCACTGTGACAGGGCACAGGCCAGGCTGGGGGACCCCCCACCTGCCCCAAGTGCATGAATTTTGTGCACCGGGCCACTAGTATATTTATATATCTATATCTATATATCTATATATCTATATATCTATATATCTATATATCTATATATCTATATCTATATCTATATCTTTATATATATATATATATATATATATATATATATATATATATATATAAAATCAGTGAAATAGAATTGGTCCAGATTCAACTCATAAATCTATGCTCAGTTGAATGGTGCCAAAACCATTTGAGGAGGAAATAATAATCTTTTCAACAAATGGTGCCGAGACAACAGCATAGCCACATGCAAAAAGTAAGGTTGGACCCTTATTCACACCATATACAAATATTAACTCAAAATAGATCAAAGACCTAAATGTAAGAGTTAAAATTATAAACTCTTGGAAGAAAACAGGGGTAAATATTTATGACCTTGGATTTGGCAATGAAGTTTTATATATGACACTGAAAGTACAAGTTCAAAAGAGAAAACAGATAAACTGGGCATCATGCAAATTAAAAACTTTTGTGCATCAAAGGACACCATTAAGACAGTGGAAAGACAATCAACAGAATGGAAGAACATATTTGAAAATCATATATCTTATAATGGTCTAGATCAAGAATAGATTAAGAACACTTGCAACCCAATTCCAAAATGGGCAAAGGGCCAAATAGACATTTCTCCAAAGAAGATACACAAGTGATCAATAAGCACATGAAATGCACTTAATATTATTAGTCATAAGAGAAATGTAAATCAGAATCACAATGAGATACTACTTGACATACACCGGGATGGCTAAAAAAAAGTAAAAGAAAATAACAAGTGTTGGCAAGGATGTTGATCAATTGGAACCCTTGTACACTGTTCATGGGAAAGTAAACTGGTACAGTTCTATGAAAAACAGTTTTGTATTTCAAAAGTTAAACATAAAATTACCATATGACCAAGCAATTTCACTCCTAGGTATCTACGCCCCCAAAATTAAAAACAGATATTCAAACAAAAGTTGGTATGAATGTTCATAGCAACATTATTTACAATAACCAATAGGTGGAAACACCTATATGTTCATCAGCTGATGAATGGATAAACAAAATATGATCTTATATAATAAAACCCTAATATGCAAATTGACCAAACGGCAGAACAACCGGTTGCTATGACGCGCACTGACCACCAGGGGGTAGATGCTCAATGCAGGGGGAGTGCTGCTCAGCCAGAAGCTGGGCTCACGGCTGGCGAGCACAGTGGCGGTGGCGGGAGCCTCTCCCGCCTCCACTGCAGGCGGGCGGTAAGGAGCGAGGGGTCCTGGACTGCGAGAGCCCCGGACTGCAAGAGGGATGTCTGACTGCTGGCTTAGGCCCGATCCCCCGGGCTGAGGGACCCTCCTCTCCAGTGCACGAATTTTGTGCACCGGGCCTCTAGTATATTCATAAAAAAGAATGGAGTACTGACACGTTATAACATAGTTGAACCTTGAAAACATTATGCAAAGTGAAAGAAGTCAGATACAAAAGCTCACATATTGCATGATTCTGTTTCTGTGAAATATCCAGAAGAGGCAAATCCAAAGAGACAGAAAGCTGATTAGAGGTTGCCAAAAGCCGAGGAACAGGGAGAATGAGGGTTACTGCTTAATGGGTTGGAGTTTCCTTTGGGGTCATGAAAATATTTTGGAACTATATAGAGATGGCTATATAATATTGTGAATGTAATAAAGGCCAGTGAATTGCATACTTAAAAATGGTTAAATTAGTAAGTTTTGCATTATATGAATTTTACCTCAATTAAAAATAGTATATAAAATAAAAAATATACTTCCTAGGTTTCACTAGCCACATTTTGGGTGCTCAACAGCCACATGTGGCTAGTGCTGCTGATTGAAATGAGCATATTATAGAATATTGCCACCATGCACAAAATTCTATTGGACAGTGCTGATATAACTGTACACTTACAATGGGTAAGTATGTGGTATGTAAATTATCCTTTGGTACAAAGACAGGGCAATTTAAAAAGAATTATTCCAAAGGCAAATATAGATCTTTTCAAAGAACCAGCTTTTGGTTTCACTGATTTTTTTTCTACTATTTTCCTGTCTTCAATCTCATTGATTTCTGCTCTAATTTATATATTTTTTAACTGCTTGCTTTAGGTTTATATTGCTTTTCTTTCTCAAGTTTCTTAAGGTAGAGGATCAACTTTGGTAGATCTCTTTCCTTTTCTAACATTTGAATACAATGCTGTGAAATTTCTTCTTAGCATTGCTTTCACTGCATCCCACAAATTTTGATAAGTTGTATTTTCACTTAGTTCAAAATATTTAACACATTTTGAGACATTCTTTGGGCAATGTGTTATTGAGAAATGTACTGTTTAATCTCTAAATATTTTGAGATTTCCATTTATCTTTCGGTTACTGATTTCTAGTTTAATTTCATTGTGATTTGAGGGCATACGTGTTATGATTTCTGTCCTTTTAGATTTGTTAACGTGTTTTATAGCCCAGAGTGTGGTCTATCTTGGTCAATGTCCCATGTAAGCTTGGAAAGAATGTTTACTTGGCTGTTATTAGGTGAAGTATTACATAAATTTCAATGACATCCCATTGATTGTTGGTGCTGTTCAGTTAAACTATATCCTTACTGATTTTCTGCCTATTAAATCTGCAATTACTAATAGAGGGGTTTAAAATTTCCAACTATAATAGTGGATGCATTTATTTCTCCTTGCAATTCTATCAGTTTTTGCCTCACCTATTTTGGCACTCTGTTGTTCAATACATACACATTCAAAATTGTTATGTTTTCTTGGAGAATTGGCTCTTTTATCATTAATAATTTTCCTTGGTATTATTGATATTAATATTATTAATACTAATATTATTTATATTGCCATGATAATTTTCCTCGTTCTGAAGTTGGCTTTGTCTGAAATTAACAGTTTTTTTCAGCTTTCTTTTGATTAGTGTTACCATGGTATATCTTTCTCTATATCTTTACTTTTCACATATATATATATATATATATATATATATATATATGTATATATATATATATATCTTTATATTTAAAGTGGGTTTCTTATAGACCATATATAATTTTTATCCACTCTCCATCTCTCTTTTAATTGGTGTGTTTAGACCATTCACATTTAAAATGACTATTGATATAATTGAATTAATATGTACCATATTTGCAACTGTTTTCTAATCATTGTACTTGATCTTTGTTTCTTGTTTTCCCTTCCTTTTCTGACTTCTCTGTTTTGATTTGCAATTTTATACAAATATGATTCTGTTTTCTCTAAGCATATTAATTATACCTCTTTAAAAAAATTTAAATATTTTCTCTAGAGTTTGCAATATGTATTTACAACTAAGTCTGTGTTAAAATAACCTTGTTACTGCTTCATAGGTAGGAGATGACTTATAACAAAGTATTCCCAATTCTGCCTTCTTGTAGCTTGTAATATTACTGTTATTCAATAGATTATTGCTGTTATTTTTAGCAAGCTATCTATTAGATCAATTAAAAATAACAAAAATATAAGATTTTATTTTACCTACATTTGTTTCTTCTCTAACATTCTTCTTATTTTTTAAGTGTAGATCCAAGTTTCTGATCTATATGATTTTCCTTTTCTCTGAAAAACTTTTTTTAATATTTCTTACAAAGGCTTACTGTGACAAATTCCCTTGCTTTTGTTTGTCTGAAAAAGTCTTTATTTCTTCTTCACCTTTGTAGGATAATTTCACTGTATAACAAATTCTAGTTTGGTATTTTCTTTCAATACTTTAAATCTCCTCTTGCTTGCATGGTTTCTAAGGAAAAGTCTGATGTAATTCTTATCTTTGGTGCTCTATAATTAAGGTAGTTTCTCCCCCTCCGGTTTCTGTGAGAATTTTTCTCTTCTAAAAGCAAGTATCAGATAGATTTGTCTAAACAACAACAAAATAATATTTTATATGATTAAGAAAGACAAAGCAAAATGAATGCCACTAACAATGATAAAGACAAAGGACAAAATGGAAAAATACTTGCAATAGTAGACAAAGTGTTAATAGTCTTAATAGGTAAGGAGCTCTTAATAAATAAGCTAAGCTAAATGTTGTAAAAGAAAAGTGGGCAAAAAACATGAAAAGGAAACTCACAAAAGAAATTAAGAGGGTCAATAAACATACATAATAAAAAATCTTCGGTAATTCAAAATGAAATTAATTCAAGAAGGAGATAAAATTTTTAACATTTCAGATCAATAAAGATTAAAAAAATGGTTTGTTGCATATGAGGAAAGGGTCAGAACCAGCTGATGGTATGAATAATGTTACATTTCTGGAGGGTAATTTAGCAAATTTTGTTAAATTTCTTCAAAACATCAATTTATTTTGATTCAGCAACTTTACTTCTAGAAATTTATCCCTAGAAAATAATTGGACAAATATACAAAGATGTGTGTATAAAGATTATTAATATGGTAGTATTTTTGTAATAGTGAAAAATTGACTTAAATGTCCACATTTATTTTTAAGTTGATTTATGAGAGATGAGAAATGAGAGAGAAAAAACTAGCTTGAAATAGGCAAACATGTTTTTATAATAAATAATTGTCTCCTTAAGTGCCAGTGTCTTTCACAAATAAAGAATGGGAGGAGTAGAATGTAATGTGACATCCTGTACATATGATACCCTTACCTCTCTGAAGACCCAGAAGTTTGCAGTCCTGACAAGATGGGGCTTAGTTCCTTGGTTCCACAAACACCCATCACCCTTTCTCCTTCTTTAAATTACCCATCATTTCCTTTGATGACTGGAAATATAGCTCCTTCGTTAGAAAACATCCAGTTGGACAATGGGAGAGGGTCTCCATCTTCATCAGTCTGACCTTGAGAAAATTGATTACAGCAGAATTTACTTCTCTGGGCATGGGAGTTGGGAAAGGGAAATCAGATACTCGATAATAATAATAGATACTCGATAAATCCTTTGAGGCAGCCAAGAAATCCAGGATATGACCTCAGCATTCGCAGTTCCATCCTGGCCCCCTTAAATGAAACTGACTACCTACAAAAGCAGGGCCTAGGAACTCAGGGAAAAGCCTATATACCTGTAAATCTCCCATTATAACTTCCAATTTTGTTTTGCCTCTATTATTTATTTACTTATTTATTTTAGGTAAGTCTGTGCTTTTTATTAACTACTTGAGGAGGGATGAAGCCGGAGGAGTGGGTGGCTCCGATGCCAGGCCTGTGGCGCTTCACTGGCTTGTACATGATGGAGAACTCACCCAGGTAGTGGCCAATCATCTCAAACTTGATTTCCACCTGATTGAAGGGCATGCCATTGTATATGCCAACCATGTTGCCCACCATCTCCGGCAGGATGAGCAAGTCCAGGCGTGTCTTCACCACCTCCGGCTTCTCCATGGGCGGGGCCTCCTTTTTGGCCTTGCGCAGGCGCTTCAGAAGCGAGTGCTTCTTCCTTCAAAGGCCCGGGTTTAGCTGCCGCTGCCAGGCACTGTACAGATGCACCAGCTGCTCATAAGACGTCAAGCAATTGATCGAGATCCACGCTGCGGTAGGTGAACTTGTGGAAGGTCTGCTGCTTCTTGTGCCCCACTTCCGCCGTCTTGCATTTAGCTCAAGAAACTTCATTTAAGGTGAAATGACTTGTTCCCGGTCATACAGCAAATTCTAGGGGAATATGGCACCTAGATACACAGATGAACCTTTTTATTATGGTTGTTATTATTATTACTACCAATTCTTAAGGTTCCATAGGAAGATAACATTCTATTTGATCTATAAGTACAGTCAGGTGTGATTCAGCCTAAATGAAAATGGACCGCAGGTCTAACCCATGTCTTTGTTACTACTATATGGAGGAAGGAAATGTCACATTTCTTTTTTCAAAGTTCTCTGCTACCTGCTTGTTTGGTCCTCCTTCTGGGAAGAAGAAAGCAGGCCTAGTGTTGATACCTAACCTGGAAGTTGATACCTTGGGTGACTAGGAGGGAGAGTGAAAGTAAAAACACATTTCTGAGAAAATGCTCCAGGTACAGCCAGCAGAAGCCCCATCTCTTTATGAAATGGAGGCAGAACCTAAAGTCAAAGGCCAGGTAAATATAGGAACAGACGTGGCTATTGGGGCTGTGGGTTGTGGAGAGAAGGGATTTGACAAATGGCAAAGGGGAATTGAGGTGAGAGGAGCTACTTGGTGAATGGATAAATCAGGCTGGAGTACAAACTCATTTATGGATGCTGAAAGTGTGGGATGAGTTGTCCTAATTAAAAACTACAGAGGGAAAACCACATGTGGAAAACCACCTAGTTGTAACCTCCCACCTGTAGTCAGAAAATGCAGTAAGACCTGATGACCCAATGGAATGTCTCACAGAGATCAGTTTTGCAGACAGTTACATAAAGGCTTTACAGCCAGTGAAAAAGATTCTCCAGACTTCTTCCCACTTCTGCCCCAGCCACAAAGCCCTAGAGAGGTGTAGGCACAAGTTCCCCCATAATCCCTAAGGCAGTGTACATCTCATCATTCTTTCTGACTCAACCATGGAAGATTTCTCATTATTTTTCCTGAAACCAAATTCTCTAAATATCTGTACCACCAGTGTTAAGTCACCCTACTCAAAACCCTGGAGTCAGCTTTAAATTTCATTAATCAATTAATTCATTGAGAAAATATTATTGAATCCTTACTACATCATGGATACTGTGCAAGGTTCCAGGATACCCAGTAGCCAATAAATTTGCCTCATGGGACATATAGTCAAGAACTCACCAAATCTTATTACATCTACTTTCATAATGACAGTCATATTTATATCTGCTTTTTCCTACCACCATTCTGTTTAGTTTTCCAGCACCCTGTACCAGAACTTTTTCAGTAGCCTCCTGCCTTCCTGTTTGCATTATTTCCTGCACTCTAATCTATTCTATATTCATTCATTCCTAAATATGATAGAGTGTCAGAAACACATGAGACTTACAAATATAGATTACTGGACTCCAAACCTACTGAATAAGAAAGATGGTAGGCCCCAAGAATATATATATACATATCTCCTATATAATAAAAGCCTAATATGCTAAGTGTCCAGTTGTCCAGTCGTCCGTTCAACCAATCAAAGCGTAATATGCTAATGATATGCTAAGGCTGCTCAACCACTCTCTATGACATGCACTGACCACCAGGGGGCAGATGCTCCGACTGGTAGGTTAGCTTGCTGCTGGGGTCTGGCTGATTGGGACTGAGGGAGACGGGCTGGACATGTGGGCCGGACACGCCCTGTGGAGCCCTCCCACAGTCTCTCCTCAGCTGGCCAACCTCCTGCATCTCTCCCTGGCCCTGGTTATGCACCAGTGGGGTCCCTCAGCCTGGCCTACACGCTCTTGCAATCTGGGACCCCTCAGGGGATGTCAGAGAGCCAGTTTCAGCTCTATCCCGCAGGCCAGGCTGAGGGGCCCCACTGGTGCACCAATTTGTGCACCAGGCCTCTAGTGTGTGTGTGTGTGTGTGTGTGTGTGTGTGTGTGTGTATAATATATAGTGTAAATACACTATATATACACTATCTATATATGCACTATATATACACTATCTATATATCTATATCTATATCTAATCTATATATCATCTATCTATCTATATTTCAGAGAGGAAGGAAGAGGGAGAGAGAGATATAAACATCAATGATGAGAGAGAATTATCTATCAGCTGCCTCTTACATGCTCCTTACTGGGGATCGAGCCCCCAACCTGGCCATATGCCCTGACTGGGAATCAAACCGTGACCTCCTGGTTCATAGGTTGATGATCAACCACTGAGCCATGCTGGCTGGGCTATATTTTTTAAGGCTAACTCTATGATTCTGATACACAGCCAGGTTTGGGAACCATTGCTATATGTCACTAACAAATACAATTACAATTGCTCAAAAATTTTCAAGAAATTCTCATTGTCTACAGAATAAACTAAAATATTAGCCTGGCATACACTATTCCAATCTATCCTAATTTTCTTTTTTTTAAAAAAATATATTTTATTGATTTTTTACAGAGAGGAAGGGAGAGAGACAGAGAGTTAGAAACATCGATGAGAGAGAAACATCGATCAGCTGCCTCCTGCACATCTCCTACTGGGGATGTGCCCGCAACCCAGGTACATGCCCTTGACCGGAATCGAACCTGGGACCCTTCAGTCTGCAGGTCGACGCTCTATCCACTGAGCCAAACCGGTTTCGGCTATCCTAATTTTCTTTTACAAAAATTCTAGCCTGCTTTTAATTATGTAACCTTGAGAAAAATCACTTAAATTGGTAAGTACAAAATCAAGGACACAGTCTTTAGTAGCTAGCCTGTGCTACAAAAACTCTTCTGTAAAAAAATTTGAAGAAATAATGTATTTACTTCCTTCTCCAAATACATTTTTGGTGATGAGTTTTGTCCCCCATTCTTTGTTCCTTTCCTCTCCTGTTTCCCTTTCCTTCTGCTTCATGGTTTTCTTCTTATTTTTTTCTTGTTTAAATTGTCATACTCACACTTGCTAAAGCAAACTAGTTCATTTTTATGTTGTAATCAGAAAGTAATACATGTTTGTTTTAAAAAATTAATTACGAGAGAAAAATACAATAAAAGTGAAAGTGCCCCTCCTCTTCCACTCTAAGACTGCTCCTTGGAGGTGACCCCTATTAATGTTTCAGTGACGCAAAGCACATAAACATTTCTCACATTTTCACTTTATTTTATTATTATCTTTTGTATTTTTATCACTTTCAGAGAGGAAGGGAGAGGGAGAGAGAGAGAAACATCAATGATGAGAGAGAATCATTGATTGGCTGCCTCCTGCATGCCCCACACTGGGGATCAAGCCTGCAACCTGGGAATTGAACCATGACCTTCTAGTTCACAGGTCGATGCTCAACCACTGAGCCATGCTGGACAGGCACATTTTCACTTTCCATAGGGGTTTTGCACCTGCTCTTTGGATTGGTCCTACCCCCAACCCCCAACCACATCTCTCTCTGTGTTGGCTAAGATCAGGTTTTTTACCCACTGGTTCAGCACCCATGTCTTGCAAACCCACTTGAGGATGCCCAGGACAATTGCTTCTCTCACATTACCTTCTTTCTGACTATAAGAAGTAGATTAACTAGTCATGCACTATTATTTTCTGGACCTCCTTTCAAAAAGTATTTTAGTTGCCATTAAAGCTCTTTTTTCTGCTATCACTTATTTTGGGGGTCCATGTTGCTTTTAGGATCTGCAGCATACAGTTTTCTGCAGTGCATTTTACTTACACCCGGAGAAGGTGGCTGTGAGATGATTTCTTGAGTCCTCGAAAGATTTCTTTTCTGTCACTTCTCCTCCCATATATTTCCTCTGCCAGAGGCCAAGGTTTGGAATCCCTCCAAAATTATTTGTGCAACAGCATTATTGATATATAATTCACACACCATACCTTTAAAGTGTACAGTTCCATGATTTTTAGTATATCCACAAACTTGTGCAACCATGCTTATGGTAAATTTTAGAATACTTTTGTCACCCCCAAAAGAAACCCCATACCCATTAGCAGCCAATCCCCATTACCTCCCATGCTCTCAGTCCTAGGCAACAACTGATCAATTTTCTCTCTTTGTGGGTTTGCCCATTTTGGATATTTCACATAAATGTGAAATCATACAATATGTCTTTGTGTTGGATGTGTGTGTGTGTGATGTCTTTCAGTTACTGTAATGTTTCTAAGGTTCATCTATGCTGTAAGTGTGTATCAGTATTTCATTCTTTTTTTATTGCTGGAGCATATTCCATCATATAAATAAATCACATTTTATTTATCCACTTGTCAGTTGATGGACATTTGGATTGTTTTCACTTTTTACCTATCTCCCTATATAAAAGCCTAATATGCAAAGTGTCCCTTCGGGAGTTTGACCGACCGGGAGTTCTATCGCTTGCTATGACATGTGCTGACCACTAGGTGCAGCATGGAATGAAGGAAGGCCCTGGTCGGCAGCAGGCAGCCGCTAGGGACCCTACCTGTGCACGAATTTTGTGCACTGGGCCTCTAGTTATAAATAATGCTATAAACATACATGTACAAATTTTTGTGTGGACATATGTTTTCATTTCTCTGAGGAGTGGAATTGCTGGCTGGGTTCTTTTGCCCATTTTTAATTGAGTTATTTGTGTTTTTCTTATTGAGTTATTGAAGTTCTTTTTATATTCTAGATACAAGTCATTTATTAGACATATGATTTGCAAAATTTTCTTTCATCCTGTCAGTTGTCATTTTACTTCCTTGATGGTAGCCTTCAAAGCACACAGGTTTTAATTTTGATATTGTCCTATTTAATTTTTTTGTTGCTGTATTTTTGGTGTCATATGCAAGGAACCATTGGCAAAACCAAAGTCAAGAAGATATACACCTGTTTTTTAATCCTAAGAGTTTTATACTTTTAACTCATACATGTGGGTCTTTGATTCATTCTGAGTTAATTTTTGTATATGGTATGAGCTACATTCTTTTGCATGTGGCTATTCAATTGTCTCAGCACCATTTGTTGAAGAGATTGTTTTTCCTCACTAAATTGTCTTGGTACCCCTCCAACAATTAAAAAAGACAGAACACCATAAAATTTTATATTTTTAGAGTTGGAAGGGACTTTAGGAATCTGTACTGGTCAGAATTTCTAGTTGCAGACTGCAAAATGAATTTTAGCTATTTTAATTGGAAAATAATTTATTAAATCATTGTTGGAAGGAAAGAGGCAGAAGCTTGAGGTTAGAGGTTCTCAAACTTGGTTGCACATTAGAACCAAGCTAATGCTCATATTATACCCCATGCCATAAACCACACTGTCGGGGTAGAATCTAGGCATTAGTGTTTTAAAAATATATATATTTTTATGGATTTCAGAGAGGAAAGCGGAAGGAGAGAGAGAGAGATAGAAACATCAATGATGAGAGAGACTAACTGATCTCCTGCACACCCCCCTACTGGGGATCGAGCCCGCAACCCGCATGTGCCCTTGATTGGAATCAAACCCAGGACCCTTCAGTCTGCAGGTTGACACTCTATCCACTGAGCCAAACCAGCTAGGACTAGTGTTTGTTTTTTAAAAAATATCTTCTCAGGCGAACCCAAAATGCCATCATTGAGAATCATGCTCTAGACTGAGCTTCTAGGAATAACATCTAGAACCACACTGCTGAACTTTCCTGGTGAGAGAGCTGCTGCCCAGAACAACAGAACAGACCTCAGAACAACACAGCCTCTGCCCTAATTTGCCAGCTGCAGCATCACTGACACCCCAGAAACATGCTGCCTCTGCTGTCACTTGTACTAGCAAAAATGAACTCCCAGTGCCCAGACAGTTTCTGAGTCTCACATAGGTATATCTGAATGGTAGAACCTGTCACACTCTCACATCTTAGCAGTAAAGGAATCTGGGAAAATCATTTATTTGGATTTTTCATGAGAAGGTGAGATTCACTATGTGGAGAACTATTAAAATGTGGTCAGCATGTTAAAAAAATTTTTTTGGAGCACCCAAGAAAGGTAAATGTCCATTACAAGGTCAATTGTTTGGTTATAAATCTGGACATGCATCAGAGCCACATGGGGGAATTTTGCAATAATAGATTCTCAGACCACACCCCTGGAGAAGATGATTCAGTAGGTCTATTTGGGTTCTAGATTCTGCCAGGTTTAATGTATGCCCCTTAATCAGAAGCCTTTCACTTTCAATCAGACATAAGCTTAATCCTAACATATCTCCAGAGAAGCAACAGAGTGATATAGACTCGTACTGAAGTATAAATGACCAATAGAGCCTCAGGCTAGGATTTTAATCACAGAAATGGTGAACAGAAGGAGAGCAGAAAAGGGACTTAGGCTAGTAACTGTTAGGACTATGGTGTTTCTCAATCCTCTAGGATGGCCATTATCCACCTTTGGGAGAACTGTATAGAAAAGTCATTTTCAATATTTGAAGACATTTGGCAGATGAAACAATCTCTTACTATTTTCATAATAAAAACAACTGCAAGTAATGCTAGATAAAATCTCCCAGGCAATGAGGGTGTGCAGAAGGTGATGATTTCTAAGTTGAATATGTATAGAGGCTGTCAGAAACTTTGTGGGAGATGTGTACGAGAGTTTTATATTTATTTAAATATGGCATTTTTAAAAAAATTTTGTTTTATTGCTTAAAGTAGTACAAAGAGTATTACATGTGTCTCCTCCCCCCCGCCCCGCCCCACCCTTGACATTCCCTTGGCCTCCCCTACCCCACAGTGTCTTATGTCCATTGGTTATGCTTATATGCATGCATTGTTCAAAAAGGTTGGGTAAGGCTGCCCTAAAACCACTGATTCTTCCTTTTAGGGGAAGACAGGGTGTGGATTCAAAACAAAGCAGTAGGGGAGCCCTCTGATGGCCATGTACTCCGACAGCTGCCCTTGTGCCCAGCAAATGAAGTGCCTCTTCCACAAGATTATAATTTTAAGGTACTCCTTAGAGTCTTCAGCATAGAATTTTGAAGCCACCTGGCTGTACCCCAGGTGACTATCGCCTCTTATTTAATGGTATTTAATGGGCTGTTTTTCACCAGGTCCTGGGTCAGGGCTACTTCAAATCACACCTTCCTGGAAGGCACATTGCTTTTTATCAACTGCTTGATTTATGATCAGCAAAAATCCATAGCCCTCTGTGACCCTTCTAAAAAAATCCACCTTTCATAGTGTGTCCTCTTCAAAGGGAATATGTATTTTATTATTCATATTTTTTCTACCCTCATTTTTTCTATCAGTGCATTGGTTAGAAACACTACCTGGACCAGTGGTTTATGTGAGAGAGACTTGTGTTCAGGGAGAGAAGCCCTGCAGAAGATAGCTGATTTCACAATGCCGAGAGCAATATGTAACAGCCTGTTCTCTGCCGGGAAAATGGGAATAGGAATTTGTACACATTTGTAAAGGCAACCTTAGGCAGCTAAGGTTCAGCATGTTCTAAACCTTACTGGTTCTCATAACCTCTCTCCATATGTTTTCATAACCTCATGACTATTATGCCATAAGGGTGGAGGCAGGGGAGGGAAGATTGGCCAGAAGAATAAATCAGGTAATTAATTTGCTGGTAAAAAATTCCTAGCCATCTGATAGGTCATCCAACATCTATTAAACTGAATCTTTAAGACAGAAAAAGAGTTACCTATGATGCGGTGTTTCCTCTGAATCTGGCTAACTGTAAATCAGGCAGATAGCAGGGAATCAGAATTGAAAGTAATCCAAATAAAACAGAATCTCTTCTATCTCTCATGGTTGCTTGGTAAAGTTCACATTATACCCCCCAAAATCAGTGTTAATTGCAGAACGGGGGTATAAGAAGACTTTATTTTATATAGTCAAAACAGGAGCCATGGTGAATTAACTTTTATTATTATTTTTGCATATTAATGTGTTTTAATTTATTTTTTGACCTTCTGTAACTCTTTGATTTTATTTATTTTTTTGTTTTTTAATCATTATTTTTTACTTTTTCAATTACAGTTGACATACAATATATTAATTTCAGGTGTACACACCAGTGATTAGACACTATAAAACGTATTAAGTGATCATTCCCAAAATTCTCTTACCTATTTGACACCTTACATAGTTATTAGAATATTATGACTATATTCCCTATGCTGTACTTTATACTCCCATGACTACTCTATAACTATTAATTGTACTTCTAAATTCCTTCACCTTTTCACCCATCCCCCCTCCCATCTGGCAATTGTCAAAGTATTCTCTGCATCTATGAATCTGTTTCTGTTCTGCTTGTTCATTTATTTTGATTTTTAGATTCAATTGCTGATAGATATGTATTCATTGCCATTTTATTATTCATATTTTTTCTCTTTTTCTCTCCTCCTCCTCCCCTTTCCTTCTCCTCCTCCTCCTCCTCCTCTACTCCTCCTCCTCCTCCTTCTTGTTCTCCTCCTCTTCTTCTTCTCTTCCTCCTCCTCCTCCTAGACTCCTTAATATTTCATGTAATATTGGTTTGGTGGCGATGAACTCGTTCAGCTTTTCCTTGTCTGGGAAGTTCTTTATTTGACCTTCAATTCTAAATGATAGCTTTGCTGGGTACTGTAATCTTGGTTGTAGGTTCTTACTATTCATCACTTTGAATATTTCTTGCCACTCCCTTTTGGCCTGCAAAGTTTCTGTTGAAAAATCAGCTGACAATTGTATTGGTGCTCCCTTGTAGGTAACTAACTGCTTTTCTCTTGCTGCTTTTAAGATTCTCTTTTTGTCTTTAACCTTTGGCATTTTAATTATGATGTGTCTTGGTTTAGGCCTCTTTGGGTTCATCTTGTTTGGGACTATCTGTCCTCCTGGACCTGTGAGTCTATTTCTTTCACTAGGTAAGGGAAATTTTCTGTCATTATTTTTTTCAAATAGGTTTCCAATTTCTTGCTCCTTCTGGCACCTCCATGATGTGGATGTTGGTACACTTTAAGTTATCCCAGAGGCTCCTTACACTCTCTTCATATTCTTGGATCCCTTTTTCTTTTTGTTGTTCTGATTGGGTGTTTTTTGCTTTCTTATATTCTAGATTCTTGATTTAATTCTTGGAATTCTCTACTCTACTGTTGAATCCCTGTAAATTATTCTCTATTTCAGTTAGTATATCCTTAATTTCTGACTGGTACTTTTTTATGTTGATGTTCTCACTAAGTTCCTTGAAGTTCTCACTAAACTTCTTTAAGTTTTCAGTAAGTTCCTTGAGCATCCTTATAACCATTGTTTTAAACTCTGTACTGGTTGTTTCCTTGGTTCCATTTCATTTAGTTCTTTTTATGGAGATTTCTCCTGTTTTTTTTTCATTTGTGACATGTTTCTTTGTCTCCAGATTTTGGCTGCTTCCCTGTGTTTGTTTCTGTGTATTAGATAGAGCTGATATGTCTCCTGGACTTGGTAGAGCTGCCTTGTGTAGTAGGTGTCCTGTAGGGCCAGGTAGCTTATCCTCCCCAGTCACCTGAGCTGGGCATTCCAGGTGCACCTCTGTGTGAGCTGTGTGCACTGTCCTATTGTAGTTGAGCCTTGATTGATGTTGGCATCACTGGGAAGGATTGACCCCCAGGCCAATTGGTTGTTAGGATTGGCTGCAACTACAGCTGAAGAGTTGTTGTGCAGGAAATGCCCCTATGTTGCAGGACTTGCTTCAGTGGGGTTTTGGTGCTCACTGAGTCCACTCCTTGAGTGTGTGGCTCATGAAAGTGGTAGGATTGTAATCTAGCGTGGTCAAAGCTGTCCACTAGGTGCACTGGCTCTGGAGCCTTCAGGAAGTGCAAAGTCAGCTACTAGTATCTGTGCCCTGCCCAGGGACACCCAGCATGAGCTACAGAGTGATCTGTAGATGGCTGCTACTTGTGTTGAGCTTGGAAGTGCCCAGGAGAAACCAAGCTGTGAACCAGGGCAGGCTGCTGCTAGTGTTGGGTCTTGGGCCACTTATTGAGAGGTACAGGGCATGCTGATGCCAGCTGCTGCTTGTTTGAGAGATTTTAGGACAGTCTGAAGCATGAGGCAAGAGAGGCCAGTTGTATGGAAAGTCACTGGAAATGGTTTGGATAAGCCTGCAAGTAGGGAGGGGCAGGGTCTCAGAGAATCACCAGGGTGGGGTGAACAGTATGAGCTGGGTTGATGAAGATTCAGATATGGTGCCTGCCTCTTGGCTCTGTGGTGGGGAGGGCTCAGAAAAGGAACACTGGCCTCTGTCAGCACTTCTGTCTGGGAGAAAGCTGCCCCTCCAGCTCTCGCCCTGATTCTAGACAAGTTAGTTTCTCTCTGAATGTCCCAGGTTCCTTTTAAGCTGCTGCCCCAGTGCTGGAGCTCAGAGGGAGTGAGTCCAAGTAAGTCTGTGCACGGGCCCTTTAAGAGGAACTGCCTGGGATTCCTGCAGCTTCTGTGTCACTCAGCCACAATCCCTGCTTGTTTTTACAGCCAGAAGTTATGGGGACTTCTCTTCCCAGCGCTGGAACCCTGGGATGGGGGACATGGTGTGGGGTAGGGCCCCCTTGCTCCTCAGGGAAACCTTCACAGCCAAGATATTCCTCCAGATTTTAAATCGCCACACATGAGTGTGGGACCAGCCAGTTCATAATTCCGCCCTGTGTCTCTGTCCCTCCTACCAGTTTCTCTGTGCCGCTTCTTTAACTTCCTAGTTGAAGGACTTCTGTTCAGCTAGATTTCAGGTGGTTCTGAATGACGGTTGTTCAGTATTTTAGTTGTAAATTTTGATGTGGTTGTGGGAGGCAGCGGGTACCACGTATACCTATGCACCATCTTGATCAGAATTTCTGAGTTAACTTTTAATTGCTTGTGAATAGATAGGGAATTTGAACAAGCGAGCAAGGTATGGAAGTGGAAAGCTAGTTAACTATTAAAAGGAGAAGCCATGGCGGCCTGCATACTCCTGACTGTTGCTCTGAGAGCTAGGAGGTTCAGGTAACTTGTGACCAATCCTGTTCCTTCAGAAACAGAGGAAGGGAGCTGCCACCTCTGGATAAACTTACAACAGTATTAGAGCACCTCGCATGTATAGAAACCAAGCACAGCATTATAGGAGACCCTGTAAAATGTCAGGAAGGATTGATTGGCAAAGACTGAAATGAATGCTAACGCTCACACTGGGGAAGATGTAGTGACATAGGCCTTTTCATATAGTGCTAGTGGGAGTATAAATTGCTATAGTCTTTCTAGGCGCTTAAGCAGTTTTTTTCCAAAACTTTAGATGTGCATTTCTTTTGACCTAGAAATTCTATTTCTAAAATTTTCTTTAACAACTTAACAAAGATGTATGTACCAGGATGTTCCTGCCAATGCTTTTATAGTAGGAAACTACCTAAGTAGAGAATATTTAAGTAAATTATAGTGCATTGATACAAAGAAATACTATGTAACTATTATAAAGGAGACCTGGAAAAGATACACAGAAAATGTTAGAAGAGATTTCCTCTGGATTACAAAATTTCAGGATGATTTCTAAATATAGGGAAAGGAAACAAATTCAGGAAGAACTCCTGGCCCTCTAATAAGGGCAAAGTAAAGCTAGTTTTCTTTTTCAGTATTAGGGCTCCACCTTTGAGGCACCTAAAGAAAGGTAGTTGTTGCACTTTTCCCATTTAGAGGAGAAGCTTTGAGTAATTATATTTCAACCAATGAAGTCAAGAGGCCATTAGAGAGTTTTTCTGAGGGAAAACTTTCTAGAGAATCTGTGTTTAACCAAGGCTTAGAGTTATTTTGCTAGCTGTGGATGTATTAAAGTTATACATAGACTAAATGGTCGCGCAATAAACAAATGAATAAATGAAGTGAATGCTTTTAGAGGTAGAAGGGACAAGAGAAACTGTCCAAACTCTCACTCTACAAATGGGGTGCTCAGAGTCAGCAACTACAGACTCACAGCTAGAGACAGGTGCACACAGCTGGTAGTTGGTAGATCTAAGACTAGAGTCCAGAGCTCCTAACTAGTGCACTCAACACTGCTAAGGTCCATTGTGACTTCACAAAATCAAGAGATCTGTGATCCCCTTCCATCTCCAAGGAGAGATGGTCCCCAAGTTCTGTAAGGGCTACTTGGATGTAATCACTAACTATTGGCAGAATACTGTTTAAGGCTGTGGTTTCACTTGGAGCTGCTGATAATTATAGTATTTTATACATGGGTTGTGCCACTGGTAATCAGGATGAGGATGCGGTTTCTTTTGCTCTCGAAGGGACACTCTCAGTGTCTCCTACTCTATGTCCAGCCCCCTGTGACTATAAGTACAGTCAGGGTGGGGCAGTGGTTTGCAGCTGAGGAAGCACAATTTTCTCTCTCCTCCTGAAGAACCTGCCTGCAGCAAAGCTGTAGAGTATGTGTTTTTAGACTCCTTTTATCTTCTTTTCCAGTATTATTCTTATCCACCTGCTGCTTTTCTTCTCCATTTCCTCTTCCCAGGTTTGCATAAACCTCCCAGTCACCTATCCTATGTTCACATTGAAAGACCATAAATGGCATTAAATAAATGTATGGGTTCTAAATCAAATTAAATAGTGTTTCATTGTGGAAAGTTTCAAATATACACAAAAGTAGCATGATGCCTATGTCCCCATTACTTAGCCTCATCAATGCCAAAATTTTGCTAATCTTCTTTCAACTATTCTCCCTCTCAACTTTTTTTTGAGTATTTAAAAGTACTTCCCAGACATCATATTATTTCATTCATAAATACTGTAGAATGAATTTCTGAGAAAGAATTAAAAAACCCAACAATCCTATGCCATTAGTTCACAAGAAAATAACAATAATTCCTTAATATTATCTAACAATTCATGTTCAAGCTTCCTCAATTGCCTCAAAAATGTATTTTTAAAATTACTTTAATTGACTCAGAGTCAAAACAAGGACTATACATATTATTTGGTCACTATATTTTCCAAGTCTTTTTTTAAAAAACATATTTGTCTGTCTATCCATTTATCCACTTATCCATCTACCCATCTATTTTTTTTATTGTGGTAAAATTCCCATAGCATAAAATTAATCATTTTAAAGTGAACAATTCAGTGGCATATAGTGGAGTCACAATGTTGTGCAGGCACCACCTCTATCTAGTTCTAAAACATTTCCTAATCCCAAAAGGAAACCTAGAATCCCCTTCACCAGTTGTTCCTCATTCCTACCTCCCACCAACACCTGGCAGCCACCGGTCTGCATTCTATCTCTATGGATTTATCTGTTTTGGCTATTTCATAAAATGGAATCATTCAATATATGACCTTTTGTGGATTTTCCCTTTAGGATAATGTTTTTGAAGTCCATTCAGATTGTAGCAGATATCAGTACTTTATTTCTTTTTCTTGCTAAATAATATTGAATTGTATGGATATACCACAATTCATTTATCCATTCATTTGTTGATGGAGATTTAGGCTGTTTTCACTTTTTTTTTTTTAGATTTACTTACTGTAAGTAATTTTTTTTTCTTTTCACCTTTTGGCTATTGTGAATAGTGCTGCTATGGACATGTGGGTGCATATATTTGTTTGAGCACCAATTTTCAATTCTTTTGGGTATATATCCGGAGGTAGAATTGCTGGGTCATATCGTAAACTTACTAGTATGCCTAACATTTTGAGGAACTGTCAAACTGGTTTCCACAGGGGCTGCACCATTTTCCATTCCCACTAATGTATGAGGGTTCCACTTTTCCCACATCTTGACAGCACTTGTATTTTCTACATTTTTTATTATAGCCATCCTCATGGGTGTGAAGTGGCATCTCATTGCTGTTTTGATTTGCATTTCCCTAATGACGAATGATGTTGAGCATTATTTCATGTGCTTCTTGGCCATTTGTACACTTTATTTGGAGAAATGTCTATTTAAGCCCTTTGCTCATTTTAAAATTGGGTTCTTTGTCTTTTTTGTATTGTTGTCTTTTAAAATTTAATAGTTTCTCCACCACCCTTTCCTGTTTTATGCTTACTTATTTGTTGAACAAACTGGGTCATTTGTCCTGTAGAATTTCCCTCATTCTGTTTTTCGCTGACCATTTCCATATGGTATAATTTAACTTGTTTCTCTATCTCTTTATATCCTGTAAACAGATACTTTAGAACTAGAGGCTTGCTTAAATTTATTTTTTATCCTGGTAATTTTTTTATTGTTGACACTATTACAGATGTCCCCCATTCCCCCCTTCTTTGCCCACCTCCACCAAGCCCACCCCCTACTCCCCTAGCCTTCACCACACTGTTGTCTGTGTCCATGGGCTATGCATATATGTTCTCTAGCTAATATCTTCACCTTCTTTTATCCATACCCTCCCAACTCCCTTCCCTCTGACTAAATTTATTTTTTGGAGTAGAGAAACTTCATAGGTGGCCCTGTATCCTTCCTACCACATTACATTAAGAAGCACATGATGTCTAGTTGTCCAGTTTTTAATTACCAAACTATATGTTGAGGAACTCTAAAGTTCTGCAGGGTTACCTACAGGGCCCTTCAAATGGTTAATTCAAATTTCATTTAAAAATATACAATTGACTATTGCTTTTCTGGATTTCTTCAGATTTAGGAGGAAGCTATGTAGGTGAGCTCTAGTCCTTCTCCACCCTGCTTCAGCCAGAGTCACTCTGCCTTTTACTTATCAGGGTTCTAGATAAGATTTCATTAGAAAAAGTATTATACTAATTTAAAAAATATATAAAATAAAAATGATAATACAATGAACCCCTTCTAAAATATTAGGAGATTGATTATGTTACCCTTTCCAGAGGTATTTACACTTGGCCCGCTGGATCCATGGATTTTGCATCCATGGATTCCACCAACCATGGCTCAAAAATATTTGAAAAAAAAGTTAAGTTGTTGTAGACACATACTATGAACTTAGGCCTATGATGATTGTCTGTACCGAACATGTACAGACTTTTATTTTCTTTCATTATTCCTAAACAATACAGTACAATAACTATTTAAATAATAGTTACTTAAATACTTGCACTGCATCAGGTATTATCAGTTATCTAGAGATGATTTAAAGTATATGGAAGGATGTGCATAGGTTACATACATATAAGGGACTTGAGCATTTGTGGATTTTGTTATCCACTGGGGGGCCTGGAACCAATCCCCCCGCAGATCATGAGGGATGACTGTCTATTATAACTGGGGACTCTGGAAGTCAGAAAGGTCTTAGACTCAATGGGAAAAAAAATTTTTAATGCATACAATGGACAACACCGGTGGGAGACAGACTGGAGTCTTCCTGATGCTCTGCAAATCAAACAACATATGAACTGCTGTAATCTCCCCCAACTGATGGCTGCTTCCCCTTCAAATCATATGTCCTTGACCCATTACATGAAACTGGACTTTGAATAATAGCGATTTGCACTTTATTTTTATTATTATGTTTTAATTTTATTGATTTCAGAGAGGAAGGGAGAGGGAGAGAGATAGACACATCAATGATGAGAGAGAATCATTGATCGGCTGCCTCCTGCATGCCCCACACTGAGGATTGAGCCCGCAATCCAGGCATGTGCCCTGACCAGCAATCAAACCATGACCTCCTGGTTCATAAGTCGATGCTCAACTACTGGGCTACATGGCCTGGGTGCAACTCACACTTTAAAGTTGAGCCCAAAGCTTTATAAAATGACCACAGTCCAAAATGGGAAGTGTGTGAAGTGGGAATAGCTGAGAACCTGGCAAGTGCCTCTGGTGTAGTATACAGATGCCCTTCAAGTGTCTTTTGCTGGAAAGACCTCTAATTCTGATCACAAGAAAATATCCTCCATCTTTCTGACACAGAATATACACACTCTCTGTGGTACCTTAAATCAATATCTGATCATCCAGCGGACTCTTTTCCTGGTATTCCATTAAAATTGAGCTTCTCTCTATAACTGAATGTTGAACACATCAAGATGATGATTAATTAATTCCTTGTCCCCAGAATTTTGGAGGCAAAGTCTTCAGTCTTCTTGTGGTTAAAAGGAAATTTATGAACTTTTGCCTCAATTCTAGTTTAATCCTCAAGTGTCTGCTTTTTAATCATCAAAGCGTTATAAAGTCTGCCCTTCCTGGAACTAGGAACAGCAGGATGGACACACAGCTGGATCCCATTGCAGGCAGATGGGAAGAGCACTGAGCCTCCATATTTCCTCTGAAATGAGAAGGCTCTAGTTCTGATTATGCTGTTCTTCTCTGCAGTATTGTTTCTGGAAGAGAAGATTTTGCCAGTCTGTGTTATCATTACCACCAGCACCACTACCATCATGATGCCTATATTCCAACATAATGTTGGAAGAGAGGGACAATTATTGCCTCTCTTGACCTTTTGAAGCTGAGAAAAAAAGGGCTGTAGAAGCAAAGGACGATAAAACAGCTAGTTAAAGGTTCAGATCAGCTGCTGACCTCACAAAACCCAAATCTACTATAGAAACTCAATCACCTTTCTAATTGTCCAGACAGAATCCTCATGAATTGTCCATAAAGATTTCAGTTAAATTTTACTAGCTTTTATCCAAACTGGTAAAAAGAGTTATATATAATAAAAATGATTTTTTTAGACATATCAAGGTATATCAGCACCCACGCCATTTCCCCAAGTTTGTCCCCCAACTAATAGGTTTCAGAGTGATTGGAAGGAGGGCTGGTACCAAGCGTACATAGAAAATGAAGATGCATAACAGGCCTTCCAGGGGACCTCCTCCCTGTTCATCAGACTGCATTCCTTATGATATAGAAATCATACTTTGTATGTACAGATTTAGATACAAGATGTTCATTGCAGTGAACAACTGGCAAGAACCTAAATGTTCAACAGTGGAAAGACAGGGAAATATACTTCCATTTTGAAACATTAAAAAGGATGCTTCATGAAGTAGGTTGATGCGGGAAGATGTTCATGATAAACTAGTTGAAAAATAAGGTGGGGGAAATTTTATGTATTTAAGTCTTGAAGAAACTATGTGTGCTTTATTTGGGAGGAGGAAGGAGGTCCTATTCTAAGCCTTTTAGTATATCTGCCTGTGGAAGGCACAGACATTTTGAATCAATGGGGGAGAGTGAGAAAATTTCAACTTGGGAACAAGAAAGGCAGAAAAAGCCTAGATCACATTGGAGCAGCCTTAGTATTAGAAAAATGGGGGAGGTGGCAGATGGGAAAATGAATGAAGTATACGAAGGCTTGATTTGATGTTCCAAACTCCAACCTTTGAGTTTGGTTCAAGTACCTCCATTATGAGGGTGAGTGGAATAATGTCAATGCCCAGGCCAAGCTGACATGAGGTGGAAAACATGATGTTTCTGTCTTTGTATTTTTTTTTTTACCTCTGTCTTCTTTCTTTACCTGTTTGGTAATAGTCGGAAGACCTTATGGTTCTCTCCTGCATATCCCAAAATCCAGGAGTGAAGTTACATCAGCTTGACCAAAAAAAGGGGAGGGGCTCAAATAGAGATGGAGTGATAACTGGGACACCACACAGGTGGATCCTCTTTCCAAGTGGCAGTTCACTGCCCTAAATGCCCCAGGTAGAGAAACGCAGGTCAGGATTCAGAGCCCAACGTCAAACATAGGGTGCTTTGTTTCAACAGATTAAAAAGCAACTCATGGTATCACTACAAATATATCTGAAAGGTGTTGGCAACTTCAAAGGTATTCATTAAGAGATCTTCTCATTACAGCCCCTTCAAGTTTACTAAACTGTATAAAGGCACTTTTATAAAAGCAGGCCCAGTAGGCCTTTTAATAAAGACCTCCTGTAGATAACTGGACCAGGAGAACTGTGTTGAAGGCCTGGAATGGCGAGCAGTGTGTTGTGATGTGTTTCCTAGGGCAAAGTTCCTAACCCTTCACCCCGGTTTCCTTTTTAAAACCCAGCCTTATAGGGACATTGAGATGATTAAGTAATATTGTTTATGAACAAACTCATTAATGTTAATCTTTATAGGTAAAACAAAATGCTCACAATTACCATCTGAACTAAAATCTGTGATACTTTGGGATTCCAGGAACCTCCCAAGTGAATCAGACCTAATAACAAGCAATAGGAGAGGAAGGTTAAACTCAACCCACTCCTTGGGGTTCAGAAAGAACAAAATGGTGGGGTATTGAAGGAAAGAGGCTACTGGAAGATCAGGATTCGAATAAGAATTGGAAAAAATATTCTTTCATTCTCCTAATGTTCAAATGATCTCACTTAGTTTAAAGAAGTGAAACCTATAGGGACTGGTTAAAATTTTGAAGCTTTCTGAAAGGTTGGTCACAAAGATAAGAAAAAAGGGAAGAGCCATTGTTGGACAGATGAAGTAACATACATACACTGTAATTTTGAACCCTGGACAAAAACATCTACAGTGATTATAATCTAGCTTCCAGTCCAGAGTCCAGTTTAGCCAAATATTTTGTTCATGCTTTTTAAAACTCAGTGGTGAGTTCATAAAAATGTCTGCAACCCAGATGAGGTTGTTAAATTCTTTCGTAAGAACAAGACAGAGAAGAGAAGTGATTTACTGAAGTATGTTGCTAGGTTTGTTTTTTATTTTTATTTTTGCTCTTCTAATCCCCAAGCCCACAGCAGCCTGTCTAGTTGAATCTTGATTTGTTTTTGTCTCATATGAATGTGAACATCCATCCTCCCAGCAGAAATGGTAAATAGCTGTACACATCTATGTCATGAAGTGGTCATAAATAATGATCATTTATGGGGCTGGTGGGAGGGCAACCTTTGTGCTTAGAGAACTGCTTGCAGCAATACTGTTCTATGAAGTTTTCTGTAACTAAAGGAGCAAAAACATTGAGTCTTGTTGCTTAAAGTTAAAATTTTTAAATAATACATAGTAAAAAAAGAACTTAATATGTCATACGGTGGTATAAATGAAAAACTCTATGTCTGGTAACAACTTTAAATTATCCGTTTGTTTTAGGCTATAAAAATCATGCATCAACACTGTCTTATAAAAATTTCAAACCATACAAACAAAGTTAGAGTCCCTCTTGACCATCACCCCAGTTACATTCCCCCATTGCTAACAGAGGTGGATTTGTTTCCAGATCTTTATCATCTTTATAAGTATATATGTTTGTTTGTTTGTTTTTTATGTTACACAAATGGCATACCACATTTATTATCCAGCGACTTGCTTTTTTTGACAATAATGTCTTGGATATCTTTCCATGTGAAGAGTACATATATATTGATTTTACTTCTTTAAACTGTTGTATAATATGACAGTGTCATAATTTGTGTATGTGCAATAAACATTTAGATACTTCCAATTTTTTGCTATGTCACACAGAGCTGAACATCATTGTCCCTACTTTCTGGTACACATGTGGAAGTGTTTCTTTGGAATAGGTAGGAAGTACACATTTTTAGCTGTTTCTATTTTTAGTTCTTCTGTTATTCATCATGACTGTTCAAAATAATATGCTTTCCTAGCCAGTTTGGCTCAGTGGATAGAGCGTCAGCCTGTGGACTGAAGGGTCCCAGGTTCGATTCTGGGCAAGGGCACATACCTCGATTGCAGGCTAGATCCCCGGCCCTGGTTGAGGCTCATGTAGGAGGCAACTAATTGATGTCTCTCTCACATTGATGTTTCTATGTCTTTCCCCTCCCTTCCACTCTTTCTAAAAAATCAATGAAAAAATATCCTCAGGTGAGGATTAACAAAACAAACACCAAAATAATATACTAATCATTTATTTCTTGATTTACCAAATTTAGATCTTATCCATTGACTCCTTACTATGAAAGATGGGGAATTTAGCTCACTTATATGTGTAGGGAGCGGCTCTAGAGTTAAGCCTCGGATTGACCTGTGGCAGAGCCACAAACAAGTCCCAGTTTAGAGGGCAGAGTCCTTTTAGCATAATTAAGCTTGACCTTGTAGCACTCCCTAGATCCTTCCTAGGTAGCTAATGGGCTGTGGGAGATGCAGCAAGTGCTGCCGAAACAAGTGAAACTCACAAGAACATTGTAACTATGCTGACCACTACCTTGTTTTTCTTTGACTATAAAATAAAGCCTCAGTTTGCTGGCTGGATCCAGACACAGAAGATCCACTGAGCCCAGCTATATTCTCTTTGTCTTTTCTTTAATCCTTTACCACCCCTCCTCAGGCTCACCGAACCCTTGGTTGTGCTGGAACGGCACATATATGAACTTTCCCCTCCCCTTCATTCCCAAGTTTTGTTAATTATCTATATATATAAAAGCCTAAGCAACCGTTACAATTGAACAACCAGAACGACTGGTCGCTATGATGCACACTGACCACCAGGGGGCAGACGCTCAACACAGGAGCTTCCCCCAGCCCACAGACCCCAATCATTGATGGGGCCTGCTGGCCAACCTCCTGGTCCCTCTCCCTGGCCAGCACTCCCTGATTGCCTGATTGGGGCCAGGACCTTGGGCTGGGATGGGGAACTGAGGACCAGATCCCTCCTCGGGGCTTGTGGCCAACCTCCTGGGTCCCTCCCCCCATTCCTACCCCTGACTGGCAGGCCCCAATTGGCCTGCTGCCTGCCCACCAAGGTGGCAGTTGGTTCCTCCCTCCCCCCCACCCCCCCCAGCATGTCCCGATCGCCTGATCGGGGCTGCGCCCCGGGCTGGTACAGGGAACTGGGGGTGGGTGGTGGTGGATGTGAGCAGCAAGGGAAGGAGGAGGCGGGGAGGTGGGGAGGCAGGGAACCTGATCAGCCCTGATCACTGGCCAGGCCTAGGGACCCCGCCCATGCATAAATTTCATGCACCGGGCCTCTAGTATTTTTATAATTGGCCCTTCTATTGATTACTTTTATAACTTTATATAATATACTTAAAGTCTAGTTCTTATATAATCAACTGTAGACAATATCTTTTGATTCTCTATCATAAACAATGCAGAAACCAGCACCTCTAGTTTGTCCTCCTGTTACAGTACTACTTTTACTTTGTGCAGGTTTATAATTTTTACATCCTATTCTGTAACTATACAATCTTCCATGGTTTCTCTGTGTGCTGGTTCTAAAAATTAGAAACCTTTTGGCAATGTTTTACTATTTGACTCTTTAAGTAACATTCTTGATACACCAAATACTGTTGTTGAATCCTTAGAGAAGTAGTACTGTTCAAAGAAACCTGTTTAAACATTAAGGCCACATGGATTGCATTTGCTTACACTTTATGTTGTTGGAAGTCACATTGCACTTTAGTTTGCTTCATAGATGGAGCTTAACTTTCTAACAAAGTTTTCCACCTCTGACGTTTCTAATCTTTCTCTATTTCTTCCTTCCTGCACCCCACCCCCCTTATTTCTTATCCAACTCTGCCTTCGTCCTGTACATTTGCAGTTCTATTTTACCTGTAAATTAGGTCTTATTCACATTCTCTTTTTCAGAAAGTCATCAAATTCTATGAATTACTCCTCCCTCCTATTCTCTTTTGTACATCTTTACCCTTGTTTCAATGAGAGTTTGGTGGAAGGGAATGTAAATACTTGAGTTCAGTCATCCTTCTTGAACAAGACAAAGCCAAGAATTTTTAAAAATTCCACTGTTTCTTTGAAGGCTTTTTCAATATATTGGTGCCAGTTTCAGCAAAAAGGGAAACTCTTGATTTTTTAAATTAACCAGAGACAGGTGAGATTAGTCTGTAACCCAAACCATAAAACCAAACTCTAACACCTGCCATAAAAGGTGTTCACTGATTCTGTTACAAGGCACTTAAGTCTAAAAAATAAACCTTTTCATCCTTATCTTCCAGTCCTAGCTAAGAAGGGAAGGGACTTAAGGAAGATTCCAGGGTCCATGGCAGAGCTACAGGGTTAGGCTTTTTAAATGGCTCATTCTTTTCAGTGCTGCCCTAGAGAATTGGGGAAGCCAGGATAACACAGTGGGTAACAATTTGGGATGCAAGGATTCTGACACTTCATACTGTTTGATTGTTTACTACTTCATTTCTTAAGCTTCAGTTTTCTCATCCACAAGGTGGGGGTAATAATCAGGACCACCTCTTATGGTGGTTATAGCGATTAATTGTGGCAATACATGTAAAGCACTTGGTGCCAACACATAGTAAGCATCAATAAGTATTAGCTATTTTTTTCTTTTATTTTTTTAAATTTTATTTTATTGTTTAAAGTATTACAAATAGTAGTACATATGTTTCCTTTTCCCCCCATTGTAGCTATTTTTATAATGAAACTTGCATTCTGAATATATACAGTTCTCTAGGGGAAATTCCAGAGAAAAGAAGGAATGTGGTCCCAACCCTTGAAGAGTTCCTAGTCTAAGGAATGGCTAATATTTTCACTCTATGGTGCCTTATATATGGCAAGAGTTTAATGGATATCTGTTGGATAAATTATTGAATAATCTTTGGTCCTGAGGAAGACATGGCTTCTCCTCTCAGGGAATATTCAAAGAGAAGTAAAATACGTATTATATAAACAAGTATATTTAATCACAGTGCACTCACATGACAATTCATTCAACCAATATTTGTCACTCATTAACTGTATGGAGAAATTATGTTAAGACATTTAACAAGATACAGTTCCTGCCTTCAAGGGGTTTAAAGTATATAAGATTCCTACACAGAGCTAAATACATTACAGTGAAAGTGTTACTGATCAATTGGGGGAAAGGCAATTGTCCAAGCTGCCTTATTCTCATGTCCAAGTCCTCTCTCCCCTCTCTGGTCACCATCCATCTCTCATGACGTATCCATAGCAATGTTTATTTCTGAGGTAATAAAAATAATAAAAATAATGTGGACTTCATCTGAAAAAAATGAAGATATATAGATGACTCCCTACTTCTCTAGACAAAATCACATTTAATTTCCCTGTAGGCAAATAAGCTTTCTAGAGAATACACATTGTTTCCACTGACTTCCTAACCCCAGCTATTCATTGACTTTTTGTGTGATAGAAATCTTTTACTCCATTAGTCATCTCATAAGTACATACCTATGGGGAAGTTGGAAAAATTTTTACTTGCAAATTCTACCATTACCTCAAACTCAACATGTTATATTTCTGGAGGTGAAGACTGGTGTAGTGAAAAAAAAAACCACCAACTTTGAAGCTAGACAAACATGAGTCCAAATCTCTGTTCCTCTTCTTATTAGGTAAGTGATATTGGGCAAGCTAACTTAAGCTCTCTGAGTCTGTTACCTCTTACATAAAATGAAAGTCATAGTGCTGTGTCAGAAACCACTAATTCTTTCTCCAAATATAGCCTATTCTTTATCATAGTATATAATTTTAGCTGGTCACAAAGTTGCTTGGATGAAACAAGACTT
This sequence comes from Myotis lucifugus, assembly GCF_000147115.1. Taxonomy (NCBI): domain Eukaryota; kingdom Metazoa; phylum Chordata; class Mammalia; order Chiroptera; family Vespertilionidae; genus Myotis; species Myotis lucifugus. Next base: position 11,922,668 of record NW_005871054.1, on the reverse strand, counting down.
CCTTGGCCATATGAATAAATTCTGGTTAAAGGGATGTGTGTTGGTAAATGTTTAACTGGCTCATACACACATACACACACACACACACACACACGTGTGTGTGTGTGTGTATATATATATATGTAAGCACATACATTTATTATAAATTTTACTGATATTAAATATATAAAATTTATAAATAATAATAGAATATACAGTAATCTGTCATAAGTTCTATATAGCTAAGTGAATCTTACAGAATGCTTTGGCTGGTTATTGCTGAACTCTTAGATCTGTATGCAACCTATGATCGCACTTCAACCATGATTTGACAAATGGGGTCCACTATCTTTCCCAATAAATTTATTGTCATTTAATTGGAAATGTGATCTACTATTAAACTATTTTTTATCCTCATATAAATTATATTCATTAAACTAAAATCTCTTTCAGCTTTAGCACTACATATGTTGGAACCTCACTCATTTGTCAATGAGGTGAGTGACTTCTGTGCTGAATTGGGTAATATTTTTCAAATACGGGAAGAGTATTTCCTTAATGTTTTGTGCTATTCATAATGTGATGGGCACAGATATGCCACACTGTTAATTTTAATATGTATTTTTAACATTTCTTCCCATCACTTTCTTAAGTTTAGACAAATAACAAAATAATAAATCAAGTTCTGACTTTAACATTTGCTGATTTCCATGGTGTAAATATTCTCATAATGACTGCATTCAAACTACCAGCATGAGGCTACTGAACACAAAGTTGGGAAGAAATATTCAGTGTTTCCACCATCTGAATACGATAGATATAATTTCATATGTGATGGTTATTTGGAATTCTTCGAATTGTCTATTTATGTCTTCTTACCATTCTTACCATATTTTTTCTTTCTCTCACTTGTAAGAACTCTTTGTATGTTGTTAGTCATATGTATCATCTATCACTAGAAAGTAAACTTCATGAATACAGGAATATCATTTAGACCAGGGGTGGGCAAACTTTTTGACTCGAGGGCCACAATGGGTTCTTAAACTGGACCGGAGGGCCGGAACAAAAGCATGGATGGAGTGTTTGTGTGAACTAATATAAATTCAAAGTAAACATCATTACATAAAAGGGTACAGTCTTTTTTTTTTTTTTTTTTTTTTTTTAGTTTTATTCATTTCAAACGGGCCGGATGCGGCCCGCGGGCCGTAGTTTGCCCACGGCTGATTTAGACAGATAACAAAATAATAAGTCAATCCCTGACTTGTAGCATTTGCTGAACGTTTTATTCAGCATGGCATCCGGTAACACCTATTGTATAAAAGGTGTTCAAATAAATATTTGTTAAATGAATGAATGTGTTGCAAATATTTCCTCAGACTATAACTTATCTTTTTATTTTATTTATGTTTTTTGCTATAGAAAAATGTTAAGTTGTATGTTATGTTGTCAAATATGTCTGCTTTTTCATTTATTGTGTCTGAGTTTTCTGTCCTATTTAAGAATGTCTCTCTCATCTCAAGGTTGATTATTCTCCTAATTTTTTTCTAAAAGTTTTATTTTTTTGGTTACATTTAAATCTGGAATCCATCTGGGATTTATTTTTGTATATGACATGTATTTCTTCCAGATGCCTAGCTTGTTGTGCCACTTCTGTAAATAAATTATTATTTTTTTCTGCTTAACTGAAATTCTACCTTTATGATACATTAAGTTCCCATGCATGCTGGACTCTAATTCTAATTTGTTCCATTATCTATTTGCCTACTTCTGGATCTTTATGATACTCTTTTGATATACTGATTTTATAGTAATTGTAATATAATAACAGAACACAGTTGTAATATTTACTATAATATACTGTTCTAAGCAATTTAGATTTAATCCTCACAAAAACCCTATGAGGTACTATTGATATCCTCATTTTACTGATAATGAAATTAAGGGGAAGAGAGGTTGAAGAACATGTTCTGCACCCTACCACCAAGAGCACAGCCTGGGTATGAGCCCTGTTTTTAAGCATTAGGCCAAATTCCTTCTCTGTGTAGCCTAAAACCCTTTACTACTATTCGTAAAAATAATTTTCTTAGCTTATTCTTCTATAGTCTTCTTTAAAATAATTTTACTCAGTTCCCAAACAAAAACAAAACCTCTTTATTGGGATTCTAATGAGAATTGCATTAACTTTATATATTAATTCTTGGAGGCATGTGTTTTTATAAATTAAGTATTCCCATTTAGAAACATGATAAACTTTCTGTATGTTCAGTTTTCATTTCATGTATTCTTCAAGGTTTTATTGTTTTTTAAAAAATAGGTCCTGTCTTGTAAAATTTTATCCCAAGTATTTTAAAAGTTTTGCCATTGTCGTGAATGAAATTTTTCCCTACACTTGAAAGTATAGAGGAATACCTTTGATAATATTGTTCTCTCTCTCCCTTCTTCCCTCCCTCCCTTCCCTAACCTAATTTTTAGTTATCCAATGTTAAAATTAATATAGAAAAAAAGATAAATTATTGATTCTTTTTCTTTGATTTACTAGTTTTCAAGATAATAAATTAATTTCCTATAATTCTCTGAAGATGATAGAATGGGTGTTTTTTTGAATTGGTAGCCCTGGCCGGTGTGGCTAAGTGCTTAGAATATTGGCTGGTGCACTGAAGGGTTGCATGTTTGATTCCTGGTCAAGGGCACATACCTGGGTAGCAGGTTTGATCCCTGGCACTGGTTGGGGTGCATGCGGGAGGTAACCAATCGATATGTATCTCTCTCACATGGATGTTTCTCTCTCTCTTTCTCTCTCTCTCTATCTATCTTTCCCTTCCTCCCGTCCACTCTCTAAAAAATATGGAAAACAATATCCTCAGGTGAGAATTCAAGTTAAAAAATTAAAAAATATATTTTTATTGATTACTAGAGGCCTGGTGCACAAAAATTTGTGCACTCGGGGGGGGGGGGGGTCCCTCTCACAGTCTGGGACCCCTCAGGGGATGACCACCTGCTGGCTTAGGCCCACTCCCCAGGGGATTGGGCCTAAGCTGGCAATCAGACATCCCTCTGGCAGCCCTGCAGCCCTCGGGGGATGTCCATTTGCCAGCGGGGAGCAGACCTAAGCTGCAGTCAGACATCCTTAGCGCTGCTGAGGAGGCAGGAGAGGCTCCCACCACCACCGCTGTACTAGCAGCCATCAGCCTGGCTTGTGGCTGAGCAGAGCTCCTCCCATGTGAGAGCGCCCTGACCACCAGAGGGCAGCTCCTGCATTGAGCGTCTGCCCCCTGGTGGTCAGTGTGTGTCATAGTGACCAGTCATTCCCAGTCCTTCTGCTGTTAGGGTCAGTTTGCATATTACCCTTTTACTATATAGGATAGAGGCCTGGTGCACGGGTGGGGACCGGCTGGTTTGCCCTGAAGGGTGTCCCAGATCAGGGTGGGGGTCCCGCTTGGGTGCCTGGCCAGCCTGGATGAGGGGATGATGGCTGTTTGCAGCTGGTCATACCCCCTTCAGGGTGGGGGTCCCCACTGGGGTGCCTGGCCAGTCTGGGTGAGGGGCTGAGGGCCGTTTTCAGGCTGGCGGGTGACTGAAGCTCCCAACCTCTCCTTTTTCTCTCTGTTTTTTTTTTTTATTCTGGGATTTATTTACCTTCTATGGCTGTCACTGGAACTGAGAGCCAGCTTTAGCTCTGAGGCTCGGCTCCAGCTCTGAGACCTCCGCTGCTGAAAGCAGGTATCTGGGTTTGTTTGGCTTCTATAATTGAAACACTGTTGCAGCTCCAGCTCTGAGGCCCAGCTGGCTGGAAGCAGGTTTCTAGGGTTTGTTTAGCTTCTATAATTGCAACATTGTTTCTTAGAGTGCAGCTCAGAGGCCGGCAGTGGCAGGCGGGGAACCTTGGCTTCCTCCATCACTGGAGCAAGCAAGCCTCCTGTTCGCTTCAGCTGCCTGGCTGCCGGCCGCCATCTTGGTTGGCAGTTAATTTGCATATTGCCCTGATTAGCCAATGGGAAGCATGTCGGAGGTACGGTTAATTACCATGTTTGTCTATTATTAGATAGGATTTCAGAGAGGAAGGGAGGAGAGAGAAATAGAAACATCAGTGATGAGGGAGAATTATTGATCAGCTGCCTCCTACATGCCCCCTACTGGGGCTTGAGCCTGCAACCTGGAACCCATTCATGTGCCCTGACCAGGATTGGAACCATGACCTCCTGGTTCATAGATTGATACTGAGCCACACCAGCCAGGCAAGGATTAACTTTTATACAAAAATTAACAGAATATGAAATAAAGCAATGCAGATGAGCAAAGACAAATTGAATTTGACCCCTCAAATTTCAGATCATACCTAAAGTCATAATTCACTAACAGAAAGAGATACATTTGGAATAGAAGTAATAAATAAACTTTTAGATTGGTTGACAATCCAATTAATGAAGATGAGAAAATCATATGAACATATGAGAAAAGATTTATGCTATGTTGTGATTTGGCATAAAATACTGAACAAAAAAATCCTATATAATAAAAGCCTAATATGCTAATTGTCCGGTCATCCAGTCGGCCGTTCAACCAATCAAAGTGTAATATGCTAATGATATGGTAAGGCTGCTCAACCTCTCATTATGATGTACACTGACCACCAGGGGGCAGACAGTAGACCAGTCGACCAGTCTCTATGACGTGAACTGACCACCAGGGGGCAGATGCTCCGACTGGTAGGTTAGCTTGCTGCTGGGGTCCAGCTGATTAAGACTGGGCGAGATGGGCCAGACATGCCCTGGAGCCTTCCCACTGTCCCTCCATAGCTGGCCAACCTCCCACCTCCCTCCCCGGCTCCGATCGTGCACCGGTGAGGTCCTCAGCCTGGCCTGTGCCCTCTCGCAATCTGGGACCCCTCAGGGGATGTCAGAGAGCTGGTTTCAGCCCAATCCCGCAGGCCAGGCCGAGGGACCCCACTGGTGCACGAATTTGTGCACCGGGCCTGTAGTAATTACATAAAATTCATGTAAGTTTTATAACAAGGACATTGCTGACAAACTGATTAATGAGTATCAATTCAAAGAGAATTTAAGGTTAGTGCATTGAACAAGAAAAGCTAGAGTGACCTGAAATCTTATAGTTTATATATGAAAACAAAACTATATGGAGATTTCCCCAAATTTGACAATAATCCTACAAAGTTACATGGCAATATCAATATCACATTTATTGTTGAAGGAAATTTTCTTAACTATCATTAATAAAAAAAATTTGATCAACCATGCTAGAGGAAAACGGAATTATCTTTCTATTTTCTCTATAAAAAATCATTATAAAATCATTGTCATACAAAAAGGCAGTCAAAGAATATGTAGCCAAAATAATATCGAGGTATCAGGCAGTTAATAAATATATTATTTTACTGTGCTATTTTTCTGTGCTCTCTAATGTTTGCAGAATTTTTTTCACTTAAAAATTCTTAAAAATATATTATAATTTTCCTCTTATTTTATTTATATATTTTAAAGTTTAATTTTATTGTTGAAAGTATTACAGATATTCTCTATCCCTCTTTCCCCCATTGATCCTCTCCACACTACATCAGGCCTTCACCACACTCTTGTCTGTGTCCATAGGTTATGCATATCTATATATATACACTAATAAAAGAGAAATATGTAAATTGACCATCACATCGCGATGCCCACCAGCCAATCAGGAGTGAGTATGCAAATTAGCGGGACAAAGATGGCAGTTGGGTGTGATCAGGTTGGCGGGGGTGCAGTTGGGGTGAGGAGACCATCAGTGGGGGTCAGTTGGGGGCGATCAGGCCGGCGGGGGGGTAGTTGGGGATGAACAGGCCGGCAGGGGGACAGTTGGGGGCAAGCAGGCCAGCAGGGGTGGAGGGGGTGATCAGGCTGGCGAGGGGGGGCAGTTGGGGGCGAGCAGGCTGGCAGGCAGAGTGGTTAGGGGTAATCAGGCTGGCAGGCAGGTGAGCGGTTAGGAGCCAGCAGTCCCAGATTTTGAGAGGGATGTCCGACTGCCTGTGAGATCGGGCCTAAACTGGCAGTCGGACATCCCTTGAGGGGTCCCCGATTGGAGAGGAGGCAGGCTGGGCTGAGGGATACGCCCCCCCCCCCACACACAAATTTCATGCACCGGGCCACTAGTATATATATATGAAAAGAGGAAATATGCAAATTAGGCCAGGATGCTGTAACGGGTCACGACCAGACAGGAGGAGATGGCACGCACAGGTGAGGCCCAAAGTGGACACGGACAGGGACAGGGGACCAGCCCGCAGCCTCTGCAGCAGAGCACAGGCCCAGAGAGGAGATGGCGGGCCCGCCTTCCGTGGAAGCAGCGCAGCGCAGCTCCGGGTGGCACGCTGCGGTTCCTGCCAGCTTCTGCGGAAGCAGTGGGTGGCCTACTGTGCACGATATCGCACGATGGGCTACTAGTATGCATATAAGTTCTTTGATTAATCTCTTACCACCACCGCCCTTCCCACTGAGATTCATCAAATAAATATTCATGTTTATATCTAATTTTGTATTTGTAATTTTATTATTTTTATTAAATAACACCCACCCATACACACACAAATTTATATGCTTTCGGCCTTATAAAAATTGTCTGCCTAGACTTGGACTAATTTCAGTTGTCTTGCTTCTCATTCAGATACATTCCTATACCAGCTTCTGTTTGTTTTGTTTTTAAATTAAATTTATTGGAATGACAGTGGTTAATATCATCCAGATTTCAAGTGTACATTTCTATGGTACATGATCTGTATATTGCATTGTGTACCTACCACCCAAAGTCATATCTTCTTCCATTACCATATAGTTGACTTCCTTTACTTTTTACTACCTCAGCCTCCCTCCCCTTTCCTTCTGATAATCACCATACTGTTATCTGTGTCTATGATTTTTTGTTTGTTTTTCTTGTTTGTTCATTTGCTGCTTTCAGTTTTATACCCCAAATATTTGTGAAATCATATGGTTCTTAACATTTTCTGTCTGCCTTATTTTGCTTAGCATGATATTCTCAAGGTCCATTCATGTTGTTGCAAATGGCAGAAATAAACTCACATGTATATGGACAAATAATTTTTTACAAAGAAGCCAAAAATGTACAGTGAAGAAAAGAAAGTATTTTCAATAAGTGGTGCTATGAAAATTGGAAAGCCACATGCAAAAGAATAAAACTAGACTACAGTTTGTCCCCATATATAAAAATTAACTCAAAATGGATCAAAGACTTACATATAAAATCTGAAATAATAAATTACATAGAAGAACATAAGCTACTAAACTTATGGACCTATGGAAGATTTTATGAATTTGACCCTAAAGGCAAGGGAAGTAAAGGCAAAAATAAATTAATGGGAATATATCAAACTAAAAAGTTTCTGCACGCAAAAGAAATTGCCAACAAAACAAAAAGACAAGTGGGAGAAGATATTTGCAAACAACAGTTCTGACAAAGGGTTAATATCCAAAATATATACAGAATTCATATTACCATACCAGCTTATTTTTTGAGGGGTAATGATGGTGCTTCCCTTCTGCTATATGGGACAGGATTTCCAAGGGATCTGAAGCTGAAGGTGAGACCAATTTCTAAGTTTCTTAGCGTGCTCCCAAGCATTATCTAAAAAAGATAAAATGCAAAATATTATTTGGGCCATTTGGCAGCCATTTGGAACACTAATATCAAATTGGATCACTACCTGCTTCTTCTGTCTAATATATTCCAGATGGACAAAAAATTTAAACAGGAAAAAAATGAAGTCATAAAATACATAGGAAAATTCCCACAATATCAATGTGAGAAAGGCTTTTTAAGTATGATACAAATCCCAGAGGTCATAAAAGAAAGGATTGATACATTTTAATGAATAACAATGAAAAAATTCTGCTTGCCAAGAAATAAAGTTAGAAGACAAGCAACAAATTGAGAAAAAAAAAACTATTTGTAACACCTATCCTATAGGGTTTATTTTATTAATATAAAAAGAGTTCCTACACATTAATAAGAAAAAGGATAAGCAATATAAATTAGGCAAAGTATATTAACAGCTGGTTTATAAAACAAGAAATACAGATGACTTGTAAACACATGAAAAGTTGTTCAATACCCTTATAATAAGAGAAATGCAAATTAAAACTGATAATCAGATTGGCAAAGATCCAAAAGTTTGTAGCACCTTGTGTAGGTGAAGATATTAGGAAGCAGTCAATTTTTGGTGCAAGTGTAAATTGGCACAACTTCTGGAAAGGGCAGATTAAATATGACACAGCTTCATTTCTAGAAAGTAATTCTATAGATGTCTACATTTATAAATTGTTACAAATTGAAAGACATTCACTGTAGCATTGTTTCTAATAGCAAATGTTGGAAATAACTCAAAAAGGGATTGGTTGAATACATAATGGTATATTATCATTAGAATACTATGAGGCCATAAAAAAGAAGAAAGCAGTTCTATGCAGATGTGAAACCATCTTAAAGACACAATTAAAAATGCAATGTTCAGGGTGGGACACTGACATTTAAATGGGTACATTTGGTATTTATGTTTTCATGGACTATCTCTAAAAGACAGTTGTTGCCTCCTGGTGGGTGGGTAGACATTTACTTTTCACTACATATCCTTTTGCACTTTTTGAATATTTTTCATGTACCTATCTGACGTATTAAAATGTCACATTTAACAAATAAAAAAAAGGAAAAAACAAAACAAAAAATAAATAAAATGTCACATTTATTAAAAATAAGAGATGTGCCCAGCTGGCATGGCTCAGTGGTTGAGCGTCCACCTATGAACCAGGAGGTCGCAGTTTGATTCCCGGACAGGGCACATGCCCGGGTTTTGGACCAATCCCCAATGGGGGTGCATGCAGGAGGCGGCCCATCAATGATTCTCTATTTCTCTGTTTCTATCTGTCTCTCCTTTTCCCTTCCTCTCTGAAATAAAAAATATATGTATATATTTTTAAAAAAGATGTTCTGTAACTAGGCTAGTGAATACTCAAGCAGTGGTAGTTTTTCTTCTGAAGGCACATTACTGAGAATAAGATTATTACTCTAACAGGGAAATCAGTGAAGTTTCTGAACTATCCAAATCCCAGTCAGGGACTAACTTTAGGAGGACACAAAATCTAATGTTGAGGCCTACTTAGCTGTACTGTAGTTATTTGTCTGAAGGAGGACAGCTGACAGATGGGAGCTGCTGAGCATAGGTTTAGAAAAGGAGGTCAAAGAGTAGAATTTGACAGGATTCCTCTAGGGCTGACTGATGGAGATGTTTTCTGAAGTGTGTCTTTTATTTTTCCTATAAAATTAGTAGCTGTCATTTAAATGATCTTTCAGTAGTAGCTAAGAACACAGCCTTTGGAGGCAAAGAGATCAGGGTTCAAATCCCAGTTCCTCTTTTTATCATCTGGGTGATTTTAAACAAATACCAATTCTCAGTTTATGTAGGGGTAAATAACCTTTATCTGAATGTTGTTATGGATTAAAGAAAATAACAGAAAAAGTCTAGCACAGTAGCTAGCATGTAACTGGTGCTCACTGAATAGCGACTATTGTTTATATTTATAGATTGCTTTTATCATCTCTACAGCTTAAGGTCCTAAAGATTGATTAATAATTGAAACAAATTAAATTGAATCAAATGTATAGCATCTTGTCATTATCAAGATAAATATGGCCATCTAGATAGGGTCTCTCAGAAGTTCAGAGAGGCTCTGACCATTTTTTCCTCTCTTTTGTTGTTTTCCTTATTTATTTTTTGAGGCTATTCATATAGAAAATAAGTGGAAAATTCCAAAACAGGGCTTTAAAAAATTGTAGTGTGTTTTAAATGCTGTTTACATTAAATCTAGTGAAATATATTTGTGTTTTTCACATAATAATATTTGAAATATTAATGTATAGTGCACCACAGGCAGGATATGAGATAGATGAAAGTTTTATAATAAATGTCATCCTCTTTTAGTCACTGTGCATCTCTGGGACTGGATGGTTGACCTCCTTTGATGATGACATCAAACGACTGAAGCTCTTCACGAATGTGAGAACCAGCCAAATGGCAGTCCTCAGTCCCCAGCCCCAGTGATAGGCCCTATTTTATGGAGTAAGGCAGACTAGAAAGGCAACCTCCTCTAATGGGCTGCAAAACCTAGACATGCACATTTCTCTCTTCCACTGGCTCAGCATTTCTAACTTGCCAGTGACAAAAGCCAGCATTTGTGTCTTGTGTCTTGCTCTCAGTTGGTGTGACACAGTCTTTAATACTAATCTAGGCAGATTGCTACTCCAGGGCCTGGATAATGCCCTTGTAATGCAGGGAAAATGGAATCCACTCACATGTTCCTGTATCATGGGGAGCTGCTTCAGCTCAGTTAAAATCAAGAAATGATAAAGTTAAAAGACTTTTCAAGAATCAGGAAATAGCTCCTAAGTGGGGTCTTCAGTTGGACACTAAAGAGAAATGGCCCATTTTTCTCCCTGGTTGAGTGAGTTTTTGCTGCTGACCTGTAAATTCTACACTATTTCAAAGTTACTGGCTGGGAAATTAATGGAACCTGAGCTGGAAATTTTTTTCTTTCTTACCCTATGTGTGATGTCTTATTTAAAAATAATTCAGACTCAAAGTGAATTTCTAGCAAATGGTGCTCTGGCTGCTATTAAATTTATTGATGGTAAATCCATCATTCCTGCTTTTTATGTATGATGTCGCTGATGTGGTGATTTTTTTTAAAGCTCTATGCCATGAGACTTTCTTGAAATTCACCTCTTCCATTTGCCCCATATGTACCTATGCTACATATGTTGGAAATAACTGAAAAAGGGATTGGTTGAATACATAATGGCATATAATGGCATAATGGTTGAAATAACTGAAAAAGGGATTGGTTGAATACATAATGGCATATTATCATTAGAATACTATGAGGCCATAAAAAAGAAGAAAGCAGTTCTATGCAGATGTGAAACCATCTTAAAGACACAATTAAAAATGCAATGTTCAGGCCCTAACTGGTTTGGCTGATGGTGAATCCATCATTCCTGCTTTTTATGTATGATGTCGCTGATGTGATGATTTTTTTTTTAAAGCTCTATGCCATGAGACTTTCTTGAAATTCACCTCTTCCATTTGCCCCATAGTGCTATAAGTGATTCGGGTTAAGATACTGCTTCACAAATTAATTTACCATGTTGTTATTTTATGACAAAGTTTTGCAAAACCATTAAGTAAACCACACTTATTTTTTATATATTGGGATGTTTTTGATGTGCTAAGATTTTAGATAAATTTGTTATTTATCTTGATGAAAGCCAGATAAATAAATGCTCCTATTGTGCCTAATAACTCAACTCTTTGCTTTCACAAGGCCAGTGCAAGGCTGAAAGGAAATTCATCTCAAAGCTATTAAGAAAAGCCAGATAGAAAGAGAGCATAAAAATGAAATGAACTATGGTGAGAGGGCCAGACCCTCTTCCAGAATGCTCTACATCATCCCAGCTACACAGAAGGAACAAAGATTTAGAGTTCCAAACTCAAGAATAGGAAGAAATGATGTGGGATGGTCTGAGAAAGGGATCAATCTATCCTGTGTTCATAGGAGACACAGGGAGAAAAAGAAATCTTTTGGCAAAAAGGTCTCACAGCTTAAACTAGAAATAGCATTTCTCACTCCCAAGCTGTCACCATGGCCCCCATTTGAATACACCTCAAAAGCAGCCCTGTTTCCATTGCTCTGTTCCCTGCCCATGCATGCAGGGGTACAAAACTAAGAGAGTGAGGAAACTACCTGGGTACCTCCTTCCTGCTACTTGGGGGACTGGGTAGTTCTAACTTTCAAGTTATCACTGAAGCCACTGGTAGCCAGACTACAAAGAAATTCTAACAAGCCATTTGGACCTTGAGGGTTTCCTCTAATAATCCACCTTGGGTAACCTTTCTTTTTAAATCCCTGCAAGTGCACAGCCCAGAGCTTGATGCCACTCTGCCTCCAGTATCACCTGTGAGATGCCTGCATGTCTTATCTTTCCATCAAGTTGGAGGACCTTGGGAATTCCTGAAAAAAAAAAAAACACAAAAAACCAACAACAAAAAACCAAAAACCAAAACTAGGTCTTTATTACCACCTACCTAATGCAATTTCCTAAGCTGCAATGTTTTTCTCATTTTTCTGGGTCCAAATCCGGTCCATCCTAAAAGAGCGCTAAAGCTATTTCCAGTAAGAAAGACTTTCTGTAGCAGCGTCAGTCATTCTTTGTGGCCACCTACATTCCATGTTTGGAGAATCGCCCTCATGAGGCACAGTCCACTTTTCCCTACAACCCTGACAATGCTGGATTCTCACTTTCCCAGCCTTTATTGTAGCTAGGATGTGAGCATGTGATTTAGACTCTCCCCCTGGAACACTCCCACCCCAAGCTAGCTGTGAGAAGAAGCAGGGACTGTGCAGAATCCATTCTGGTGGCTAGTCGGGTCTGTAGCAGTGGCAGATAATTTGGCTCCCAGAGGCAGTAATGGCTGTGGTCCCTACAGCCGAATTCTGTGTTAGTCTCATAACTGTAAATAATTGTAGTGTGTTTTAAATGTTGTTTACATTAAATCTAGTGAAATGTATTTGTGTTATTCACATAATAATATTTGAAATATTAATGTATAGTGCACCATAGGCAGGATATTATTTAACAACTAGGGGCCCAGTGCACGAATTTGTGCACCTTGAAGGAACTGTGGGCCGTGAGGTTGCGGTGGGCACAGGGGTGGGTCTTGGTTCATCTTCTACACCTCCACTCCTGCCACCACAGCTCCCACGCACTGATGGTGCCGGCCCCACTTGCCCCCGCTGATGGCATGGAGCAATTGGGGCCGGCGCCAGCAGTGGGTGTGAGTGGGGCCAGTGTTGTCAGCGGGTGTGAGTGGCGGCTGCTGCCCTGATTGCCCCTCAGGAGCAGGGGAAGGTGGAGAAGCCCTGAGGGGTGATTGGGGCCTGCACTGGGCGCGAGCACCGGGTGGGACTGTGGTGTGCAGGAGCAAAGAATTTTCATAAACACCAGAGGCTCACTCCGATGACAGTGACTGGTGCCTCACGTTGGCCTGGCACCCCTGCTCACCTGCTCCACTCTCCTGCTGCGGCTCACACCCAACATGTTCTGCACGTGCCCCCTGGTGGTCAGCACACATCATAGTGACTGGTTGTTCGGTTGTTCCACCATTTGGTCTATTTGCATATTAGCCTTTTATTATCTACTAGAGGCCCTATGCATGAAATTCGTGCAATGGTAGGCCTTCCTCCCTCCAGCTGCCGGCACCAGCTTCTCTTTGGCACCCGGGACCCAGGCTTCCCTCCAACCATCAGCAGGCACCTGGGACCCAGGCTTCCCTCCGGCTGCCAGCAAGCACCTGGGACCTGGGCTTCCCAAATAAAAGTGTAATATGCTAATTAGACCAGACGTCCTTCTGGATGACCTTCTGGACAAAGCCAGGGCTGCAAGGGAAGCCTGGGTCCCAGGTGCCGTAGGGAAGCCAGTGCCTGCAGCCGGGGGAAGGAAGGCCTACTCTTGCATGAATTTCGTGCATCCGGCTTCTAGTATAGGATAAAGAAGGAATGGATTACTAATACATGCACCAACATGGATCAACCTTGAAAACGTGCTAAGTGAAAGAAGCCAATCACAATGAAACACATATTGTATGATTTCATCTATAGGAAATGTCTAGAATAGGCAAGCAATGCAGTCTGTGCCCTACAGCACTTTCTGTGATGTCTTTGCCATTTCAGCTGCCTAAAAGATTTGGAGCATTACTTGTGCCTGCACAACTTCTAAGCCTAGTTCTGCATCCTTCCAGAGATTCTATCAGCCATCCCCGATATTTTTTTAAAAAACTGTTTTATTGAGATTTAATTCACTTATCATACAATTCACCCATTTAAAGCATACAATTTATTATTTTAAAGTAAATTCACAAGATCATGCAATGATCATAACAATCTAATGTTAGAACATTTTGTCCTTGAAAAAGAAATCCCATACCCATTAGCAGTCACTTTCCAATCCTTCCCCTATTCGCAGATCTAGGCAGCCACTAATCTATTTGAGATCTCTATAGATTTGCCTATTCTGGGCATTTCATATAAATGAAATCATATAATATGTGTTTTGTTGTGATTGGCTTCTTTCACTTAGTATGTTTTCAAGATTGACTCATGTTGTAGCATGTATTAGTAATCCATTCCTTTTTATTGTTAAATAATATTCCATTGTATGGCTATCCCACATTTTATTTATCCACTCATCTGTTAATGGATATTATTTCTACTTTCTGGCCCTTATGAATAATGCCTCTATGAACATTCATGTGCAAGTTTTTGTGTAGATTTCTCTTGGGAATTTATAACTAGGAGTGGAATTGCTGGTATGGTAACTATGACTAATCTTTTGAGGAGCTGGTAAACTGTTTTCTAGAGTGATTGCCCCATTTTGCAATGTGTGAGGGTTCCAATTTCTTCACATCTCTGCCAAATAATCTTTGTTATTTTCTGTCTTTTTTATTATAGCCATTCCAGTGAGTGTGAAGTGAGATCTCATTGTATTTTTGCTTACAGTTAAATAAATTATTTCTGCTTAAATCTAGTTTCTTGCAACTAGAACCCTAACTGATTCATTCCTTATCAGTCCACACTGGCCTGTTCTACCTCTGAATTGTACTACACAGTTGAGCATTTGTTCATTCCCTGGATGCAAGATATTTTTCTCCTCTCCTTGGCTTAAGCTACTGGAGGTCATAGAGTCCATCACCTACTTCTGTGTCTCTCCCGTATTGCCTAACCTGAAGCTAAGCACTTATGAGGCTTTACTCAAGTACTTAGTGAATTAGAAGATTGTTGATGGGTTCATTAAAACAGTTCCTTGCTTATCACACAATTCTGGAAATGTGTCTTTCATTCTTTCTTTAAGTGGACTCAACCATGGAGATGTGAAGAAGGTGCTGGGGACATGCATTTTGAAAACGGGTCAGATTTGGGTTCTAATTCTATTTCTGCTGATTACTAGCTGTGGGACCCAAGAGCCAGTTAATTGACCTCTCTGAGCTTTGGCTTTCCTTTTTACAAAAGACATAAAAACAGGTATCTCAGATAAGTGTTATGAGGGTTAAACTACATCCTGTTTGTAAAACAATAGAACAGTGGTGCATGGAAGTTGCTCAATAAATGTTTCTTCTGCATCCCCACACTACCCCCTAACTCCCAGCCCCAGTAATCTCCCTTAGAGATTCATTCTAGTCATGTTTGCTATTTTATAACTTTTTTAGGGAGTTTGAACAAGCCTGCTCCTTATAAGATTTAAGTAATGTTCTTGCAAATGAGTATTATGTTGAGGGGGTGAGGCAGTGCAAATCAGGGAAGGAGGGAAAGACATTGTCAAAACTCAATTTAGAGAGCAGAGAGAGGTCTTATATGTAGTTGCCACTGAGAAGGAACAGGAAGCAAGGGATGCCTGGGCTCTGCTGTTTACATGCCCTGTTTCCCCAAAGGACTCTTTTTTTTTGTCTATGACCACATAGGCATAGAATCTTTGTGAAGCGAAGTTGATGTTTATTTCAAATGACCTATTTCTAGGGGCATCCTGGGATCTGATTGGAAGAAGCCATGTGTACACCACAGGCTGAAGGATTAATGGGGGAGGCTGGCATGTCTGTTGGTGTGTTATGGGAAGATCATTGTCTATGGCAGCTGTCTTTATCCATACTACATTTAAGGGAAACTTCTATTCTGGAAGGCTTAAAATAAAGCACCTGAGTGAAACTTTCTGTAACACAGTTGTGAGGGGGTTGAACTGACATCTATATGATAAACTAATGGGAGTTGAATCTGGTTTTCAAGTGAACCTTACCTGGAGGAAAATGTAACTTGCCATTTATTTAGTGTTAAATTTCTTTATCTTTTACAAGGTGATTTAAATTCCGTTAGTAGAGGTCAAGTCCTCTACAGAGTCCTCAGTGAGAGCTCAGATACCAAATACATCTGAAAGGGTTAACAGACTGCTATTTTTATTAATGTGTAATTTACTGGATGCATGGCCTTTGTGAATGTGGTTTTTAGTAGTGCGCTGAGGGAAGTGATTAAAAGGGAACCAGATTACTAAGCAAGACACACTATAAAGGAGAAAATGGCATGCAAAACGGGGAGACGGCAGACACAGAAATTAACTTCTTGGTTTCCCCAAAGCCAGCCCTATTAGGCTTCATTCAGTCATTCAACAACAATTTAGTGAGCATCTGCTATAGAGTAGGTTCTGTGCTGGGAACTTGGATGACAAACGGGGGGCCTTTATTGTGAAGATACTTTATGCTGTGTACAGATTTTTACCTAATCTTCTTCCTATAGCTTGGATCCTGGAGTTCAGGAGCTGGAAATCTAGCCTAACTCAGCTTAGTTGTAGCCAACCTATAGGCTTATGAGCATGAGAATGAGGGACTGTTATTGTAAGCCTCTGACTTGGTAGTTTGTTATACAATATCCTTGTGACAAATAGTTGACTAAATGCACCATGTTAAGTTTGAATTTTCTTCTACGGGAGTAAAGACTTTTAATCAAGGGAGAGCTTAATAACCTTTGAATTTTAAAATGATCTCTCTGGGTACAATGGACTCCATTAGCTTGGATGCTAGAATAAGATACATGTAGCCCAACTGGAGTGGCTCAGTAGGTTGAGTGTCGTCATCCTGTGCACTGAAAGGTTGAGAGTTTGATTCCAGGTCAGGGCACATCCCCAGGTTGTGGATTTGATCCCCAGTCATGGCACATATAGAAGGCAACCAGTCAATGTTTCTCTCTCTCTCTCTCTCTCTCTCTCTCTCTCTCTCTCTCTCATCAATAAACATATCCTTGGATGGAGGATAAGAAAAAAAAGATACATACATGGATCTATAGTAGCTGCTCTAAGTAGCTGCTGGCCCAAAGATAATGAGAGCCCAGTTAGAGCATATCTGACCAACCTATAGCATGAAGTCTAAAGAATGGATTGAAGACTGTACTATGGGAGACCAGCAAGGAGACTGTTGCAATAATGTAGGCTTGAACTTGGGAAGTGACAGTTAAGAAGAAAGTTTTATTTAAGTGGGAGAATTAATTGGTCTTGGTGATTGTTCAATAGCATGTGAAAGTTGCAGGAGAGGAAGGTTAAGGGTGACTTGGTCAACAGGGTAGATGAGAGTGCCCTTCACTCAAAAGGAAGAACATTTTTTCAGGGGGAGATGATAGCAAAGGCAGACAGGTAAGTTCATTAAAAACATATTGAATTTGTGTGTCCAAGTTATGTCCAGGAAATAGTTAGATATTCAGATCTGGAGAACAGGAGAGTGATATGTTTGGAGACATGCAGTTGGTTGTCATCAAAAGACAACAGTTAGAGGAGCCCAATGAATATATAAACCTTCTCAAGGAGATTATGTGGTATAAAAGCAATTTTGTTGAGATTGCTTCTATCTTATGATACACACACACACACACACACACACACACACACACGTAAGTGGGAAACAAAGTCATTTATTATGAGTTCTGGGATGGTGTAGCACTGGGGGTTTGAGGAGATTGGTGATAGTAAAATCTACAGGGCTGTATGATTGATTAGCCTCAGAGGAGCTGTATGTTCAAGGTGCAGGAGCCCTAAAGGCAGAGAGTTGGCTTACCCCATTTGGAGTTTCACCACTGAGGTCAAGCAGAGAATAAGCAAGAATGGAGATGATGAAAATCAGAAAAAGAAGGATTTTATTGATGGATCATTAATGGGTCTTCTCCATGAAGTCTAGATTTATAAATATACAAATTAGGGAAGTGGCTTTAAGTTAATCTGACCATAATTTTTTTTCAAGTTTCTACTGTATATTTAATTTTATAACTGGCTAATTCATATAAAACTTTAAATGATGAAATCAAACAATAAATCAGTGAAAACTCATTTTTTTTCATCCAATTTTTCAGAACTATGTCATTTGTATAAAGTGAGGCACACGTGCAAAAGACTTTACAGTAAACGTATATTTAAAGACACTTATGACACATAATTAAAAAAACAAAACACCAATAACAACCTTTTCATCTACCAGCATAGCAGACAGAAGCGTATTGTCATCTCCATATTGTAGGTGGGAAACTGAAGTATGGTGAGACTGAATCACTTCTTCAAGGTGTTTGTTTTTTTTGTATTCCAAAGCATTCCAGTGTTTGAATATGTGGTATATCATGTAAACTTCCAAACAAAAACAGTGAACAAATAAGCTATCATTTATTAATATTTATGGAGCCCTTGTGTCATGTTCAGCCTATGGCAAATGCTATAAATTTTTAAAATGAAGATGTGCAATGTACATTTCTGGACTTAAAAATCCTATAATCTGCTTACAGAGACCAAAGCTCAACATACTAAAAATTTACAAAGAATATTAGAAATAAAAAACACTTGAGACAATGACAGGAAAAATCCTGAGGTGTGTGTGAGGTGACCAGTGAGTGGAATAGACAATAACTTGGAAAGGAGAGGTCAGATGGGCTCGCGTTGCCAGAGAAGACTTCATATAGGGGTGGAAATTTGACTGAACCTTCAGGAATGAGTAGTAGTTGAAGAGTAATCATTATCCTCTTAAAAAATATTATTTTGGTTAATCCTCACCTGAGGATATTTTTTCCATTGATTTTTTTAGAGAGAGTAGAAGGGAGGGGGAGAGACACAGAGAGAAACATCAATGTATGAGAGACACATTGGTTGCCTCCCACACACGCCCCAACCAGGGCCAGAGGCTGCAACTGAGGTATGTGCCCTAGACCGGAATCGAACCTGGGACCCTTCAGTCCATGGCCCAATGCTCTATCCACTGAGCCAAACCGGCTAGGGCGAGAGTCCTCATTATCATTCTCATCTTGCTTATATAAAAGCACTTGTATAAATATGTACCCTCACAAGTCTCCATTTGAAGGGACACTTTCAGACAGAGGTCTGAAAATAATTCCCTGAGAGTAAGAAGAGGGGGATATGCGAGAAAATGCACTAAAGACTAACTTTACTAAAATCTCACTTTCCCCTGAGAACAAGCTCTGCAGGATTAGATTTTCTTTAGGATTCTCACTACCTCATACCTTTCCTGTGCCTACAACCTCTGTACTTGTGATATGGGTGGGCCCTCCAGTTGTTCTCGTTCTCAGTGCTCTATTATGCTTTGTCCCTTCATAAAGTAAAACTAAGAGAGCTCTTTCCCAAACCTTGCTGGTTTTCCAGAATGTTCATTTCAGTTTTCTGAGGCATTCACCTGGGGTTGGCAAACATTGTGGCCTGGATAGAATCATGGCTGTGCAGGGTGTTGCTACTCCTCACTTCTCAATTAGAAGGCTGGTGGTCAAGGGCTCTGGGAATACACAGTTTAGTGTTCCTACCCATCCAAAGATGGGGTGGTCAGTTGTTGGGGATAGAAAGGTCATTGAATAGTGGTGTAAATAGAGTCTGGCCTCTCACTGAGTACTTTCTCAGCAACAGACTCACTTTGGAATAACTCTTCAAGAATGAGTTCTTAACATCTGTGACTTGAGTCCAGCAGACTCTGAACTTATCCATTCCCTTACAGATTTCCCCAAATACACACCTACGTCTGCTTTATCCCTCTACGTACAAGTCTTATTTTCTTCTACAATGAGGTTAGATGATCCATAAAGAAGAGCTCATTTGTTCATTAAATGCAAGCATTCAGCAATCCAAAGCTCTATATTTAGAAACAAAGTTGACTTTTGGTCAAGATGAGAACCAAGAAAACATGGGAAATCCTCTTTCCACCCTCAAAACATAAAATTGCTAGATACTAAAAACATTTTTTAAAGTATATAGCTGAGCTTGCAAGCAAGAAATAGAAATTTCTAGGTGTTAGAAATTAAGAGAGAATCCACAGAGGTGAGTGATATTTATGTCTTATGAGCAATCCCAGCACCTTACAGTAGGGATTTTAACAACCTGAAAGAATGGTGGTCAAGTCTTTAGATTTCCTGCTCATGGAGGTTGGCTTCGGTTAGTCTCCTTACGGAGCATGTTGGGTCAGAAATGTCAAAAGGGTCAGCTAAGAGAAATAAAGCTTATCCTGTGCTGCCTGTGCAGGCTCAAATACTCACAATGACAAGAATCTAAACTAAATGTTTGTGTGGAATCAGTGAATCCTAGTGAACCCACAGCAAAGGCAGCCATGAAAAAAGCTTGATGGGGGTCTTATCCACAACCCAGGACACAGTGTAAAAGGGACTTTAAGTATGCTTTAAAATCTTCTAAAAAAAAAAAAAAAGAGGAAGGGATAGAACTTGTAAGCTAAGAATGGGACATAATTTTTTGAAAAGGAGAGCTTTGAAAATGAATCACGTAGCATTATATGTTGTATCTTCCAAAATCATAGCACATAGATGGCCACAGCTTATTTCCCATCCCACATACTTTTCTCTTACAAGGGTCCATACTCCTCCCATCAAGAGGTGGCGTCTATGTCCCTTCCCTTGATGGGCATATGTGACTCACTTGTAATTAATAGAATGTGGTATAAGTGATGCTGTGTGACTTCTGATGCTATATCAGAAATGTGAGGCAGTTTTGGCCTTGCTGACTGGATCACTTGTGCTGGAATCCTGAGCTGCCTGCCATGTAAGAAGTTCAACTGCCCAGGAGTTGTCAGGCATGAGGAAGCCCAAGTTAGCCTATGCAAAGTAACCACATGTAGAGGTCCTGTGGCTACATAAAGAAAGAGAAATGTCTGGCTCTCCACAACTTTTCCAGCCTTCTGCTGTTTCAGCTCTAACCACTGGCTGATTGCAACTACCTAAAAGACCCTAAGCCAGAACCTCTAACTGAGCCTTTTCTGAATTCCTAATGCTCAAAATCATGAGCAAAATAGGCAGATTGTTTTAAGTGGCTACATTTTGAGATAGTTTGTTTTATGTAGCAATGATTAACAGGAACATACAGAAATCCTGGAAGTTAAAGTATTGAGGAAATTTATTGAGGAAACTGGATTAAGTAGTAATTTAGATTAGCTGAAGAGAAAACTACAGAATTAGAAGATATATGTAAAGAAATCATACAGAATGCAGAACACAGAGAGAAAAGACAGAAAATAAAAAGGGAAATCAGGAGACATGGAGATTGAAATAAGAGCTTACACAATATGTCCAAATCCAATAGGGCTAAATGGAGGCAAGAAACACTTCTTTAAATATTACTGACATATCGCCTTCCTCAAATTGCCAAAACTATTTTCTGGAGGAGTCTCTTTTATTTCATCCTGAGGAAGGTTCCCTCTCATTTGCCAAGAATATGTTGAATGACTTCTTATAATAGTAAAAAAGCAGAGGGGAAAGGAAGATTTGTTTTCCTACCCTTAATAGATTAAATTTGTTTTCTGCTACAAATGTAAGAAGCAGTTAACTGTCAGTGGGAGAGTCCAATCAGGGTACACATTATAAGAACCAGACTTTTTATGTAATGGCAAAATCGGTGTGGGGTGATGAAAGTGATCCATCCTGTGTGCAGGCAATAGGAGTGCATTTTCTCTTGAAAACCGAAAAACAATTATAAAACCATGTTAAAGTAGATATGCTTTTTATTATCACCAAATATCAGCAATTCTAAATAATGTCAATGATAAAATACTCTTCCCCAATAAATTCTTTTGTTGGTCTAAGTTCTAGTTCTCTCTTCAATTTTAATAATATGTGTAAACTTCAAATTAGCACATTTTAATTACTTATCCTTTGATAAATACTGCATTTTAAATGGAAGTTAATATGAAGAATTCCCAGTTATATGATAGACTCCTAATATATTCAGACTTAGGCACATGCGTTTGTTTCAAGAATAAGTTAGTAATGATCCAGAATCATTTGAGTTTGCTTTCTGTCTCTAACCCCAGAGGTATTACATATGCCCACAATAAACACCAATACCATAGTGATTGTAAAAAAAAAAAAAAAGAAACAGAACATGTGTTACTAAAATTCCATCTTTCTATGTAACCACTTAGGTTTTTTACTTGTGTTTAAAATTTAAAATAATAAAGCAGAATGCAAAACTTGAGGTGTAATACTTTTGTTTAGTAAGTGTGTATTTTAGTTCATTAAAAATATTTTTTACTGAATATTAATATCCTTAATATTGAAGTTTCTTTTTAGTTGTTATTTTTTTCTGGTTGTTAAAAAAATGGTGTTATTCATTATTATAACATACTAATATGTAAGTGTGCATATTTATTTATTTATTTTAAAAATATATTCTTATTGACTTCAGAGAGGAAGGGAGAGGGAGAGAGAAACATCAATAATGAGAGTATCATTGATTGGCTGCCTCCTGCTGGGGATCAAGCCCGAAATCCAGGCATGTGCCCTGATTGGGAACTGAACCATGACCTCCTGGTTCATAGGTTGACACTCAACCATTGAGCCATGCCGGCTGGGCTAATTATACATTTTTAAAACTTTGACTCTAAAAATACATTATAATTAAAAGTATTAATCTATTGCTGATTTCCTTTTTTTGCATTATAGTATTTATAGTTTTATTGGCATATATGCCAGTAAATACACACACATTTGAATAAAAGAAAAATTCCATTGTCTGTTTTTCTTTTCTGGTCATCATGATTATTTGTTTAATTTTATGATTATTACTAAAAATACTTTTGTCATAGAGAGGAACGAGTGTTAAGAATGATCTGCTCTGGTGTTGGCAGGTGGTGGGTATACATATCTTTAAGAATGATCCTGTCCTGTGGAGACTTGTCCTAAGTTTTTCAGAAAAAAGAACAGAAAAAATGGAAAGAAGTTTAACTTTTTGGTTCTAACAAACTGCCATAATTGAGAAGGCACCCCTTTAACTCCAAGTATAGGAATGGTGGTGATGAAATGGGAAACTGAGAGCCGCTGTTGGAGCAATGATGATGACGTGGTAGGACAAGCTACTGCAGAGAATAGCAGCAGGAAACTTATAAAAATGGTCTAAACCCCATTTTTAATGGAGAAGTGATCAGATGTGAGCATAAACCACCTTTTATCTCTGGAAGAGAGGAGACAGAGAAGCTTGAGAGGAATCAAATATTAGCTCACTTGTCATTTAAGCCTATAATTGCCACCAAACAGATGTGGCTTCAGTAAACAAAGCTCGCCTTGGCTTAAAAGTAGTCTTCCCTGAGTGCAATCCTATGACATAAATCAGTAATATTTTGAGTAGTAGTAGCATGCGTGTGTCAATCTAAAAAAAATAAAGAAATCAGGCAAGGAAACAATCAGGGTCAGTCCTGGACTTAATTAAACAGTTGATGAAGTTCAGTTTCTTTATCTGTCTTCATTCTGGTCATTGAAACCTTTCGTGTGTGTCTACCTTTATTTTATAAGTCATTCAGGGTCATTCTGTTCTCTCTGAAGAATCCTCTATCAAAATATTTTTTATACTAAAGTCTAAAAGGCAAAAAACAGCCAAATGTGATTTCATCTGGTGTACTGACTTTTTATTTTTAACATAAGCTTTTCATTTTCTGATGTAAGAAGTGCAACAGAAATCCCATTTACCCTCTAACCAGTTTCCCCAAATGACAACATCTTGGAAACTAGAATACAATATCATAATCAGGTTATTGAAATTAACATTCAAGTTACAGAACATTTCCATCACCACAAATATTCCTTATATTGCCCTTTGATAGCTCCATCCACTTCTCTCCCACCCCCTCACTTAACGCTTCTTAACATTTCCATAACTCCTGGCAACCACAAATATTTTCCCCATTTCTATAACTTTGTCATTTCAGGAATGTTATATAAATAAAACCATAAAGTATGTAACCTTTAGGGATTGGCTTTTTTCACTTGGCATACTTCTCTGGAGATTCATCCAAGTTGTTGCATATACCAATAGTTCAACCAAGTGCCCATCAATAGATGAGTGTATAAAAAAAAGTTGTGGTACAAATAAACTCAATATGGATAAAGGACTTAAATGTAAGATGGGAAAGCATAAAAATCTTAGAAGAAGCCATAGGCAGCAAAATAGCAGACATTGTCATGGCAATGTCTTTACCGACACAACTCCTAGGGCAATGGAAACTAAGGAAAAGGTAAACAAATGGGACTATCCTATCTAATAATAGACAAACATGGTAATTGACCATACCTTTGCTACGCCTCCCATTGGCTAAACAGCACGATATGCAAATTAACTGCCAACAAAGATGGTGGCTAATTTGCATACTGCAGGCGGGGTCAGCAGCACACGACACTGCCCGCAGGACTCGGGACCCGGACCCCTGACCCGGTGAGGTGGGGCTGGCAGCGTACGACACTGCCCCGTGGGCCCTGGGCCCTGAACCCGACCCGGCTAGGTGGGGCTGGCAGTGTATGACGCTGCCCGTGGGCCCCGGGCCCTGGACCCCTGACCCGGTGAAGCGGGGCCTGTAATGCCTGACGCTGCCCGGGGGATCAGGGCCTTGGATCCGTGACCTGGCGAGGGAGCAAAGCGGCGGAGATGGGAGAGAGCCCAGGTGGCAGAGAAGGGAGGGAGCGAGGCAGTGGAGAAGGGAGCGAAGCCCACCTTCTCTGCTTCACTGCGGTCTCAGGAAGCCCTATTCTTGCAGGAATCTTCCTGCAATGGGCCTCTAGTATCAAAATAAAAAGCTTCTGCACAGCAAAAGAAACCATCAACAAAACAACAAGAAAGTTCACCACGTGGGAGAACATATTTGCCAATGTTATCTCTGATAAGGATTTAATCTCCAAAATTTATAGGGAACTCATACAACTTAACAAAAGGAAGATAAACAACCCAATAAAAAAAATGGGCAATGGACCTAAATAGATAATTTTTGAAAGAGGATATAAGGAAAGCCAAGAGACATATGAAAACATGCTCAAAGTCACTAATCATCTGAGAGATGCAAATCAAAACAACGAGGTATCATCTCACACCTGTCAGAATGGCTATCATCAACAAATCAACAAACGACAAGTGCTGGAGAGGATGCGGAGAAAAGGGAACACTTGTGCACTGCTGGTGGGAATGCAGACTGGTGCAGCCACTATGGAAGACAGTATGGAGTTTCCTCAAAAAGTTAAAAATGGAACTTCCATTTGAACCAGTAATCCCACATCTAGGACCAAAACCCAAGAAAACAGAAACACCAATCAGAAAGAATATAAGCAGCACAATTTACAATAGCTAAGATTTGGAAACAGCCTAAGTGCCTATCAGCAGATGAGTGGATTAGAAAACTGTGGTACATCTACACAATGGAGTAGTACACTGCTATAAAAAGGAATTCTTACCATTTGCAACAGCATGGACGGAACTAGAGAGCATTATGCTAAGTGAAATAAGCCAGTCGGAGAAAGATAAATACCACATGACCTCACTCATTTGTGGAATATAATGAACAATATAAACTGATGAACAAAAATAGGACCAGAGTCATAGAAGCATCAAACAGACTGTCCAACCTATGAGGGAAGAGGGGGAGGTGAGGGGATAAGAGATCAACCAAAGGACTTGTATGTATGCATATGAGCATAACCCAATGGACATAGATGGGGGTGGGTGAAGGCATGTGCTGGGGGGAGGGTGTGGGTGGGGAGAGGTCAAGGGGGAAAAAGGAGACATATGTAATACTTTAAACAACAAAGAATTTAAATAAAAAAAAATACAATCCAATTATCTTCTGCCTAAAAAAAAAAGTTGTGGTACATATATACAATGAAATGTTACTCAGCCATAAGAAAAAATAATGAAATCTTCCTATTTGTGACCGCCTGGATGGAACTAAAAGGTGTTATGCTAAATGAAATAAGTCAGTTAGAGAAAGACAAATACCATATGATTTCATTTACATGTAGAATCTGAAGAACAAAACAAAAGAATAAACCAAATTGAAACAGACCAATAGATATAGAGAACAGACTGATGGTTGCCAGAGGGAAGGGGGTTGGAGGACTGGATAAAAAAGGTGAAGGGATTAAGAACTAAAAATTGGTAGTTACAAAATAGTCATAGGGATACAAAGTACAGCATAGGGAATCCTATATAATAAAAGACTAATATGCAAATTGTCCTCTTGGGAGTTTGACTGCTCACTATGATGTGCGCTGACCAGCAGGGGTTGGCGTGGAACAAAGGAAGGCCCTGGCCAGCAGCTCGCAGCCAGGGAAAGGAAGGCCCTGATCGGCCCTGATCACCAGCCAGGCCTAGGGACCCTACCTGTGCACAAATTTCGTGCACATGGCCTCTAGTATAGTTAATAATCCTATATAATAAAAGCTTAATATGCTAAGTGTTCAGTCGTCCAGTCGTCCGTTCAACCAATCAAAGCGTAATATGCTAATGCTATGCTAAGGCTGCTCAACCGCTCGCTATGATATGCACTGACCACCAGGGGGTAGATGCTCTGACCGGTAGGTTAGCTTGCTGCTAGAGTCCAGCAGATCAGGACTGACCAAGACGGGCCGGACATGCCCTGTAGCCCTCTCATGGTCCCTCCCCAGCTAGTCAACCTCCCGCATCCCTCCCCAGCCCTGATCGTGCACTGGTGGGGTCCCTCGGCCTGGCCTGTGCCCTCTCATAATCCGGGGCCCTTCAGGGGATGTTGGAGAGCTGGTTTCGGCCCAATCCCACAGGCCAGGCTGAGGGACTCCACTGGTGCACAAATTCGTGCACTGGGCCTCTAGTATTGTAATAACTATGTATGGTGACAGGTGGGTACTGGAAAAATCAATGGGAAACACTTTGTAAAATATAAGATTGTCTAACCACTATGTTGTATACCTGAAACTAATACAAAAAAATATTAAATGTAAACTGCAATTGAAAAATAAAATTAAAAATAAAAGAATGTGCTAACTTCAAAAAAATAGTTCATTCCTTCTTATTGCTGAATAGTAGTCCATAATATGACTATACCACATCCATATTTTGTTTAACCATTTACCCACTGAAGGCCATTTGTGTTCTTCCAGTATTTGACTATCATGAATAAAGCTGCACAAAACATTCGTGTGCAAGTTTCTGTGTAAGCGTAATTTTTATTTCTCTGGAATAAATGCCCAAATGCTTGACAGTATGGTAGTTGCATGGTTGTTGTTTTTTTAAAAATATATTTTTATTGATTTCAGATAGGAAGGGAAAGGGAGAGTGATAGAAACATCAATGATGAGAGGGAATCATTGATCAGCTGCCTCCTGCACACACATCCCCTCCCCGCTTACTGGGGATCGAGCCCAAAACCTGAGCATGTGCCCTTGACAGGAATCGGACCTGGGACCCTTCAGTCCGCAGGCCGATGCTCTATCCACTGAGCCAAACCAGCTAGGGCTGTATGGTTGTTGTTTTTAAAAGAAGTTGCCAAATTATTTTTCGGAGTGGCTGTACCATTTTGCATTCCTGTCAACAATGAATGAAGGACCCAGTTTTTCCACATCCTCATCAGCATTTAATATTGCTGCTACTTTTTGTTTTAGCCATTCTGTTAGGAATGTAATATTATCTCCTTGTGGTTTTAATTTGCCCTTCCCTAATGGCTAATGAAGTAAAACATCTTTTGATGTATTATATGCCATCCATATATCCTTTTCAGTATAATTTTTCTTCATGTCTTTTGCTCATTTTCTAAATGGATTGTTTGTTTTTCTATTGTTTTTGCTGAGAGTTCCTTGTATATTATAGTTATTAATCCTTTGTCAGATATATGTTTTGCAAATAATTTCTTCAAGACTGCAGGTTGGCTTTTGATCCTCTTAACAGGGTCTTTCCCAGAGCAAAAGTTTTCAATTTTTATGAAGTCTCACTTATCAACTTTTCCTTTTCTGGATTGAGCTTTGAGGACCCTAGGATGGGACAATGTTATTATTGTCTAAAAGTTTTTCATCTTCTTGATCCTTGGCTAGAGAGAACATACTTTTGTTGGGACCTTTTATGTCTGCACTTGTAGGCATTTCCATATTGCCATCTTCTTAAGCATTCATTTTGAGGTATATGAGACCAAAAGAAAAAAATGTATGGCCCTAACCGGTTTGGCTCAGTGGATAGAGCATCGGCCTGCGGACTGAAAGGTCCCAGGTTTGATTCCGGTCAAGGGCATGTACCTTGTTTGCGGGCACATCTCCAGTAGGAGGTGTGCAGGAGGCAGCTGATCGATGTTTCTCTCTCATCAATGTTTCTAACTCTCTATCCCTCTCCCTTCCTCTCTGTAAAAAATCAACAAAATATATTTAAAAAAATGTATGGAACTTACTACCATGTCATTCCTTGGGTTCTGAGGTCCCTAGCCAGGATGCCTTCTTTCTACCATTCAGAGTTCTTAAATTTTTATATATAATGTCCAGAGATTTTACTTACTGAAAGAATAGTGAAAAGCATATCTACTCTATCTTCCTTAAAGCAGAAGTTCTATACTTACTTTTTATTAAGGATTTTGTAATAAAGTCTGATAAAAAATGTAGGGAATCAAATTTTTATTAATTTATTTTGATAGGAAGGCCAGTCTTATTAAACTATGAGAACATAGTCCCTTTAAAGTCAAAGACAGATTCACTGACCTGGATATACATATAGAGGATTCATAGTCCAATTTAGCATAAGTCAAACCACAAATAAACAGGGAAATGTGTACGTTAATACAAGTTAAGAATGATTGCTGGGCCAATGTGGTTCAATGGTGAGCATCAACCTATGAATCAGGAGTTTATGGTTCAATTCCCGATCAGGGCACTTGCCCAGGTTGTGGGCTTGATCCCTGGTGTGGGGTGTGTAAGAGGCAGCCAATCAATGATTCTCTCTCAGTATTGATGTTTCTATCTCTCTCTCGCTCTCCCTTCCTCTCTGAAATCAATAAAAATATATTTTAAAAAAAGAGAATTATTTTCTTTTAGGTAGGTTGAACCAAGTTAAATACAGTGTGGGGCAAAAGTAGGTTTATAGTTGTGAGTACACAAAACACAGAGTTTATTCTGGTATTATTTATTAATTATTATATTATTTTCCATAAGAACTGTAAGCCTATTTTTGCCCCACCACGTATGTACTAAAGGAAGTAGCTATAAGAGTGTCATGAGTAGAGGTTTTTCTTTGAATCAATCTGGGAAGGCTGCCTAAAGGAAATGATGTTTTAGGAGTTGCTTTACAATATGGGGAAAAGTTTTGCCAGTTGAATGGCAAAAAAAATGCAAGGTGTAATGCTTTCCAGTGCATTTTGGTTTTCATCTCTAAAGTTTCATTTATATGTTTTTTAAATATTTTCTGCTAATGTCCTCATTTTGTTCATGTACTTTTCCCTACCTTCTTAAATGAATGGAGCATATTTATAACAACTGTTCTCTGTGGAAGAGCTGCAGAGTGGGAAATAGATTGTGGAACAATTTTGAGGTGAGTCTAGGGAGTTGATTGGGATGCAAAAGATGAGAGAAATAAGTAAAATCAGTCTTAGAATTTTTGAGATAGAAGAAACTCAGAAATCATCTAGTCCTAACTCCTCCTTGCAAATGGTAAATGGCAGGATGATGAGAAGCATACACACAGAGGGCCATTTTGCTTATAGCACATGTGCATATATTGCAGAATCATTTGAGAATATTTTATAGACATAATACCACTTATCCTTAAATATTTTAGTTTGTCTTTTCTAAGAGTAATAATTTTGGGTACTCTTTATTCCCTTGTGTAGATCCACATTTCTATCTGTTATAATTTGCCACCTGCCTAAATAATTTCCTTTATCATCCTTTTGTAGGAAAGATGTGCTCTAATGTAATCATCTCAGTTTTGTTTGTGTAAAGAGGCCTTTATTTGACCTTTTCTTTTGAAATATATTTTTTTCTGGTTAAAGAATTCTAGACTTTTATTATTTTCTTTCATTAAAAAAGTAAAGAGGTAAAGAGCCATTGTCTTCCAGATTGCCTAGATTTTTTTTTGGGGGGGGGTTGTTTGTTCCAAGGATTTCTTTTTCCATTGATTTTTTTTTTTTTATAGAGTGAAGGGGAAGGGAGGAAGTGAGAGAGGGAAACATTGATTGATATGAGAGAGACACATTAATTGGTTGCATCCCATTCACACCCTGGGATTGAACCTGCAACCGAGGTAAAAAGTGGGGTATGTGCTCATAGCCGGGAATCCAACCCATGACCCTTTGGTCCTGGGGCCAACAGTTTAACCACTGAGTCAAACCAGCCAGGTGGATTGCCTAGTTTTTGATAAGTATGCTGTCATTTCTTATCTTGGTTCCACCTTGTATCATATTTTCCTCTGGATTTAACATTTTATCTTCATCATTAGTTTTCAGTAATTTGTGAATTGAATTGTCATGGTTTTCTTTAGGCTTATTCTGCTTCTTTAAATGGTAACTTAGATGATTAATTTTAGATATTTCTGCCTTTTTAGATAAGTAATTAAAGCCACAAATCTCCCTCTTAGCACTGCTTTGTGTGTATGCCATAACATTTGATATGTTGTATTTTATTTTCATTCAGCTGAAGATATTTTCCAAATTCCTTTACAATTTATTTTTTTGATTCATAAGTCATTTAAAAGAGTGTTGTTTATTTTGTAACTATTTTTAATTTCCTTATATTTCTTTTTGTTGTTGACTTCTAAATTAAGTCTGTGTCATCAGAAAATGTACTTGAAATAATTTCAATCCTTTTAAATTTATTGAAACTTGTTTTATGGTCCAACACATTGTCTATCCTGGAGAATGTTCCCTGGAAAGAATATATATTTTGCTGTTTGGGGTAAGTTGGTTGTATTGTTCAAGTCTTCTATATTTTTACTTGTTTACTATCCAGTTCTATCAATTACTAAGAGAGGAGTTTTGAAGTTTCCAACTATAACTGTTGAATTGCGTATTTCTCTTTTCAATTCTGTCAGTTTTTGTTTCATGTATTTTAGGGTTCTGTTGTTAGGTGCATATATACTTTAATAATTCCTATTTCTTTTCACTGATGTGTTAATTGTTGTATCGTCATGAAATTTCCCCCTTCTTTTCTAGTAGGATTTCTTTTTTTTGTATTATATTTTATTTTTTTTACATGCAATAAACATTAATATTTCAAGAAAAATGATTTTAAGTATAATAATGTTACATGCAATAAGCATTAATATTTCTCTAGTACGATTTCTTGTCTGAATGCTTATTTTGCCTGATGTTAATATGGCCACTCCAGTTTTCTTATGGATATTGTATGCATAATATACCTTTTATCATCTGTATTAGTCAGGGTTCTCCATAGAAACAGAACCAAAAGAATATATATATTCAATCCAAAGTCCATTTACTGGAAGAATTTCTCAGGGGAGATTAGTCTTTGTTCTATTAAGACCTTCAACTGATTTGGATCAGGCCCACCCACATTATGGTCTAAACATGTCAAACTCAAAGGCTAACACGGGCCAAATAAACAAGGTTTAAGTTTATGTGGGCCACAAAAAAACAAAAGTTTCAATTTTCATAGAAACATAGGTTTATTTCTATAGAGACATGCTGAATACAAAGGGCTGAAGAAATAAGTAGTCGTTAACATAAAATAATAGAACATTTTAATAAAAATTAATCTTTTTTTTGAATATTAACTTACCAGATACTGAATAACTGCACAAGTTAATAAGCGTAATGCAAGTAAACCTATTTTTCTTGTTCTCCGAAAGCGAAATATTTTCGGTTGCGGACACCAAACAAGTCAGTACAAGACTAATGACATGGCATTCGGCTGCTAAAATATTGGCTGCTAGTATTAGTGGAGAGAAATGGTGCACCTACCTGTGTGTAGGAGCATTAGGGAAGTGAATGCAACACGATTATAGTAATCAGTCATTAGCAAACGTTGGTGTTCGTTGTTAATAATTATGTATAACAGGATATGTAAAAATTAAGTTACGAAATTTTATTAAAACGTTTCTTACATACCGTTATATTGGCTAGGCCACAGCAATATTTGTTGTGGGCTGCATGTGGCCCGTGGGCCATGAGTTTGACATACTTGGTCTTCACTGCTTAATTTAAAGTTAATTACTTAAGTGTTAATCTCATTAAAAAACATTTTCACTGAAACATCTAGAACAGTGGTTCTCAACCTTCCTAATGCCGCGACCCTTTAATACAGTTCCTCATGTTGTGGTGACCCCCAACCATAAAATTATTTTCGTTGCTACTTCATAACTGTAATTTTGCTACTGTTATGAATCATAATGTAAATATCTGATATGCAGGATGTATGTCATTGTTACAAATTGAACATAATTAAAGCATAGTGATTAATTACAAAAACAATATGTAATTATATATGTGTTTTCCGATGGTCTTAGGCAACCCCTGTGAAAGGGTTGTTCGACCCCCAAAAGGGTCGCAACCCACAGGTTGAGAACTACTGGTCTAGAATAATGTTTCACCATCCTTTTACTTTTAATCCATTTGTGTCTTTGAATCTAAACTGTCTCTTGTCATTGGATCTTGCTTTTTCATTCAGTCTGACACTTTCCACCTTTTTTAAGCTGACATTTATTTTAAGACTTACTTTTTAAATTTACTTTCCTTTTTTTTAAAACTATTTTTTTATATATATTTTGTTGATTTTTTACAGAGAGGAAGGGAGAGAGATAGAGAGTTAGAAACATCGATGAGAGAGAAACATCGATCAGCGGCCTCCAGCACATCTCCCACTGGGGATGTGCTCGCAACCCAGGTACATGCCCCTGACCGGAATCGAACCCAGGACCCTTCAGTCCGCAGGCCGACGCTCTATCCACTGAGCCAACCCGGTTTCGGCAAATTTACTTTTCAATTTTAGTTGATATACAATATTATTTTAGCTTCAGGTATACAACATAGTGATTAGACATTTATACACCTTATGAAGTGACACTCTGCATTTTGATTGGAGTGTTTAATCTATTCACATTTAATATAATTTTTGCCATGGTTGGATTTACATATATGCCATATTAATATCTTCAGTATGTCTCATGGCTCTTTTTGTTCTGTGTTCCTCCTTTATTGTATTTTTTTGGTGTCAAACAAACATTTTATTATACCATTTTAATTCCTCTCTTAATTTTTTTAACACTATTTTTAAAGCTTTTTGCTGTTGTTGGGATTATAGTGTATATCATAATTATCACAATCTACCTCACGTTAATTTCAGGAAAATATAACAACTTTGCTCCAATATAACTCCATTTCCATCTCCTTCCTTTGTACATTTATTGTCATATATTTTAATATATATGTGTTATAAACCAAATTATATAGTATTATAATTATTACTAGGGGCTCAGTGCATGAATTCATGCACATTGAAAGGAACTGTGGGCAACGAGGCTGTGGTGGGCACAAGAATGGGTCTCGGCTCATCCTCTGTTCCCCTGCCCGGTCCCTCCCATCCTGGCCACTGGTCCCCTTTCTACCAGCAGCCCTGCTCCCGCCGGTGCTGTTGCACCCGCTGATGGTGCGGAGCGACTGGGGCCAGTGCCAGCAGTGGGTGTGAGCGGGGCCAGCGCCATCAGTGACAGTGAGTGCGAGGGGCGGCTGCTGGCCCCAATTGCCCCTCAGGAGCAGGGGGAGGTGGAGAAGTCCTGAGGGGCGACTGGGGCCGGCAGCCACTGTTTGCACCTGCTGATGGTGCTGAGCGATTGGAGCCGGCGCTGGGCACTGGCAGCAGGTGCGAGCGGTGGCTCTGGCGCCGGCAGTGGGTGTGAGTGGGGCCGGCGCCAGCAGCAGGTGAGAGCACTAGGCGGGACCACAGCACACGGGAGCAAAGAATTTTCAGTAACCACCACAGGTTTGCCCTGATGACAGTGACTGGGGCCCTGCCTTGGTCTGGCGCCCCCGCTCACCTGCTCCACCATCCTGCCATGGCCAATGCCTGTCATTTTCTGCACTCTGCTGCCTGCTGCCAACGCCCGCCATGTTCTGCACGCGCCCTAGTGGTCAGCACACGTCATAGTGACCAGTTGTTCGGTTGTTCCGCATTTCTCCCTGTGAATTTGATTTACCATCTGGTATAATTATTTTTTCAGCCTGAAGGACTTCCTTTAGTGTATCTTGTTTGACAGGTAGAATGTCCTTATTTTTAGTATGATGGATATAGAATTCTTGATTAAACGATTTTTCTTTCAGCATTTTGAATATGTCACTCTACTGCCTTCTGGCCTCCATTATTTCTGATGAGAAGTCAGCTATTATTCACATTTTTGTTCCCTTGTTCATGATGAATCATTTTTCTTTTACTGATTTCAAGATTTTCTTTTTTTCCCTTTGGCTTTCAACTTTTTGACTATGATGTGTCTAGTAGTGGATCTCTTTATCATACTTGGGGTTTGTTGAAATTCTTGGATTTGAAGATTAATGTGTATCATAAAATTTGGAGAATTTGTAGCTATTATTTCTTCAAATGTTTTTTTCTGACTCTCTCTCTCATCTCCTCTGGTGCTCACATTACTTGATGCTGTCCCACAGGTCTTTGAGGCGATGGTCATATTTCTTCATTCTTTTTTTCTCTCTGTTTTTCATATTGGAAAATTTCTATTAATCTATCTGCAAGTTCACTGATTTGCTTTTCTGCCAACTCAAATCTGCTGTTGAGCCCATTTAGGAACTTTTTAATTTTAATTATTGTACTTTTCAACTCTAGAATTTCCATTTGGTTCTTTTTTATAGCTTTTATTTCTTTATTGAGATTCCTTATTTACTAGACATTTTCATATTTTCTTTTAATCATTTGAACATAGTTTACGTTAATTATTTGAATATATTTATAATAGCTTCCTTGAAGTCTTTGTCTGCTCAATCCAATATCTGGGCCCATAAAGTAAGTTTTTAAGAACCGTTGTTTTTTTTAAATGTGACTCACACTTTATTGCTTTTTTGCATTTCTCATAAATTTTGGTTGATAACTAGGCATTTTTGATGCTATCTGTAGCAGCTCTGTATTTTGATTTTTCTTCCTGATTTTTTCTTTCTTTCACTTGTCTGAACTTAAATGGTAGAATCTTTCTCCTCCATGAGTTGCAGGCCACTACTGATATCTCCGCCCAAATTTTTATTCATATTTTCATTTTTTATCCTGGCTTATGATTGGTCATCCTGTGTCAGTATAGCCTAGTGATCATCCAATGATTTAAATAGAGATATTGCTCAAACACCTTGAGTCCCTAGGCTTTAACCACCCCTTTGCTGGCCTATGTATAGATTACGGAGTAAGTGCAAAGTTTAGCCATTTCTCAAGTGTGCTTAGGCATTTACTTTCCAATGGGCTCTCTTGGATCCCTTTTATGCATGTGTGTATTTTCTCAGTCACCTAGAGAGAGGTGGAGAGCTAATTTAACCTTTCTGTGCCTCTGTCATTTCCAGCATCTTCTTGTTAAATTTCTGCCTGATATGGCTGCTTGCCTCAACTGTGTTCACAAACTTAGGCTAGCAGTGTTATGAGTTTTACCTGTTCATTTCCTATCAAACTTTCTTCCTCCTCCTTGCCTCCCTCCCTCCTTTCCTTCCTTTTTTCCTTCCTTCCTTCTTTCCTTTAAACTGACAATGCTGTTATGGCTTTATCTTCCTGCCTCAAATCTAGTCTGTCCCCTCTGGCAGCAAAGCTGCTAGTTATTACAACCAGTTCACCTTTTTAGAACTACAATTTTCAGCAATCAACATGGGAGTGGGAGGATGGGAGTGGACCCAGACAAGAAGGCTAAAGAATCCTGCTATTCTTTCCTGAGGCTTCAATTTTAAAAAAAATAATAATTGTTTCTCAATTTGATCTTTGCCTTTGGCCATTTTGCAAGTTCCTAAAATGGTTATTTTTGAATATTTTGTCCAGTTTATACTTGTTTTTTTTGAAGAGAAGATTCAAATATCTCTTCATTCTGTCATAGCCAGAAGTCCTGACCACATGCTTGCTAATATTTTATTAGATGTCTGACATTGTAAATTTTATATTGTTGGATTTTGTTTATTTATTTTAAAAAAATATATTTTATTGATTTTTTACAGAGAGAAAGGGAGAGGGAGAGAGTGTTAGAGACATTGATGAGAGAGAAACATTAATCAGCTGCCTCCTGCACACTCTGTGCTGGGGATATGCCCTCAACCAAGGTACATGCCCTTGACCGGAATCGAACCTGGGACCCTTCAGTCTGCAGGCCGACGCTCTATCCACTGAGCCAAACCGGTTGGGGCTATTTCTTTAACTAATGTTGGATTTTGTTCTGTGCACAGTTAAGTTATTTGGGATCATCTGGATTATTATGAGGCTTGCTTTTAAGCTTTGTTAGAGCAGTTCTACAGTAGCCCTTAATCTGGCGCTAATTTAGTGCTACCACTAAAGACTTTTTTTTTTTGAGAACTCTACCCAATGCCCCATGTTTTCTACTCTGCTTGGTAGGAACACGAACTATTCCCAGATTTGTGAATTGTTCTGCCTGTTCCTTTCAGGTGGTTCTTTTCCCGAACAAGGGTAGCTTCCTCTTACTCATGACTTGATGGGATCCCTCTGCAGACTTTTGAACCTCCCTCACTCACTCCCTCTCCTAGTACTCTGCTCCACAATTTCTAGCCACCTTACTTCCCTGAGCTAGATCTCTATCTCTACAGCTCAAGGGGAGCTGTTTGGTTTATGGACATGTACTGGCAACTCCTTCCAGGTAGTTAGCTCATGCAATTGTAGGTCTCACCTTGTTTGTTTCTACTCTCTCAGTAATCACAATCCTGTATTACCTGTCTGAAAATTGTTGCTTTGTATATTTTTGTTCATTTTTCTAACTGAACGGAAGTAGGATAGATCTAGTCTCTGTTATTCTATCTTGGCTGAAAGTGAAAGCTGAAGGATTTTAATCAAGGGAGAAAAGTGATGTTATTCATCATTTAAGATTACCATGGTGGCTTTGTAGGAATGAATTACATGGAACTAAGACTGGAAAAAAAGAGACTAGCTAGGAGATTTTAGTAGTTGTGTAGGGCAGAGATGAAGTTTGCTTGGTCTAAAGAAGTTGTGGGCCTAGCTGGTTTGGTTCAGTGTATAGAGTGTTGGCCCATGGACTGAAGGGTCCCAGGTTTGATTCCTGTCAAGGGCTGTGGGAGGCAACCAATTGATGTTTCTTTTTCTCTGTCTTTCCCCCTCCCTTCCACTCTCTAAAAATCAATGAAAAAATATCCTTGGGTGAGGATTGACAAAAACAAAGAAAAGAAGTTGTGTTATTGAAATTTTTAAAAATTATATTTTAAATGTAATCCTATATAACAAAAGGGTAATATGCAAATTAACCCTAACAGTGGAACTACTGGGAATGACCAGTCGCTATGATGCACACTGACCACCAGGGGCTGCCCACTGACCACCAGGTCAGTGCGCTTCCACAGGGGGGGTGCCACTCAGCCAGAAGCCGGCTCATGGTTGGCCAGCGCAGTGTCAGTGGCGGTGGCAGGAGCCTCTCCCGCCTCCATGGCAGTGCTAAGGATGTCCGACTAATGGGCCTGAGCTGTTAGTTGGACATCCCCCGAGGCTCCCAGGCTTCCAGAGTGATGTCTGACCGCCAGCTTAGGCCCAATCCCCCGGGGAGCGGGCCTAAGCCGGCAGGTGGACATCCCCCAAGGACTCCCAGGCTGTGCGAGGGAGCAGGCTGGGTTGAGGGACCCCCCCCCCCGCCCCCCGCGAGTGCACAAATTTTCATGCACCAGACCTCTAGTTTGGACATAAAATGGATAAGACAGGTAGATTATTTGGATGTGGGAGATGAGAGAAAATGAGAAAACAAGAATGATTCCTGACTAACAAGCCCATCCAGTTTTCATTCTCTTTATCCTGTTTTAAATCCATAATTTGGCTTCTCATTCTGCCCTTACCACTCTGCCCTTTGAGTCCAATCTTGTTCCCCCTTTCTTGCTTCCTTCTTTGAATACAGAAAATTAATGGTCATCCTACAACTATAGAAAAAAATAATTTATTGGTTATGTACCCAGTGGGCATTGAAGACCCACCAGGGATAACTTATTCAGTGGCCCATGTCAAAGAGGTTCCAAGAGCAGAAAAGGACTTGAGAGAACCAAGTCAGGCAGGCTGTGTAGGATCCTGTTATAATCTGATCAGCAATATTTCTGGCAAACAAATGAAGATTCAAAACAGGTTTTATAGGGCAGAGTTCTTCTGTTGGTTGAGGCTCTAGTTGGGGGAAGCTCAGAGTCACATGGATGGCACTATCCTGGGGCTGACAGCCATAGCAAGCATACTTTCCTACCTGTGAGCGGTTGTCCTTTTTATCTCAGGAGCCTATGGCATGTGTTCAAAAAAAGAGTAATTCCAAGACATTTAGCTGGAGGCTTTGTCATGTGAGATCCTACAGCATGGGGGCCCAAAGGCCATGGAGATATAAACCTCTTTGTGTCAATGCTATAAATGAAGTAACCCAGTCACCCCTGAGGACTGGCCAAGAGTCTGGGGATGAGAAAGACTGGCCGAGTCTCAGAGTCTATGGACTCATTTTGCATTCTCTAGTGCCACACAGTTAAACACTGCATTATTCTATAACTGCTTTATAATATCTGAGTTTTTGAATCTTTAATTAGACTGTTGTTTTCATTTCTCAGGGGCTGCCTTTACAAAGTACAAAAAACTATGTGGCTTCACAATGGAAATTTAGTGCCTTATAGTTCTGAAGGCTAAAAGTTCAAAATCAAGATGTTGACAGGGCCGTGCTACCTTTTATCAAAAGAAAGACTATTCGGGGATTGATATATTTACTCTATTGGACTAATTATGAGACACCCTCAAATGAAAGACCATGTTTTCATATGAAATCTATAGAGGAGAATCCTTTGTTTTCTCTCTAGCTTCTGGTGTTTTCTGGAAATTCTTGGTTTCCTTGGCTTATAGATGCATCACTCCAAACTTTGCCTCTGTTGTCTCATGACCATTTTCTTTCTGTGTGGCTCAGGGTTGAACATCGACCTATGAACCAGGAGGTCACGGTTCAATACCTGGTCAGGGCACATGCCCGGGTTGTGGCTCTAACCCCAGTAGGGGATGTGTAGGAGGCAGCTGATCAATGATTCTCTCTCATTATTGATGTTTCTATCTCTCTCTCTCCCTCTCCTCCCTTCCTCTCTGAAATCAATAAAAATATATTTTTAAAAATCCAAGTGACGTTTTTAAAATAAATAGAACAAAAAAATCATCAGATTTCTATGGAACCACAAAAGACCTTGAATAGCCATAGCAATCTTCAGCTCCTACGAAGCTGGAGGTATCTTACTACCTGACTTTAAATTATCCTACAGAGCAGTGATAATCAAAATAGCATAGTTCTGGCAGAAAAACAGACATACAGACCAATGGCACACAATTAAGAGTCCAGAAATAAAACTACATGTATATGGGAAAATAATTTTTTGACAAAGAAACAAACAAACAAAAAACATACAATGGAGAAAAGAAAGCATCTTTAATAAATGATGCTGGGAAAATTGGAAAGCCACATGCAAAAGAATGAAGCTAGACTGTAGTTTGTCCCCATGTTCAAAAAAATTCAAAATGGATCAAAGACCTAAATATAAGATCTAAACAATAAATTAATAAATGGGGGCGGGAGTAGTAAAGGGTAAATGACAGAAGAAAACACGGGTACTAAGCTTATGGACCTTGATCTTACAGAAGATTTTATGAATTTGACCCCAAAGGCAAGGGAAGTAAAGGTAAAATAAACTAATGGGACTATATAAAACTAAAAAGCTTCTGCACAGCAAAAGAAACCACCAACAAAATAAAAAGGCAACCAACTGAATGGGAGAAGATATTTGCAAACAACAACTCTGCCAAGGGGTTAATATCCAAAATATATAAAGAATTCATATAACTTAACACAAAGCAAACAAACAATCCAATTTAAAAATGGGCAGAACAGACACTGCTTCCAAGAACACATACAAACGGCAATCAGGTATATGAAAAGATGCTCAACTTCACTAGCCATTAGGGAAATGCAAGTTAAAACTGCAATGAGCTGCCACCCCACATCTGTTAGAATGGTTATTATCAACAAGAAAACTAATAAGTATAGGAGAGGTTGTGGAGGAAAAGGAACCCTCATTCACTGCTGGTGGAAATGCAAACTGGTACAGCCACTATGAAAAACAGTATGGAGGTTCCTCAAAAAATTAAGAATAGAGTTATCATATGACCCAGCAATCCCTCTTCTACTATCTATCTGAAAACTTTGAAAACATTTATTTACAAAGATATATGCACCCCTATGTTCATTGCAGCATTATTTACAGTGGAAACAACTGAAGTGTCCTTTGATAGATGATTGGATAAAGAAAATGTGGTACATATATACAATGGAATACTACTCAGCCATAAGAAAAGATGAAATACTGTCACTTTCGACAACATATAATACACTAAGTGAAGTAGGTCAGCCAGAAAAAGCTAAGAACAATATAATTTCACTCATAAGTGGAATATAAAACTGAAACTTATAGACAGAGACGATATTATGGTGGTTACCAGAGGGAAGGGGGCTGGAGGGGGAGTAAAGGTTAAAGGGGACCAAATATATGGTGACAAGATTATTTGACTTTGGGTG
This sequence comes from Myotis lucifugus, assembly GCF_000147115.1. Classification (NCBI taxonomy): domain Eukaryota; kingdom Metazoa; phylum Chordata; class Mammalia; order Chiroptera; family Vespertilionidae; genus Myotis; species Myotis lucifugus. Next base: position 11,882,072 of record NW_005871054.1, on the reverse strand, counting down.
CTGGATACATAATACACTGTGAAGAATCATGTATCATGAAAATGTACACTTGAAACCTATTTAATCTTATTAACCAATGTGACCCCAATAAATTTAATTAATTAAAAAAACCACATTGAGATATCACCTCACACTTGTCAGAATGGCTATCATCAATACATAAATCCACAAACAACAAGTTGGTGAGGTATGGAGAAAAGGGAACCCTCGTGCCCTGCTGATGGGAATGCAGCTTGGTACAGCCACTGTGAAAAATAGTATGGAGAGTCTTTAAAAAATTAAAAATAGAGTTGCCATATGACCCAGCAATTCCACTTATGGGTATTTATCTGAAGAAAATAAAAACACAAATTTGAAAAGATATATGCACCCCTATGTTCATTGCAGCATTCCTTACAATAGCCAAGATATGGAAGCAACCTAGGTGTCCGTCACTTGGTGAATGATAAAGATATGGTATATGTGTACACACACAATGGAATATTACTCAGCAATAAAAATAATAAAATCTTGCCATTGCAACAATATGGATGGACCTAGAGCCGTGGTCAGCAAACTGCGGCTCTCGAGCCACATGTGGCTCTTTGGCCCCTTGAGTGTGGCTCTTCTTAAGCCTTAGGAGTACCCTAATTAGTTAATAACAATGTACCTACCTATATAGCTTAAGTTTAAAAAATTTGGCTCTCAAAAGAAATTTCAATCGTTGTACTGTTGATATTTGGCTCTGTTGACTAATGAGTTTGCCAACCACTGCCTAGGGTGCTATATCTCAGAAGAGCATAGGACAGGAATTCTTGTTCCAACCAGAGTCTGGGTCTCACTTTGAGGGAAAGTACCCAATAGCTATGAAAAGAAAGAAAGTACACAGGTGACACACTAACTTAGCTATGTGACTCTGAGCAAGTTATGTCCCCCTTCTGAACCCCATCTCCTCCTCTAGCCACCAAGAATTTGGGCCCCTGTAAAAAGAAGAGAGGAGAAGAGCTCTGGTTGGTTTGTCTCAGTGGATAGAGCATTGGCCTGTGGACTGAAGGGTCTCAGGTTCAATTCCAGAGAGAGAGAGAGAGAAATAATAGTTTCAGATTTATAAAATTATTATGAAGATAGTTCAGGAAGTCCCCCCTATTATTAATATCTTACATTAACATGGTACATTTGTTATAATGAACCGGTATTGAAACCTAACTAAAGTCCATACTTTATTCAGAGTTCCTCGGTTTTTACCTGAAGTCCTCTTTCCATTCCTGAATCCCATCCAGAATACACTTTACATTTAGTCATTCTGTCTCCTAGGGCAGTGGTCGGCAAACTGAGGCTCGCGAGCCACATGCGGCTCTTTGGCCCCTTGAGTGTGGCTCTTCCACAAAATACCACGTGCGGGCGCGCACGTACAGTGCGATTGAAACTTTGTGGCCCATGAGCAGAGGTCGGTTTTCGGAAAGGAGATAGACGAAACAAGTATACAAGACGAGTGTGGATGGGAGAGTTGGAAGGGGTCGACCTCAGCAAACGTACCTCAATCAGATTGAGGACGTTTTTAGCAAAGGCCAGTTTAGGAGTACCCTAATTAAGTTAATAACAATGTACCTACCTATATAGTTTAACTTTAAAAAATTTGGCTCTCAAAAGAAATTTCAATCGTTGTACTTTTGATATTTGGCTCTGTTGACTAATGAGTTTGCCAACACTGATCTAGATGAGTCTCAACTGGGCTGACTGGGCACTTCAATTCTCTGCCACGTATCTGTTCCATGCC
>NW_005871054.1:11852253-11880216 GCF_000147115.1 Myotis lucifugus | reverse complement strand
GAAACATAAGAAAAGAGCAGGCCCTCCGAGTGGTAGGCTTAGAAGCCCATCTCGCACTTCTGCTTCTTCTATTACCAAAACCAGGCACATGGTCAAGTCCAGAGACAGAGGCAGAGGACACTTCAAAGTTAAATGCCCAAGGGGGTGGATGCAGAGAGGGTAAAAGATCATTCACCCATCAGCAAGACCTATCATTCTACCTTGGAAATACTTTCCACACCTGTCCAATACTCCTTCTATCTTATTGCTACCACCACTTCAGTTCACCATGATCTCTCTTACCTATCACCACCTGACTGCTCTGTCCAAATCTTTCTTGTCCATTCCTTCTCAGACCATTCTCAATGCAGCAACGAGAATAAACTTAAAAAGAAAACCTGCTCTGACCACTCATTTAATTAAGTCTGCCAAATGGTTTCCTATTGTTCTCAGGATAAAGGTGAAAATCCTGAGTAAGGCCTGAATTGTTTTCAATTTTCAATTGAGGGGTTATTTTAAAGCAAATAGATGAACCTGGTGAAAGGGAGAAAGAGTGAAGAGGGAGTGTGGGAAAGAGAGGCTTTGTAATGACTTCCATGTGAGGACAGCCTGGGAGCCCTTTCTCCAACCTCATCTCCTTCCATCCTTTCTTTCACTCTATGTTTGGAACACATCATAATTCCCCAACTTGTACAGTATTTCAAGCCTGTGGGGTCTTACTTGGACTGCTCTGTGTCCAAGTAGAGAAGTCGAGTTCTTTATCCCTCCATTTGGTATGGCTTTAAAACCCTCTGCCTTATGCCCTAAAAAAAAAAGAGAGGAGAAGAGCGCAGATTGGTTTGGCTCAGTGGATAGAGTGTTGGCTTGCGGACTGAAAGGTCTCAGGTTCGGTTGAGAGAGAGAGAGAGAAGGAGCAGGTTTTTGGAGAGGGTGAGGAGGGGGAGAGGGTATTGTCTTTTGAGTTTAAAAGCTTAGGTCCAGGAAGAAGACAAAGTAATTTAGAATAATATTTTGTTAATCAAACCTGTTCTTTCCTCCTTCCTCCTTTCCACCTGAGGTTAGATAAAGTCTACAGAACTAGAGGATGAAGATGAGGAGTGTCTGAGAAGAAGCAAAAATTGTTGGTTCCTGAACAGGGGTCCTGTGGCTTGAACGTAGGGCCAATTCCTGGAGGCAGTGAAGGAAAGTAAACCTTCCCAGATAACTAGAGATTTAGGAGAAGGAGAAAGTTGTACTTTACTTCCAGGAAGGTCACAAGACTTTCCTGTCTAAATGAGGTGGAAGTGCAGCTGAGTGTTTCCTGAACATCTGAGATAGAGTCAGCCTGGAGGGATTTGTGGTCAGGCACAAGGGGCTAAGAATGGCTTAAGACTTGGAACCAACTGAATTATGGACATCTCAACAGATGCATACCAGAGTCTCCTTCTCCTGTTTTTTCCACCCTCTACCTCCGGACCTCAAGTCAACCTTACGGATGGGTCTCTGAATTGGTACACTAGGATTTTACTCCTATGTGGAATGAGGCTCATAAAATAAATTATGTTTGGTTGTTAAAAAATAACGTTTATTTCTTTCAACGCTTGATTTGTGGTCTGAGATTTCAACTACATGAAGAAAATGATCATTCCAAACATGCAAGTTGCATCTTATTTGTAGGTGGGCAATGGGAACTGAAACTGTTCTCTGGGCAGCCAGGTACTCTCAAGTGTGACCTTGGCATTTTCCCAGACTACAGAAATTATTACTGAAATCTCAATGACTGGGCCTATGGGAAGGGGAGAAAGGGAAGTGGAAGGAGTGGGTGGGGATGGGGATGTGTAATTAAACCACTCAAGTTATATTTTAAACTTTGAATATACTGTTCTGAGAGTGACTCTGGCCCTTTTGGAGGGGAAGTTCTGAGCACCTCTGAAACTTAATGTACCCAGCTGTTGCTAAGAAACAAGTGAGCTTAAATGCGGTATCAATGTCACCAGCTCCTGCTCAGAAGGCAAAAGGTACAGGAAAGATGTAAAATCATCAGAAAAGAAGAGACAGTTCCGTGTGATAGGCCATGGGTTATCACTGAAAATAATCTCATCTCTGAAAAAAATATAACTTCACATTTCAGTGTGTTTCATAATTGGCCCAATAAGGTAAGTATGCCAGTCCCTGAATAGTCTTTCTCTTTTGTGGAAGAGAAGTAAAAAGTTGGAAGAAAAAGAATAAAAGAGCCCTAGCTGGTTTGGCTCAATGGATAGAGCGTTGGCCTTCGGACTGAAGGGTCCCAGGTTCAATTCCAGTCAAGGGCACATGCCTGGGTTGTGGGCTTGATCTCCAGTGGGGAGCATGCAGGAGGCAACCAATCAATGATACTCTCTCATCATTGATGTTTCTATCTCTCTCTCCCTCTCCCTTCCTCTCTGAAATCAATAAAAATAATTTTTAAAAAAAGAATAAAAGAAAAAGTGAGCAGAAATAATCTGGAATAAATGACCTCATTAGAGGACATTTTGGAGGGGAGGTCAGAGTCAAATGAGTCTTTGGAATTAGATTGAGATTTGAATGTCAGTTTTGTCACTAACAAATGACCTTGGGCAAATATTTTTCACCACTCTATATGCCTTGAGTTTCCAATCTGTACAATGGGATGTGTTGTGTGAAGACCTCATGGATTTTGCTATTTTGGTTCTTAATGTATATTTTTAAATTGTTCATAATATTCATTTTTATTTCAATAACCCAATGTGGTTGATAGTCTTTAATGTGGTCCCCCATGTTCCCCACTTTCTGGTATGCACACCTTTGGTAATCCTTTCTACTTGAGTGTAGGTTGGACCTAGTGACTTGCTTCTAATGAATACAATGCAATAGAAATAATGGGATAACACTTCCTATATTAGATTCTAAAGTGACTATGGCTTCTGTCTTTGGTTCATTCTTTTTTTAAAATATATTTTATTGATTTTTTACAAAGAGGAAGGGAGAGGGATAGAGAGTTAGAAACATTGATGAGAGAAACATCGATCAGCTGCCTCCTGCACACCCCCTACTAGGGATGTGCCCGCAACCAAAGTACATGCCCTTGACTGGAATCAAACCTGGGGCCCTTCAGTCTGCAGGCTGATGCTCTATCCACTGAGCCAAACCGGTTAGGGCTTTGGTTCATTCTTTAGAGATCGCTTGCGCTGAGGGAAGTATCTGGCCATAGTGTGAGCAACTCTATAGAGATGTTCATGTGTTATGGTGAGGATCTAAAGACCTCAGTTCAACAACCCAGAGAAACAAGCATGCCAACAACCAGGTGAGTGAGCTTGGGAGTGTTTCTTTCATCCTCCATCAAGTCTTGAAATGCTGTAGCCCCAGGCAACAGCTTGGCTGCAATCTCATGAGAGACATTAAACTAGAGGCACCCAGCTAAACCATCCCCAGATTCTTGACCCACAGAAACTGTTAAGATAATAAATATCTGTTGTTTACAACTTCTATATTTTAGAATAAGTTGTTATACAGCAATATATAACTAATACATGGCTCAAATCCATCTCACAATTGGCCCAGTGCATTTCCAAACCCATCTTGTGGTTATTTTCCCAATTTCAGAATGCGTAATTAAAATAGACACACTCAGAAACCGGCAGAATCCCCACAGTGGTTCTCTGACACATAGAATGCAGGCTATTATGGTAGGAAAGACCAAGTGAAAGCCACTAGAACTGTGTCTACCTAGAAAATCGGTAAAACAAAAACAATACTGCATTCTTGAAAGAATTGCAAAGATTAGTGCCACATGAAAGGACTTGAAAGATGCAGGGGATGGGATTCAACCAGAATGACAATGAACTACCATAAACTTAATCAGGTGGTGACTTCAATTGTAGTTACTTTTCTAGATGTGGTTTTGTTGCTGGATCAAATTAGTACATTTCTGGCATGTAGCTATTAATCTGGAAAATGCTTTTTTCTTTGTACCTGTTGGTAAAAACCATCAGAAGCAGATGGCTTTCATCTGGCAAGAGAGCAAGACACCCTCACTGTGTAAGATGTCCTTCATTGATATCTAGTCTGCAAGGGATTTGATTGCCCTTCTTTTTCATAGGACATCACACTGATCCATTCCATTGATGGTATTATGCTTATTGGACATGATGAAAACTACTCTAGACACATTGCTAAGACATTTGTGTGCCAGAGAGTTGGAGATAAATCCCACAAAAATTCGAGGACCTGCCACTTTGATGAAAGTTCTAGGGGTCCAATTATATGGGATATGAAGAGATTTCTCTCCTAAAGTGAAGGGTAAGTTGCTGCATCCTGGTTCCTCCTAATATTAAGAAAGTGGCACAGTGCCTACTCTGCCTATTTGGATGTTGGAAGAAACATATATCTCATTTGGTCAATCTACTTTGACCCATTTATTGAGTGACCTAGAAAAGCTGCCTGTTTTGAGTGAATCCCAGAGTAGGCTCTGCAACAGGTCAAGCTGCTCTGTAAGCTGTTCTGTTAATTGGGCCATATGACTCAGAAGATATGATAGTACTTGAAGTATTAGTGGTGCATACATAGGGATGCTATTTGGAGCCTTTGTCAGGCCCCTATCCCATAGGTGAATCACAGTACAGACCTTTTGAATTTTTTAGCAAAGCCATGCCATTCTCTGTGGATAAGTATTATTTTAGAAGCAACTTTTGGCTTGTTACTGGGACTTAGTAGAAACTTAATGCTTGACCTTGAGCTACCAAGTTATATGACCCGAGCTGCTCATTGTGAACTGGGGTACTGTCTGACACACCAAGCCTAAGAGTTCAGCAAGTACAACAGTATTCCATCATCAAAAAGAAGTGGTATCCATGAGGTTGGACTTACGCAGGTCCTGAAGGCAGAAGTAAATTGCATGAGAAAATAGCCCAGATGTCCATGCCCCTTACTTCTACTTTCCTTCTTTCTCTCAATCACACTTATTTGATATGGATTTGCCTTTACTGCTTGTCTGCTTGCAGGACTTTTGCCAAAACTACCATTTGTGAACTGAGTGAATACTTTACCCAAAAACATGGTATTTTATACAATATCACTTTTGACCAAGGAACTTACTTCATAACAAATGAAGTGAGGTAATGGGCTCATGCTCATGGTTTTACCATGTTACCCATAATTCTGAAGCAACTGATGTGATTGAATGGTATAATCATCTTTTGAAGGCTCAGTTATGGCACCAGATAGGAGGCAACACCTTGTGGACCTTAAGCAGGGTCCTTCAAATTGTGGTGAATGTTCTAAATTAATATCTATATATATAAAGAGCCAGGATCCGTAACAACTGAAGGCTCGACCTAACAGGAAAGCCAGTGCTGGGTTGCCATGGTGACCCAGCACTGACTGCAGTTGGTGTCAGGGCAGCGACCCAGCACTAACTGCCAAGGGGGCTGCAGATTAGGCCTGGAGAGAGGCCTGCAGAGAGAGAGGCAGGGTCTGATCTGCAGCCTCAGTGGCAGCTGTTGATCAGCTGTTGCCTCTCTCTTTCTCTCCCAGCTTCACCAGCAGCCCGGCCTCTGTTTCTCTCCGGGCCTCCACAGGGCTGCTGATCAGCCCCACCTGGAGATGCTGACTGGCATAGAAACTGACCAATTAGAACCAAATCTGGGTGAAGTGCCAGGAGCCAATGGCTGCCTAGGAGGTGGAGCTTTTGATGCTGACTGGCATAGAAACCAACCAAGCAGAACCTAATCTGGGTGAACTACGAAGGCAGAACCTAAGGTGGGGGCTGAGGAGGGGTTTTAAGGGCAACAGCTGTTTGGTGTAAGGTGTAAGGTAGCAGCTCAATTTTTTAATGACCGGTTTGGCAGTACAGTGCATATGGCTGGCTATCAGTCCAGATATAGGGATTATGTGTTTTTGTCTGCCAAGAGCATCTCCTCCTGCTGAAAAAGGCCCCCCCCCGCCCCCGCCAATTTAAGCAATCCTATCCTATATAATCTATCTATACTAATAAAAGGGTAATATGCTAATTAGACGAGGTCAACCAGCCATCTTCCAGACGTCCGACTTCCTTCCAGACAAAGCCATGGTGGTGGGGGCCGAGGCAGAGGCAATTAGGGGCGATCAGGTCAGCAGGGGAGGGCACTTGGGGGCGAGATCAGGACGGCAGGGGAGGGCTGTTGGGGGCGAGATCAGGTCGGCAGGGGAGGGCAGTTGGGGGCGAGATCAAGTTGGCAGGGGAGGGAAGTTAGGGGCAATCAGGCAGGCAGGCAGAGGCAGTTAGGGGTGATCAGGCAGGCAGAGGGGTTAGGGGCAATCAGGCAGACAGGCAGAAGCAGTTAGGGGTGATCAGGCAGGCAGAGGGGTTAGGGGCAATCAGGCAGACAGGCAGAAGCAGTTAGGGGTGATCAGGCAGGCAGGCAGGTGAGCAATTAGGAGCCAGCGGTTCCAGATTACGAGAGGGATGTCCGACTGCCTGTGGGATCGGGCACCGGGCCACTAGTCCTATATAATAAAAGGCTAATATGTAAATTGTCTCCTCGACTGGGAGTTCAACCAGGGGGCGGGGCTGGCCCGCCAACCTCCCACATCCCCTCCCCCGGCCGGCCGGACTGATCGGCCCCCATCGAGGCGGGCTGGCCAGACCCCACCCATGCACAAATTCATGCACTGGGCCTCTAGTCCATTATATTGTTTCTCCCGTAGTAGGATTCACAAGTTTTCAAATCAAGGGGTAGAAATAGAAGTTGTTGCTCTTATTATTACCCCTCATGATTCCCTAGTACAATTTTTGTTCCCCATCCCCACAACTTCAGGCTCTACTGCTCTAGAAGTCTTAGTTCCACAAGGAGCAATGCTTTTTACTAGTGGACACAACAATGATTCCATTAAACTGGAAGTTGAGACTGCCACCTGGCCACTTTGGGCTTCTAAGGCAGGGGTGGGCAAACTTTTTGACTCGAGGGCCACAATGGGTTCTTAAACTGGACCGGAGGGCCGGAACAAAAGCATGGATGGAGTGTTTGTGTGAACTAATATAAATTCAAAGTAAACATCATTACATAAAAGGGTACGGTCTTTTTTTTTTTAGTTTTATTCATTTCAAACGGGCCGGATCCGGCCCGAGGGCCGTAGTTTGCCCACGGCTGTTCTAAGGCCACTGCATCAATAGGCAAAGAAGAAATTTACTAATACTGGTTTTGGCAATTGATGTTGGCTATCAAGGGGAAATTGAGTTGCTATTACATAATGAGTATGTCTGGAATGCAGGAGTTTCTCTAGGGCAAATGTTAGTACACCCGTATTTTGTAATTATTAAGACATGGAAAATTAAAACAATCTCCAATTCAGGTAGACCTGTTAGTGGCCCAGACCCTTCAGGAATAAGACTAGAAACCAGAAATGAACTGCAACCACTTGCATAAAAGAGGACTATGATAGTTATGAGTATTTTTTTCCTTATTTTGTTATGCATATGTTTGTATATATAGGGTGTTCCCAAAGATGTATATGCACACTTTGAACAATTATAAAGACAGTGTTTATTGAAATTCATTTCATCTTCAGAATTGAGCTATCAGCTGTTAAAGTATGTATACATTTTTGGGGACACCCTGTATGTTAACCAAAAATATTTCATTTTTTCCTTCTCTTTCATTTCCTCAACTAATATAAGATATGCTAAGTGTAAGTAACATATCTCAATATTTAATCTATAGTAAATAAAAATAAGCAAGTAAATAAAATTAAAAAAAAAAAAAAAGATTGCTCAAATAAAAAAGAAGATTTTTCAGCCCGGCTGGCATGGCTCAGTGATTGAACATTGACCTGGGCATATGCCTGGGTTTTGGGCTTGATCACCAGTATGGGGAGTGCAGGAGGCAAGCTAATCAATGATTTGCTTTCATCATTGATGTTTCTATCTCTCTATTCCTTTCCCTTCCTCTCTGAAATAAATAAAAATATTTTTAAAGAGGATTTTTCATTCTCCTTTGCTCAAAAGATTAACACAGGGGCTGGCAAACTATGGCCCAAGAGTTGGCCATTTGTTTTCATAAATAATGTTTTATTTGAACACAGTCACACTCATTTAGTTACATATTGTCTATGGTTGCTTTTGTGCTATAATGCTAGCACTGAATAGTTGCAACAAAAACCATGTGGTATGCAAAACCTAAAGTATTTGCTATCTGGCCCTTTAAGAAAAAGTGTTTTGAACCCTGGGTTAACATGTTTCTGGTTGTATGGGCATACTTGTGTTATGTTAGCCAGAAGCATGACTTTGTTATTATATTTATTTGGAGATTAAAAATGGAGATATGGCCCTATCGGGTTTGGTTCAGTGGACAGAGCATCAGCCTGCAGACCAAGGGTGCTGGGTTTGATTCCGGTTTGATTCCAGTCAAGGGCATGTACTTTGGTTGCAGGCTCCTCCCCTTCCCGGGCTCTGGTTGGGGATCATGCAGGAGGCAACCAACAATGTGTTTCTCTCCCATGAATGTTTCTCTCTGTGTCTTTCCCTCTCTCTTCTACTCTCCCTAAAAATCAATGGAAAAATTAACAAAAACAAAATAATAATAATTCTTTTTAAAAAAATGGAGCCCTAGCTGATTTGGCTAAGTGAATAGAATGTCAGTGAATAGAATGTCAGCCTGCGGACTGAAGGGTCCTGGGTTCAATTCTGGTCAAGGGCACAAGCCCCCCCATTCAGGGGGCATGCAGGAGGCAGCCGATCAATGATTCTCTCTCATCATTGATGTTTTTATCTGTCTTTCCCTCTCCCTTCCTCTTTGAAATCAATAAAAATATATTTTAAAAAATGGAGATATGCATGGGTGCCAAGTTGACAAGGGATGGATTATAGTGCTTTGTAAGGTGTCACCTTAGTTAGGCTGAACTACATTTCCCAGGATTCCCTTTCATGTATGTTTTCAGTTAGGCTGGACCACAAGCCAGATTCTCCTGGACAATTTGGAGAGTATAAGTGAAGCAATAGCCATTTTGTAAATTGTCTGCTAGCTCTCCTTGTTGGTGTGGGACAGTGGCCAAGATCGGAACTCTCCATCTTTTGAAACCTCTTCCACCTTCTCTTACTCCTCATTCAGAGGAGTTATTAGATGTTCTCATTCCTGTTGTAATGATCACTATTGCTTGCTAACATGCACTCAATGTGTGTGTGTGTGTGCTTGTGCATGTGTGCTTGAGCATGTGTACGTGTGTGTGTGCGTGCGCGCGCGCATGTGTGTGTGTTTAGCTCTGTGACAAGAAGCCCAGGCTTCTGCATGACTGAGGTCAGAGGCAAGAACTGACATAAGTTTTAGCCCAGTGGTCAGCAAACTGCGGCCCCTTGAGTGTGGCTCTTCCACAAAATACCCATGTGCGGGCACGCACGTACAGTACGATTAAAACTTCGTGGCCACACTCAAGGGGCCAAAGAGCCGCATGTGGCTCACGAGCCGCAGTTTGCCGACCACTGTTTTAGCCTGTCCTCATATGCTCCAGCTTGTGCTTGTGGGTTCCAACTTGTTCTTGTTCTTCCCACTTTGCATCCTGACTGCCTGATCCAAGAACTTCAAGTTGCAGTATCAGATGCAATGACAGCAGCCTTACAGATACTGTTTAACCAACTCCCATGACTGCATAAGATCCCATCTCTGTATTTAAGAATAACAAATTCACATATTTTTTTTCCTAGGGGATCAACCTCTCTAACTAAACCCCAACTGATAATACCTAATAGTCATTTATAAAGGTTTTTGAAAATTTCAAGTAAGTAGATTTTTTTTATTATTATTTTGCTATCCTTCTGTTAATTTCTAAGTCACATTGCATTTTGGTCATTAAAAGTGCTTGCATGAAAACTGGGGTTTTTGTTGTGTGTGTGTTTTTTTAGTATGTGCAGATTTTCTATATGACCTAATACATGGTCAAATGTAACTGTTTCAACATGTTTCAGAACAATGTGTAATCTCTGTTGAGTGCAAAGTTCTATATAACTTGTTAGTATGCTATATAAATTCTTGATATACCTAGCTAATTTTTGTCTATTTGATCTATTTTAGAGAGAAGTATATTAATATTCTCTAATATGATAGTGGCCCTGTGAATTTCTTCTTGTACTTCTAGCATTTTTGCTTTATACATATTTGAAATTATATTGTTAGGTGCATAAAAATTCATGACTGGTATAGCTTCCTGATAGACTGTACATTTTATCCAAATGAAATACCTATTTTTACCCCTTTTAATGTGTTTATACCTTATTAATATTTGCCATTACAACTTAATTAGTAATTGAAATAATATATAAAGTGCTTAGTTTCATGCCTGAGCAATAATAAGCAGGCAATAAATGATAGCTGCTTGCAATTATTATCATTACAATTATTATTATTCTGTGTCCCACTGAGTTCAGGTTGCCTTGTCTCTTTAGAGGAAAAGAGGGGGAAAAGAGCTGAAGGACTCCTGGCCAAGAAAAAGAGCAACTGCCTCTCAGGCACTGCATAGTGATGCTTAGGGCTTCTCTTCTCCTGAACAAGGTGATGGAAACTCCAGGGAAGAGAGGCCTCAGGCTTGGACAAATCACCAGATAGCCTGCCAAGAGAGCTCTGCTAAGCAGCCAAGAGAATATAACAGAAACAGATTTTCTTGTTGGATTTTGGCCTTTCTGCTTTTGAGGCCCAACTGAAACTAGGAAGGAAAGAAAAGCAAAACAAGGTCAGACCCAGTAGTAGATGTGTTCCTGTGTTTGGAAGATCAGAATGATCTCTTTAGAAATCCTCTTGGATTTTGGCTCATACAGGCCTATAAGAACAATGCCCACAGCAGTAATAATTGTCCACCCTCAGTGGAATTCTCAGCTCTGCCAAATTTATCTAAGGTTGTGGTCTCACTTCCTACTCCCCACACATATCACTTCCTACTCCCCACACATATCTCTCAGGTCTGCCCTGTAGTTGGGCCCATATCTGTTTTATTAGATTGCCTCGTTTCTGTTGTGATACTCACTATTGATTGCTAACATGCATTCAGCGTGTGTGTGTGTGTGTGTGTGTGTGTGTGTGTGTCTATCTTTGGAACCCCAAAATTAGGGTAGCCTTGCTAACTGGCCACTTGATTGCTTAAAATCCCTCCACCCTAAATTCCTTTCTTCACCTGCCTAAAAAATTTCACTCCTCTTTACAAAGTGCACAGACTTATAACATGAGACTGAGCAATGCTTGTTGCCTGAAATTCATAGAATCATAAAAGGTTAAAGCTTGAAGGTACCTTAGAGATTAATTAATCTAATCATCTCATTTCACTGAAGAGGGAAGTATAGTTCAGAGAGGTGAAATGATTTGCCCCAAATCACACAACTAGTAAAAAGCAAGGTGGGGCTAGAACTCAGCTCAGAGCCACTGTGCTAGGAAATGGGATTTGATAGTGGGATGATTGCAAGGGAGAAGTAATTTGGGAATCCCAAATGCTGGATGTCAGCATAAACCTGATTAGAATACCAGGACAAGGTTGCTTTGAGCAGCGTGGAGTGTCCAGGGCAGGAGAAAATGGGTTCCCGCAGGTGGGAATGGATGAAATGGAGCAGGCACATGGTCTCTGCTGTTCTTGCCCTGCTACTAACCATACAAAGTACATATATATATATATATATATATATATATATATATATATATAATTGATTGATTTTAGAGAGAGAAAGGAAGGGAGAGAGAGAGAGAGAGGCATCGATTTGTTGTTCTACTTTCTATGCATTCATTGGTTTATTTCTTATATGTGCCCTGATGGGGGATCGAACCTGCAATCTTGGCATATCAGGATGACATTCCAACCAACTGAGCTACTGGACCAGAGGACACACAACGTACTTTGAATAGTAAATCCCAAGTACAACAGCAGCACAGCAACAATAATTATGACTCTTATTTAAATAGTATTAAAAACCTTTTCATACATATCATCATGTAAGCTCACTCCATGAGGAGTAGCTACTAGTATTATTCTCATTGTATCTTAAATACTTCTCTTTTAAATAAAGTAGAAGATAAAATCAAGGCCAAGAAAAGTAGGAAAATATATGGAAAATCGATAATCTACTTTTGGGAGTCTAGATATGCTGGTTGTCTGTCATCTCTACCCGCCCCCGTCCTAAGAGAATCCTAATTTTGTTCAGTTTTCTCTCTTCCCTTCACATCTGTGTGCCTTGGGGAAGATGACCACACCCCCAAGTTCTAGAAATGAGCTAATTGACTTAAGGGTAAATCCATCTCTTTGGCAGTGACTGGTTTGTAAATGTGCATGCTAATTGGGCCACTGGTGTGTGTGTGTGTGTGTGTGTGTGTGTGTGTGTGTGTGTGTGTGTAGGGGGGTGTAGTGTTTAGGGAAGGCTTTCTTCACTCTTCTGGTAGAGCATTGGAGCTTCTTTATTTTCCCTTTAGATGGGAATGTAGAATCATGCAGTTCCAATCACTACAGAATCATGAGGCAAGGCAGCTTCAGGATGAAGCTGACAGATGACAGCAAGCCAGATAAGTAGAAAGAATCTGAGTCTTTTAGGATCTCATTGAGTTACTGAAGCAACCAAACTTAAAGCTTGCCTTACTTTTGGACTTGTGATTAAGTGAGCTAATGTATTTCCTTTAGAGACCAGTTTGGGGTAACTTTCTATTTCCTATAGGTGAAGGCATCTTACAGCAGGGTCCTGGGATGAACTTCATGGCTGAGAATAAATTCAGCTTACCTCTGTAGAGAGTGACTTTGCTGGTCTTTATGGTACATTCAAATACCTCTCTTTTATATAAACACTAGGGGTCCAGTGCACGAATTCGTGCACCTTGAAAGGAACTGTGGGCACAAGGCAGTGGTAGGCACAGGGGCGGATCTCGGCCCATTCTCCATGCCCCACCTGGCCCCTCCTGCTGTGGCCCCCGGTCCCCTGTCTGCCGGCAGCCCCGGTCCCGCCACCGCTGCTCCCACGTGCTGACAGCGATGGCCCTGCTCGCACCCGCTGAAGGCGCAGAGTGATTGGGGTCAGCGCCAGCAGCAGGTGCAAGCGAGGCGGCGCCATCAGCGGGTGCGAGTGGCAGCTGCTGCCCTGATCACCCCTCAGGAGCAGGGGGAGGTGGAGAAGCCCTCAGGGGCAATCAGGGCCGGCAGCTGCTGTTGGCACCCACTGATGGTGCCGAGCAATTGGGACCAGCGTCAGGCACCAGCAGCAGGTGCGAGCAGTATGAGTGGCGGCTCCGGCACCGGCAGCGGGTGCGAGTGGGGCTGGCGCCGGCAGCAGGTGCAAGTGCCAGGCGCTACTGCAGTGCATGGGAGCAAAGAATTTTCAATAACCACCAGAGATTTGCCCCGATGGCAGCGACTGGTGCTCTGCCTTGGTCTGGTGCCCCGGCTCACCTGCTCCACCATCCCACCACGGGTGACATCCGCCATGTTCCACACATGCCTCTGGTGGTCAGCGCACGTCATAGTGACTGGTTGTTTGGTTGTTCTGCCATTCAGTCTATTTACATATTAGCCTTTTATTATATAGGATAAAGCACAATACTTTTCTTATAAATCCTTAAATATATTGTGAGAGTCAATATTCCTGTATGGGTTCTAAAGGATGCCAGCTTTGAGCCAGACTAACTATTCAATTTCTGGCTCCATCACTTCATGTGACCTTAGGTAAGTTAATTAGTGTGCCTCAGTGTGCTCAATTGCAACACTAGGTTAGTAATAATGCCTAAGTATACAGTTATTGAGAGGATTTAAAAAATTAATATGTGTAGAGAGATTAGAAATGTGTCTATATAATAAAGACTCAAACATTTTAATGTTTTTTATTGGGAAAAGTAGAAAGAACAATTTAAATATAATTATCAATAATATATGCTACTAATAATATATACTAATGTGCCCTGGTATTTTTATTAATAAATTACCTGTCATGTGCCAAGCATCTGAGTAGGTATTTTATATATTTTTTTCTAATTCTGATAATAAATCGGTGAAGTAGGATTGATTTACTTCATTTCCAGATGAGGAAATTGATATTCACAGAGGCCAAACGTTGTGGCCAAAGTTACATAGCCAGTGACTTCAGAGCCATGATTTGAACCCAGGTATAACTCCAGAACTCCTTCCCTTTCCATTCCACCATGCAGCTTCCCAAAGCACCTCTTAGTAAATCATCTTATTGGGGGACAATGAATTGAGGGGCAGGAGCAACCCTCAGCAAGAGCAAAGAAAAAAAGAGTGCAAACAGAAAGTAAGCCACAAAAGAAATAGAAGTGTTTGGAAATGCTAGGAAAAGACTCAGACCTATATTGAAGTTATCCCCTGAACTCTGTGCCCTTTTCCAAAGTGCACAGACTTGTAACGTGAGACTGAGCGATGCTTTCTCTGAATGATGGTTTACAGGTCTGCGGAGATGGAATGTACTGGGGATTCTCTGAGAATGGGGCAGTAAGGAATAAGTGAAGGGGTGGAATTAGAAATTCAAATGGCATCTGATGAAATCACTTTTGACTCCAGAGTTAATAACCCCAAGTTGGCTCATTGCTCTAAATCTTGAGCTCCCTCTCAAGTGTACTATATATTAAGTGCCAGAAATTATTGATCTCTCCTTTCATACAGCTAGTATATCTCCCCACCACTGAAACGGAAAGAAGCAATAAGTGCTGAATAAGATGTTTCTTCTGGAAAGACCAATAGTGAACATATTCTAAAGATGAGGCAGGAGTGATGAATATCTTTTTGAAAAATGGAGACCTGTTGTAGGAAGATCTGCTCTGGAGGATCTGCTAGGGAATTTTTTTATTTGGGGAGTTCACCTAGGCACATTCACTCAAATAGTAAAATGAGAATGGTATTTGCAAGAATTTAGAAAGGTCTCCAAACTCCTTTCTTCTCAGAATAGATTATTGCAAATGTTCCAGATAGCTCTTTAGAGCTTCATTTGAAGACCTTGACATAAGTCCAAAGCAAATCTATGCCTTAAAAGTTGTATTGGTAGAGTAATTAGGAGTTACACGATGTTTGCAATTCCTCATTTGATGAGAAATTGGGGAAAGCTTGTTCATAACCACATTATTGCAGCCCTTTGAAAAAACATTAGTAAATTCTGGCTTCTGTCCTTGGTTAGGTTAACATAATTAGCAGTATGTAAGCTAAGGCTTGAGGGTTAAATCAACTAATAGGAATAGAAGAATGCAAGGCATGACAGAGCCCAAGTCCTAGAGTTAATTGCCAGAGGCAAAGTGACTGGCTTCTGAATAGGCCATAGGCCAGTGGTAATCAGAATGATCCAATCTACAGAGGTCTTTGGTGTTGGTTAATTGTGTATGGGATTCCTGGGATAGAAAGAAATGGGCAGCATGATTTTCAATTATCTTACCCCCAAAGAGAGTCACAAAACCTCACCCAATTTCTAGATTTGCATGAATTCACAATGCAGACCTTCTAGAGTGAAGATGTGGTCAATTATGCATGAGTGTGGCATTTACACCAATGTCACAATAACAAACTGTGAATCTTCCTTTTTGTCTTTCCTCATAGATCTGAAACCACTTAGTTGCAAATGTGATCAAGAGAAAGGGAAACACTCAAAACATTCAGGGGTTCTTCAACACTGACCCTGGTCTTACACTAATTTCTTGGGACCCAGAACCACATTAGTATTGAGACTTATGCAGGACAGATAGTAAATGGAATTTTGACCCAGTGCACCTCATGGTAGGTCTGTAGGATCCCAAATTCTCTTTCCATGGTTATTTACCCATTACCTAAGGACACAAATAGAATTAGACAACATAAGCAGCTGGAAGAATTCTTACATTAATTCCTTGACTCAGGGAGTATGGGCTATTGTACTAGGAAGGGCAAAGTGTAAGCTCTGGAAGCACCCTCTAATTAGCAAAATACTTACAGAAAATCAATATTACCTCATTATACCTGTTACTACCACTAGCAATATATTGTACAACTGTTTGTTTGTATATAGTCTCTTTTCCTCTCTAGAATAATTTCCTTGAGGGCAGATATTTTGCCTGCCCTGTTCACTGTTCTACCCTTATACCTAGAACAATGACTGGCACATAATAGGAGCTCAATAAATATTTATTGACCAGGTGGTTGACTAAACTTCTGAAGGAAATTTCACAAATCAATGCCATCATCAAAAATTTGAAAGTTACATCTGTGGTAATTCTTACTACATTCTTATTTTAGTGAAGATGGATGGGTCTTAGAGTATGAAAGTGAATTATTATAATCAGCTGGTATTTCCAACTGCAACTTTTGTTCAAAATGTGGTGTTCTTACTAGAGCTAATCAATACCACTGGCACATGGAAAACAGCCAATAATCTAGCAAACACTTTTATATCTTCCCCTCACATCACCCGCCTCAGCCTAACAAATATAAACACCTGAGACAGGTTGCTTTTTCTTGGCAAGGACAACAGTATCACTTTACTGTCCTACCTCAGCTCTACATCAAGTTTTTGCTGCTGTACCATATTTGCTGTACTGAACCATACCCATCTCATTATACTACAGGACATCATTCTGCTTTGTTCAATTGATGACATCATGCTTATAAGACTGTATTGCCAGGCTGGTGTGGCTCAGTGTTTGAGCATTGACCCATGAACCAGGAGGTCATGGTTCACTTCCCGGTCAGGGCAAATGTTCAGGTTGCAGGCTCAATCCCCAGTAGGGGGCTTGCAGGAGGCAGCCAATCAATGTTCTCTCATTGATAATTTTATCTCGCTATCTCTCTCCCTTCCTGTCTCTCTAAAAAATCAATAAAAACATATTTTTTAAAAAAGACTGTGTATTAGTTAACTATTGTTGCAAATCAAATTACCCCAAAATTTAGTGGCTTAAAACAAATAATTATTTATTTATCATGGTTTTTGTGAATCAAAAAATTGAAACAGGAAAAAGTAGGGAGGGTTTACCTCTCTTTGATGAGTGGAGCCTCAGCTGGAACAATCCAAAGGCCTCTTCACTCATGTAGTCGTCTGGCAGTTGATACTGGTTGTTAGCTAACTAGGTTCCAAGGATAAGTGTGAAGGAGGGGGTGGAGAGAGAGAGAGAGAGAGAAAAGAAAATTCACTCTTGTGCTCATAGCCTAGCTAAGTAGACAGACATTAAATGTCATTTCAATTGTTATGAGGGTTATATGCTTGCAGAGCACATTCCAAAATGATTTAGTTTTGTCTAAGGAATCAGGGAAGTCCGCCTTGGAGAAGTGACATTTTAAGTTGAGATTTGGAGAATGATGAAAAATTAGCCAGGTGAAAGGAACAAGTAGTGCAAAGGTCCTGAGGTATCAAGACAATTGAACTTCCAGAAGGGCAGGAATGTTGATAATGAAGGGGACAGTGGGATGAGATAAACCTGGGAAGTTAGGTAGGGACCATACTGCCCTGAGTTTGAGAGTCCACATTAAGGATGAGGATATCTACAGGTCCCCAACAACAATTTTTAAAAAATAAAAACTGATGCAGAGAATGGGTTAAAGAGGGACAAAGTAGATGTGGGTGTCCATTTAGGGGAGCACTATAGGAGTCTAAATGGAAAGGTGATGTGGCAGTGGCAGCGAGAGACAATCAGGAGGTTAGCAGATAGGACTTGGCCAGTGACTGGACAGATAACAGAGGAATCAATGAACACTGTCCAAGGGACAAATTTTTCAGTGGTGTTGGTGGGTGGTGTGTGTAGATTATTCATTCTGCTTTAGACATATGGAGTTTTAGGTTCCTGTGAGATATTCAAGCAGAATTATTCAAAAGGCCTGAAACTCAGAGAGTTGGCTGGGCTCTGAAGGTGGCCGTGGGAGTCTAGACATACATGCTGCAATTAAAGTTCCTGAATGAATCAGATGGCCAGGGCTAGAGTGTAGTGAAAGTCCAGGGAATCCCAACATTTAAGGGGCAGGGAGAAGTGGAACCAGCAAAGGTCCCTGAGGAGGAGTAGTGGGGGGAGGAAGAAAACCTGGAGAGTATAGCATCACTAAGCCAAGGAAATGGTGTTTTTAGAGGAAGTGTTAAGTGGAATTACTGTTTTAATTAGGATAATTATAACCCTTATCTCACAGGAGTCTTGTGAGGATTAAATGAGATAACATACACACAAAATATTTTAGTAATTCATAGAGGTTTGCAAATATTGGGTATTCTCTTTAGCAGAGGAATGGGATTGTATAGGCTAAGTGTTGGGGGAGGGAAGAAGAAGGCTAGGATGTTCTTTCTGAAGTAATTCCCTAGTACCTAATGCGTCTAAAGCAAACTTACAATCAATTATTGACATTTGGGGCCAGCCAGTCTTTGATACAGTGCAATGTAATTTTGGAAACCAGGAAAAACTCCCTTCCTCTAAAAAAAAAATCAAAAAAAAAAATCTCTACCTGCTTAATATTGCTTAAAAATCCCTTCCAGGGAGACCTACAAAACCATTTCTTTCTATGATAAAAGGTTTTAAGATGCAAATACCTTGGGCAGTTACCACAGCAAAGTGAAGGAGATAGTTAAATATAATTATGTTATCAGATCCTTTAAAAAATCCAAAAACTTCAGGAAGAAGCAAGGAGAGGAAGGAGGGCTTGATTACTGAGGGGGATAAAGGAGAGTTGGAAGACGTCCAAAGCAAATTTCGCTGACCTCTCAGTTTCATAATTTTGCTTCAGGTGGGATCTGTTTATCTTCACATCTTTCTGGGAAAAATACAACTTTTGTGCAAATGTATGTGATGTCCATCCAAATGGCCGGTGCTGGCCCTTACCTTAGCAGAAACTATGCATCTCTACTGTGTGTTCCACAGGAATCTATTCTTCTCTGGCAGGTGTAGATGACCTAATGTCTAGATAGTAAATTCAACAGATTCCCAACACTGCCCCTTTTAGGATGCAGGTTGCTGTATTAAATCACTAAAGCTGGCTCTTTAGGAATAGTGCACCTGGGAACTAATTCCGGGAAACTGATCTCCCCTTTACCTTCCCAGTAAGCACTCAGGAATGTGCTGGGTTGTTAGGTTACTTGTAGGCAGGTCTTAAGCTAGTCTCCACAACAGAAGGAATGATTAACAGAATGAGAACAAAAAGGGAGCTTCTGAAGACACAGATGGGCTCCTCAGACAATCTGGTGATTTCATAGCATGGGCAGCAGGGCACTGAGGGTGAAGACCCTCTGAAGGTTGACAGGCTGTTGAATTCCCAGTGTCCTTTGTTAGGGCCTATGAGGCTATATCTGTAAATCACTGTCATCCGCACAATCAGTCTATATGCAACTGTTACTTTTCTGGGGACCATCTTGTCCTTTAAATACATTAAACCCATAAAACTATTTGTCACAATGGGGTTCTAAGTAATTAACCGAGGATGGCCCTTTAATTAAACTCAACTACATTTACACTTACTAAGTACCTACTATGTGCACTCAGATTGGAGGCCAGAGGAGCAGAACAGTTCTTGACCTCAAGAGGGCTTGTCACAGTTGCATTGGGAGACATCAGGCTCAACCAGCAACCTCTCTCCCAATGCTATACATGCATCTCTTTCCTGATGCCCACCCCATCCCAGATCCTGGTTTTGAGACAGATCTGCTAAAGAAGTTCCAGGGGGCCTCAGGCTCATTCTGACTGCTGGTCCACTTCCTGTCTGAGCTCAGCTCTGGTAACCAGATGCTGCTGCTGTCTCCTCTGTGCCTGGGTACTGCCTTGGATTCTGCCTACCATCTGCAGGACGAGCCTCTGATTTTTCCTCATTAGGAAGAATGCCATTATCTCTTTAAAAAGTTTTTCAATTGATTTTTAGAGCGAGGGGAAGAAGAGAGAGAGAGAGAGAGAGAGAGAGAGAGAGAGAGAGAGAGAGAAGAGAAACATCAATTGGTTGCCTCCTCCTCATGGGGGATCGAGTGAGAAACCTGGATGGTGATGGTGGGAATATTTTGTTATAGGGTCAGTGAAGATTTTTTCCCCTCTAGTCCTATTTCAGTTTGTTTTCTTTATCAAACACTTTGGGCATTCAATTCTTGCAACTCATGAGTTCCCGTATATTTATCTCCTGAGAAAATTCACAGAAGATATTTGCAAATGGAAAATAATTTGCTAGTATTTTCCCCCTTTTTGGCACATGAATAAAGTGAATGTTCTGACAAATTCTGTATCTCTTGCTTTGCTGACTGTTTTGACCAATATTTGTCTTCAGCAATTTCATGGCAGTTATTTTTTTTTTCTCACAAAGAAATACGTGTGTGTTTTTTTCACATTTAAGAGGCACAAATTGTTGCTTCCACTTTTCAAAGGCGATGTGGTGTTTCCAGATTTAGAAAGACACTTCCAGCTGCCAAGCTCTGTCAGACTCAGCCTTGGCTTAACAAGGAATGTTTCTGTTTTTCTTAGGCAAAGAAAAAAAAAGTAAAACCTTCAAATTATTTAAGTATCATTCAGTTTAGTTTAGGGGCCAAGAGAGGGAAGACAGTCACATGAAAATCTGGAGGAATAAGCTTGGATTGAGGACCTGGACCCAACTACCAAATGCTGTGCCTGGCTTTGCACAGGCTGGTTAAGCCTCTGAGCATTTCCTTGTTGGTGTAATGGGAAGATTGAACTATATGGTCTTTGGAGTCTATTCTAGTTCTAAATTTCTGTGATTCAATTTATTATTGTTACTCTATTGTTTCCTGAGTTTTTGCATGTGTATACTCTCTCTAAGGGAGGGAGACTATTGTTTTATTATAATGAAGTGGCCAGGGACAATGGGAATGTATTGTTAGGCAATTTTTGACTGACTATTAAGGCTATGGGGGATGACAAGTGGTTAATACTGGGACAGGAAATGAAGCAGTCTTGGGCAAGGAAGGGAGGCACTTCCTCTCCTCTCCAGGAATCTGATCTGACTGATCATGGAAGAAGTCTGGTTTGGGGTATATCTTGTGGCTACTTTGGAACCTCTACTGACCTGGTCATCCAGGTTGCATGGCATTTCTTAGCAGGAGAGGATTTTGAGTATGTGATATTTTCCTAAAGATCTGTACCACTGGTGTCTGAAGCATCTGAAGTTGATGAGGCACTGGGAAGAAGTAGTGTTCCTGTCCCACTGCCAAATTAGCGGTAAACCTCAGAATCAATGGTGATTCCTCATGGAACAGGACCAGTACTAGGCTGCTGGCTTTGGTGGCAAGTTGGCCACACCAACCTCAACTCTCTCTGCCATGGATCTCAGCCACTATAGCACTTCTTTTAGCTAACGAACTTGACGGGCTCCCTGTTTTCAGCAGTTCTGCAGTGAAGCCATGGTGCAGCAAAGATGGTGGAGGATGGTTTCTTCTGTCAGACAACATGGATTTTCTTTGAAGTGATTTGGGTGTGGGCTTCTTCTTCTTTTTTTTTTTTAAGTAATTCTTTATTGTTGAATGTATTACATATGTCTCCCCTTTCCCCCCCATTGACCCCCTCCATCCCCCCCACCTCTACCCCAGGCCTTCAGCACCCTATTGTCTGTGTACCCATGGGCTTCTTGAATATGTCATAGGCAGGAAACCCCAGGAGAGGAGAATGGATTTCCTGCCCTTGGAATGGAAGTGCAGAATTTTACTGATTTGATTATAAAAAGAGATATCATCTTATTTTGAGTTACAAGTGGATGAAGTAGAACATACAATTATACCATATTTTTTGTTTGTCCCACAGATAACAATTATTCAGTAAATGCTTATGGAGTGAATGAATGAAAGAATAAACCAATGTCAAATAAAAACTGAAGATAAAGGAGTTCTGTTGGCCATTAGCTGTTTTTCTTGATTCATCCTCTAAGGTGGGGTTGGTATCAAACAATGGGTGGCGTTTCCAAAGGGTGGGTGAAAACTGGCCCCTTTTTCCCCATGGAGGTTTTTATTTTAGTCCTTCATTTCTAGGCAGATGCCAAGCAATCTGAAACCTACCCTTCCTTTTCTTTCCATTTTCTCTCTTTTCTATATTCTTTCTCTTTCTCTCTATACTTTTAATCTTCCACATTTTAAAACAGTCAAGAAGACAGAAGGTTAGGATTGAAGGAAATGAATCAATTTATAGACTGGGCCTGGGAGGATTCCTCTGTGTATCCCCTGCCCCTAATACACACCTTGAGCTCTGAGATGGTGAGCAGGCAACAAATTCTAAGACACTCATAATCTCAGTCTAATAAGGCATTTAGGGTGCAGAGTCATTTCAAGTTCCTAGGGTTGCATGGGCACCATACAAAGGCAGACTCTTTCTAGAAGGTTACCTATTCCTATATAACTAATTACTGCGAAATTTAGTGGCTTGAAGCAACAACCATTTTAAATATTTCACTATTTTTTTGGTTGTAAATTCAACCCCAATTTTTGATAAAACTAACAGACATAAGAACTCCCAATTATAGAGTACCTGACACTGTATACTTTATCTCCAATCCTCACAGTAACTGTGCATGTTCTATGTGCTAGCCCCATTTTGCAGATGAGGGAAGAGCAGCTCAGAAAGGTTACAGAACCAGTTCAAGGTCATTCAGAAAGTGGCACACTTGCTATCTGAACCAAGGTCTGCTTGACTCCAAAGCCTCTTTCCCCTACCCCATATGATTTTTGGAAATCCGGAGAACCTTAGAAAATGGCCATTGTGTACTACTTGGGAGAGCCAATGAGGCTGGGCCAAGCAGTCAGCAGGAGGTCCACAGCTCAATATTATGCTCAGCTGTCACCCCCACTGAGGCTACTGCTGGAACCCCAAAGTGTTTTCATTCCAGCTGCACCCCCCTTTGAGTGATCTTGATATATGCATAAAGGTACAGTGATTTGTTCTTTTTCAGACATGTTGGATTTTTTAAAAATAAAATATTTCTCTGCTAAATTTCTTTGAACAGATAGCCCTACTAGGGTATTTAAGGATGACTCAATATGTAAAGAACTGTGAGAAAGAACTGCCTTGATATTATTACCTTCATAATACATACTTCACTGGGTTAGTCTGGAGTGAAAGAAACTGAGGAGGTTCCTCATAAAGCTGTGAGAGTCATCAGGCTCCAATGTAATCTGACCCTGAGTGAAGGGGAGTGAAGGGAAGATGGGTAGAAGTGTCTTAGACAGCTGTGTAGTCTCAGTAAGGTTCAACATGGCTACTGGAGCCAAAATTGGTCATCAAAGGAGTCCATATATCCTGGAAATGGGCCTCTCACAGAATCCCTGTTCTGCTCAGTAATTGGCTGAGAGCAGCTGTGGATTTCAGAGTGTAGCAGTTGGACCCTTGGTCAGTTGAGCTTCCCCATAGCTGGAAGCCTATGAGGTGTGTTCTCATGGTTGCCATACTATGTTCTGAACATGCATAATTCTGTAATGAATATGTTTGGGAACACCATCTCCAAAGCAGTCTTCTAATATTCTGTGCATTCTAATACTCTGTAGGACTTCTGAGCTTTGGCTCAAATTTTCCTCTGCTTTGCTTGCTCTTCTCCTCTGTATCTACAATCAGGAGGCAGCTCAGATCTCACCTCCAAGAAGCCTTCTTCTCCAATCCCTATTGCCAGAATTAATCTTATGAATTCTTCCTTTAGGTATCCACGACACTATTGATACTTTATCATTGGATCTAATATAGACTAATGCACACTAGAATTACTCATTTGCATATATGAGGTCCTGAGGACCTAGGGTCTTATGCACAATCTAGAACAGGGATTTGCATATAGTAGGTACTTAATAATTAGTTGTTGAATTTGTTGAGACTTGCAATAGGATGTATCAGAATATATCTTTAGGAGGAAGTGGTGGTGTAGTTCTGCCAAACCTCTTGCAAGAACTCAACTAATGTGTCCCAAATGGAACCCTTTATCGCTTCCCAAATCTACTTCATGTTTGCTGTTTCAGTGCCCACCATCCATGCTTCAGGCCAGACAACCCCAGTGTCTTCCTACGCTGCTGCCCTGAGTCATACCCAGTCTTTCAGGTGCTTCTTTCTCTCTGATCTTTTCTCCATCCCTAAAGCCTCCATTATTTCTCCTCTGGACTATTGTACTGGCTTCTTTGTGGCCTGTTCTGATATATGTGCTCCCCATCTCCAAGCCTCTCCATTGTCCCCGTGTCAGAGCTGGGACTAGGGTGCAGTGAGTGAGGTGCCAAAGGCATAAAACTTAGAGAGACACTACTCTCAGGATCATGCAAGTACTGAGAGTGAAGTCCTCCTTACATTTTGCTCCATAGGTGCCTCATTTACTTCACTCTACTCCTGGGCCTGCCCATAGTCCAATGATGATAATGACTTTCCTTTACTGAAAGTCCTGGCAATCTTCACTGCAGTGGGTCCCAATCATGGCTGTGCATTGTCTGCAGACCTTGGTGAAAACACAGACTCTTTGACCCCACCCCCAGACTGACTGAGACTGGTAGTGGATAGGGCTCAGGAATCTGCATAGCCAGGTTTGGAAACCACTGGCTCATAGACCAAGTTCAGACTCTGGAATAACAGTCATTGTTCCTTCCAATCCAGCACCTGCCTGTGTCTGGCTTCATTTTCAGTCAGTTTCCTGCTGGCAGGCACTCTGTAGGCGAATCACTCCAAACCACTGATTGGACCTTGCATTTTTGTGTCTGCGAATCTTTGTGTCTGTGTTCCCTCTGCCCAGAATGCTCCTCTTGCTCTTGCCCATTCCTCTAGGCAAAATTCTAATCATTCTTTAGGATTCACTTCAAATGCTATCTCATCTCTGAAACCTTTTTGAATCTTTTTTTCCTGCCCTTTAATATAATTATTCTCCATCTCTGGTCTCATGTATTTTATTCAAACCTCAACAGCACCTCTTATACTGTGTCACATCGCTTCTATGAGGACCACTCTCCCTGCCCAGGTCCTGGGGGGCAAGAACTGCTTATTTATGATGGATCTCAGCACGTTGCCTGGAGCAGAGTGAGCATCTATCAGCTGTTTGTTGAATTGAATAGGAACAAGTACTAAGTAGTCAAATTTAACTTTTCATAGAACACGACATAATGCCTTACATAAGACTTTACCTTTAAAAATATTTGTTGAATGAATAAATGAACAAAGGAGTGAATACGGGCTAAAATTTATCATCATCATTATATATTTCCAGGGAACTTGTGTGTTTTTTGATATCATGTGGGAGAGGTCAAATGTCAGTGTGCATAAATTAGAATAATCTGGGATGTTATCAAATATGCAGACTCCTGGCCACAGTCCCAAAGATGCTGATATAGTAGGTCTGCGTGGAGCCTAGGAATTTACATTTGTTACCAGCATCTTGGGTAATTGTGAGACAGGTGGGCCACAGATCACACTTTGAGAAACACTGCAGGAGACATTTGGTGTTCAGCAGGTGTTCATTCTATGGAGGGATTCTCAGATGGCTACCTTGAAGTTCAATCCTTAACATCAAAGATATTGTAGAGTTGTGTCAGGAGGACATGGTTAAATCAGCAGGGCTGATGTGACATCCGATGAGCCTTCATACTGTGGGAAGGTCATTCTTGGGACAGTCACTGGGTCCTGCAATAGCAGGTCAACTGGCAGGTCCGGCAAACTTTCCCCTGGTTGCAGAGACCCTATCTCATGGCTGTTCTCTCCTGCTCTGACACAGGCTCTGTTTGGAAATCATGATTCCCAATACTGGCTGGGTCTGGCGGGCTCCGTGGCTTGCTCCTATTCTCTAGGCCAGTGGTTCTCAACCTTCCTAATGCCGTGACCCTTTAATACAGTTCCTCACGTTGTGGTGACCCCCAACCATAAAATTATTTTCATTGCTACTTAAATTACATAATTACAAAATTACATAACTGTAATTTTGCTACTGTTATGAATCATAATGTAAATATCTGATATGCAGGATGTATTATCATTGTTATAAATTGAACATAATTAAAGCATAGTGATTAATCACAAAAACAATATGTAATTATATATGTGTTTTCCGATGGTCTTAGGCAACCCCTGTGAAAGGGTTGTTCGACCCCCACAAGACTTGCCACAGGCCATTTACTGAGCCCTTACTGTGTGAAAGCATTCCTCAGGTGTATGCCCCAAATTGAATGTAAAGTCAACTAAATGAGCCTATTTCATTTTAACCTTCCCTTGAGGATCAGGGACAGAAATGTCCTCTCAGAACATAAAAAGTAACTAGAATGTTGTTGTTAGAGATGGGAAGCCCGTTTCTCCTCTGAAAGATCCCTTGAGACAGTTAATGATTAGTCCTCATCCTCCTGTCCGTCCCCAGCATTCTTCTAGGTTCTATGTGGAGATGGGAGGAGCAGTAGACTGGGCCAGAGAGAGACACTTCTGGGTTTATGGAGCCCATGAGCAGAGCTTTCTGTGTTCTGTGAAAACCTCAGCTAAGGAAGCAACCTCAGGCCTAAAGATGTAATGTATATCATAATTGTACTTAATGACATTGTATTGCATATTTGAAAATTATTAAGAGAGTAGATCTTAAAAGTTCCCATCTTCCCTCCCTCCCCCCAAAAAGATTTGTAACTGTGTGTGGTGATGAAAACTAATCTTATTGTGATAATTGTTTTGCAATGTATACATATATCAAATCATGTTTTGTACATCTAAAACTAATACAATGTATTTGTCAATTATATCTCAATAAAAATAATAAACTGTGCAAAGACAAGTACAGGGAAAGTTGGAGGGAAAGTACAACATATATAATAAGCAAAGAGGTTATAAATTCCTCTAATAAACAAAAAACACTTATAAATCAATAAGAAAAAGATAAACAATGAAATGGAACATGAGCAAAAAATAATAGGAGCAAATCACAAAAAATGTAAGTGATCAGTAGATCAAATGAAAAATCTTTCAATCTATCCTATCTAATAAAAGAGAAACATGGTAATTAGCGTACGACTGCTACCCTTCCCATTGGCTAATCAGGGCGATATGCAAATTAACTGCCAGCCAAGATGGCGGCCGGCAGCCAGGCAGCTGGAAGCGAACATGAGGCTTGCTTGCTTCAGTGAAGGAGGACTCCAACGTTCCCCGCCTGCCTTGCTGGCCTCTGAGCTGGCAGTTTGAAACATTGTAACAAATATAGAAGCTAAATAAAACCCCAGAAACCAGCTTTCAGCCGGCTGGGATCTCAGAGCTGGAGATGATACAGTGTTTCGATTATAGAACCGAAACAAACCAGATACCTGCTTTCAGCAGCAGAGGCCTTGGCCCAGAATAAAAAAAAAAAAGAAAAAAAGGAGCGGTTGGGAGCTTAAGTCACCCACCAGCCTGAAAACAGCCCTCAGCCCCTCACCCAGACTGGCCAGGCACCCCAGTGGGGACACCCACCCTGATCCAGGACACCCTTCAGGGCAAACCAGCCGGCCCCCACCCGTGCACCAGGCCTCTATACTATATAGTAAAAGGGTAATATGCCTCCCAGCACCGGGATCAGCGTGACAGGGGGCAGCGCCCAAACCCCCTGATCGCCCTGCAGCTCTGTGTGTGACAGGGGGCGGGGCCACAACCTCCCTATCCGCCCTGCTCTGTTCGTGACAGGGGAAGGCACCCCAACCCCCTGATCAGCCCTGCTCTGCCTGATAGGGGGGAGCTCCCCAACCCCCTGATCGCCCTGCGGCTCTGTGTATGACAGGGTGCGGCGCCCCAACGCCCCCACCCACAGGCCCTGCTCTGTGTGTGACGGGGTAGAGCCATAACCTCCCCATCGGCCCTGCCCTGAGTGTGAGAGTGGCGGCGCCCCAACCCCCTGATCGGCCCTGCTCTGTGTGTGACAGGGGGCGGTGCCCCAACTCCCCTATCGGCCCTACTCTGTGCATGACAGGGGGGAGCTCCCCAACCCCCCTGATGGGGCGCTGCTCTGTGCATGACAGGGGGGAGCTCCCCAACCCCCTGATCGACCCTGCTCTGTGCGTGACAGGGGTGGGTGCCGCAACCCTCCTGATTGGCCCTGCTCTGTGCATGACAGGGGGTGACGCCGCAACTCTCTCCATTGACCCTGCCTTGGAGTGTGACACGGGGGCGGTGCCCCAACCCCCCAATCGGGCCCTACCCT
>NW_005871054.1:11751549-11852153 GCF_000147115.1 Myotis lucifugus | reverse complement strand
CTCTGTGCGTGACAGGGGGAGCTCCCCAACCCCCTGATGGGCCCTGCTCTGTGCATGACAGGGGGGAGCTCCCCAACCCCCTGATCGACCTGCTCTGTGCGTGACAGGGTACAGAGCCCCAACCCCCCCTGATGGGCTCTGCTCTGTGCATGACAGGGGGCAGCGCCCCAACCCCCTGATTGGCCCTGCTCTGTGCGTGACAGGGGGTGGCGCCGCAACCTCCTCATCGACCCTCCCTTGAGTGTGACACGGAGCGCTGCCCCAACCCCCCAATCGGCCCTACCCTGAGCGTGACTGAGGGTGGCATCACAACCTCCCAATCCGCCCTGCTCTGTGCATGACAGGGGGTGGCGCCCCAACTCCCCAATCGGCCCTGCTCTGAGCCCGACCAGGGGCTGCACCTAGGGATTGGGCCTGCCCTCTGCCACCCGGGAGCAGGCCTAAGCCAGCAGGTCGTTATCTCCCGAGGGGTCCCAGACTGCGAGAGGGCACAGGCCGGGCTGAGGGACCCCCCTTCCCCCCTGAGCGCACAAATTTTTGTGCACCAGGCCTCTATTCTATATATATAAAAGCCTAAGTGACCGGTTGACCGGTTGACCTGTTGACCAGTCGCTATGACATGCACTGACCACCAGGGGGCAGTAAACTTGGACAGAAGAAAGAGAAACAGGCGATTGAGTCTATGAAAGATCACAAGCAGGTGGGGCTGAGCTGCAGTTTGCATTGGGAGGCTGGGCCATTGGCCCAAATACCGCTGCTCCCAACCCCCGTCAACTCCTCCCTGGGCAGCTGAGACTGAAGGACACAGGGAGGGAAAAAAAGAGACCATGAACTCTGTCCCTAGCATCTGCCTCCTCCTATCAGACCGGAGCTACCCCAGGACTTGCAGGATGGTGTGAGAAGTGGGTGGCCTTGCCACCCAGCTACCGCGACTCCCTAGTCCGCCCCAGGCACCCCTTGGGCATTCACCCCACTACTCCGAGCCTCAGTCTGCACCCTTAGCGAGGCCGCAGTAGCTCCAGCCTAGGGACCCACTTCTCCATAGCTGGGGTGGCAGACCAGGAGATGTGAGGGGCGGCGCTGGAAGACGAGGGGGGTGGGGTGGCGAAGGGGGAAGGGGCGGGGGCAAATGCTCAGCTGACAGGGATGAGTGGGGCAGGGATGATTGGGAGCGACTTCTCCCTGGCCGCCTGCCCCTTCATGCACTACTACATCCCTTGGGGGATGTTGGATGCCTGTTTCAGCCCCATCCCCACAGGCCATGCCGAGTGACCCAACCAATGCACGAATCTGTGCACCGAGCCTCTAGTTAATTAATAATTTTTAAAATGCAAAATAAAATGAGTTAGAAATTTTTACTTAGATTAGAAAATAAGAAAAAATACCAAGTATAGCTGAAAGATAAGAAACTGGCACTCTCATAAATTATTGGTGAGAATCTAAATTGACATAATATTTTTGGAAGAAAACTTGACATCTATTAAAAATTTTAAAGCCCTTAGGATGTTATAGGTTAAATTGTGTCTGCCCCACACACAAAAAAGAAGCATGTTAAAGTCCTAACCCCCAGCTCCCCAGTACCTCAGAATGTGACCTGATTTGGAAATAAGGTGGTTGCAGATGTAATTAGTTTAGATAAGGTCAACCTGGAGTGGAATTGGTCCCTAATCCAATATGACTGGTGTCCTTATAAGAAAATAGCCATGTGAAGACAGATACACACAGGGAGCACTATGTGATGCTGAAGGCAGAGATTGGAGTGATGTAGCTACAAGACAAGAAATGCCAAAGATTGCCAGCAAACCACCAGAAACTAGGAAAAGGCAGGAAGAGCTCTCTGAGAGGTTTCAGAGGAAGTATGGTCCTGCAGATATCTTAATTTTGAATTTCTAGCCTTCAGAACTGTGAGACAATAAATTTCTATTGTTTTAAGTCACCCAGTTTGTGGTACTTTGTTACAGCAGTCCTAGGAAACTAATACAAAGGACAAATTCCACATCTAAAAATTTATTTTACCCAAATACTCACTCAACTAGACATATTCAACATTTTATTGTTGACTGTAATGTTGAAAAACTGGATACTATCCAAATATCCATTAGTAAAGAATTGTTTTTTTTTAAAATATATTTTATTGATTTTTTACAGAGAGGAAGGGAGAGATATAGAGAGTTAGAAACATCGATGAGAGAGAAACATCGATCAGCTGCCTCCTGCACATCTCCTACTGGGGATGTGCCCGCAACCCAGGTACATGCCCTTGACCGGAATCGAACCCGGGACCTTTCAGTCCGCAGGCCGACGCTCTATCCACTGAGCCAAACCGGTTTCGGCATAAAGAATTGTTTAAATAAATCATGATGTGTCTTTAGTGGAATACTAAGTTGTATTTAAAAGCAATAAAGTAACTAAAAATGTAAAAATTCACAAGATATTCAAGATAAATTGATAAGTTGAAAGATCAAGTTATAAGGTACAAGTACTATATGATACTAAAATTATCTTTTAAAAAGTCATAACAGTCCTGGCTGGCATGCTCAGTGGTTGGAGTGTCAGCCTGTGCACCAGAGGGTCTCAGGTTTGATTCCTGGTCAAGGACATGTACCTGGGTTGCAGATTTGATCCCTGCCCCCGGTGAGGGTGTGTGCAGGAGGCAACCAATCGATGTGTCTCTTTCACATAGACATTGCTCTCTCCCCACCTCCTCCCTCCCTTCCACTCTCTCTAAAAATCAATGGGTGGGGGGGGGGAGTCCTTGAGTGAGGATTTTAAAAAATCGTAACAACATTATGTGTATAGAAAAAAAAATTGATGTACTTTTCACAAGCAGTTATTTCGTAGTCGAGGTGGAGATAATATGAGTGGCTTTCCTTTCTACACTGTATATATCTATAAGCTTTAAATATTTTAAAATAGGCACATATTGCTTATTTCTTCAGAAAATTATTTTTATTATAAATTCAGTGAGAGAGATTCACATCTCCATCTGAGTTTTTAAATCAACTTCCCTGAAGCAGCTACAATAATCTCTTACCTTTCAGAATTCAGCTTTCTGACAATCTTCCCATATAGAAAGTACCATACTGAAAGTTGGTACGAATGAGGAAATTCGGTAGGACACAAGAAAGTCCTATTTTCTGTCCTTATGTCCTCTGCCAGAGCCTATTTACTTCCACTTTACACCAAATATAGACACCCTAGTTATTCTAATTTGCAGAATGTAGCAGTTTAAAAGAGGGAAAAGGAACTGCTAGTGGTGAGTACACTGACAATAGAGAGGAAGGTGTTCAGAAAACTATAAAAAGCCATTGCAAGGACTTACATGTATATAAATCTGGGTCATTTAATATAGCAATAAACCATCTTACATGTCTCAGCAACCTCTGAGGTCTTCTTTCTATTGTATTTCTATTACAAGTCAGTGTAATAAATTGTAATTTCTGTGACTCGGTTGAGAAAATGTTAAATTATGTCCATTGTTTAAGAACCCAGGGAAGACATTTGATGCAGATTTCCATTTGAAATGGTTAAAATAAAAAATTCAGAGCTTAAAGAAGCAAATGTTTAGTTATCTGGAAAATTTCCACCACCCAAAAAGACTCATTATCCAAGGATGCTGGATAATCAAGATTTTCCTCTCTTCTTTTCTTCCTAGAGCATTTAATCATGGCCACCCACAGTCTAGATGTTTTAGAAGTCTCCAGTTGAGCCATTTACTCACCAGCAGAGAAAACAGGGAGAATACCAACTGAGAGAATGAAGTGCTAGGTGTGGCTTCACTTGCGGCCCCTCCCCTGACATGGATGGTCAGTGAGGGGGCAGCAGAGGAGAGGGCTCTGCACTGGGACTTCTCCAGTCCTCTCACAGACTCCACTCTAGCTAAGCTCAGAAATAGTTGGTGAGGGTCTAAAATAAATAATGTTTATTAAGCCTAATTAGCATGTAGCACAAAAACAACTATGCAAATCATTAAAAGAGTCAGATCAACTTTGTTATAATTGCTTCTTAACTTCAGGAGTGGCTCTTCATTCAAATATGCACAGCTTTCAAAATTTTCTAGCCATCTAGGCTGCTTTAACCACCTCCCTCCAGAGAGGAGAAAGAGGAAAAGAGAGAGAGACGATTGTCCCTAAGAAACATTTCCTTATCAAAGTACATCCACATGTAGGGCCATGACAGCATGGTTGCAAGCTCTGTGATTAGGCCCAAACGTAAGCACTACATTCTACATTACCTCCTGGCTCTAGAACTAGAGCTAAGATTTCAGTCGGGCTGCAATTAAGTGTGCAATTCACTTTTTGCTTCTCTTTTTGTCTCATCCTTTTTTTTTTTAAAGCTGGTAACCAGCATTAAAGACAATGTGGTTGTACCCTTATAACTAAAATATAGCTTCATTTCTGCTCATGAAAATATGTAGTCAATTAGCCATAATGTGGTCCAGACTCCCTTTGATATTTTAAAATAAAAACATTCCAAGTTATTTACTCCAGAAGAGTTGTTTCTAAGCACACCCAGTAGCTGCTGTTTTTAATAATGCTGCTTTTAACGGGTGTGGGGCATTCTTGGTGGAGGGAGAATGTGTAGCTTAAAATTCTGAACTATTATCACTGGATTTTGGGAGTAATAATATGAGAGCATAGTGTTCATTCACATATATTTAACAATTTTTATACTCCTTTCTCTTTGCAGGCTAGGGAAGAAAAATAGGTGGGCGATCCCTACAGTGGTTCTCAACCTTCCTAATGCCGCAACCCTTTAATACAGTTCCTCATGTTGTGGTGACCCCCAACCATAAAATTATTTTCGTTGCTACTTCATAACTGTAATTTTGCTACTGTTATGAATCATAATGTAAATATCTGATATGCAGGATGTATTTTCATTGTTCGCTACCCACAGGTTGAGAACCACTGCCTTACAAGGACACTTTCCCCTGAAAATTCTCCCCACAGGAGCAGAGAAGGAAGTAGCCCTTTATATAGCATTATCTGAGGAGTAGTTCTCAAATGCTTATTCTTGGAAATGGCAGGGCCATAAGCCCAAGAATCTCCTGGAAACTGTTAATTATAAAAACCAAGCAAGACAAAACCCCTGGTACCTATGACAGAGATACAGAGATGACAGAGATACAGGTGGTAACCACTGATTTGGAAAGCAAGGCTTCTTATTTGTAGCTAGATGTCCGGGCTCTTTAGCATTTTCCTGCTATGTGACTTCAAGCAAATCAATCAACTTCTCTGAACCTCACATTAATAATTTATAAAGTGATGATGATATCAGTAAGTTCTACCTCCAAGAGCTGTCTTGAGAATCAGTTGAGATTGTGTATGCAAAAGCACTTATTAATCTGTCAAGAACTTAGCAGTTTTGGCTAAACTTAGATATTTAAATCCTAGTAAAATGTGTGTTAAGTGATTTGGGATATGAAAAGAATAAATATATGGTTTGGGAGGAGTTTTCAATCTATATGGAGAGACAAGGTACAAGTGAAATGGCATAAAAAGTATATCTAACAGCATATTAAACCAATAAATAGAATTTTTAGTGTGTACTGCAGGCTCTGTGATAGGATAAATCATATTGGGTGACTGAGAAGTATAATACACAACACAAGTATTTTTCTGAAAGGGCTCCCAATTTTGGTGGGAAGAAGAGTTACCTCTGTGATAGCAAGTAATACAAAGACCACTATATTCAAAGTGATGTCTAAATTTTAATGGTCCTGCCTATAAAGGGTTGCTGTAGAAAGTTCTGAAAAAGAGCAGTAGGAACAGCTGTAGTGTAGGAGGAGATGAAACTGTAGAAAAGAGAGAAGGTCATTGGTAATAGCTGTAGTGCAGGAGGAGCATAGAGGCAGGAAAGAAGAGAGAAGGTCTTTGGTCAGAGGAACAGGAAAAGCCAAGCATAGAGGCAGGAATAAACATGGGGTAATGCACACCAATGAGGAAACCAGCCTAACTGGAATGGTGGGACACAATACAGAGGGCCTTAAAAGCTCAGCTGTGAAGTCTGTACTATGAGACATCTGTGCATATTTTGTATATATGAGAAGGGTCTGTTTACATATATACCCTTGAAACTCTAGGACTATGCTGTCTAATATGACAGCAACTAGCCACGTGTGGCTATGGAGCACTTGAAATTTGGCTAGCCTGAATTAAGATACACTTTAAGTGTAAAGTACACACTAGATTTCAAAGATTTTATACCCCCCAAAATCTCATTAAATGTTTTATATTGATTATTTGTTGAAATGATAGCATTTATAATATATAATTTATACTCTATTGGGTTAAATGGTATTAAAATTTACCTGTTTCTTCTTTGTTGTTGTTTAATATAGCTGTTAGAAAATGTAAAGTTACATATGTGAGTTACATTATATTTCTATTAGATAGCACTGCTCTAGAATGTCAGGATAAGCTTTAAAGAATATTATTTGCATGGAAAGCCAACAGACACAGAAACCCTGGAAGCAACAGGGAGGCTTTGAGGTAAATGGCTGGGGAGATGCCCAGGAAGCCAGAATTAACAGTATTGAATTCCCTCATCTCCAAATACACACCAGAGAGAGCTATGGATGCACATTGAAGTAGGAGAGAGTCAAAGCAATTGGATTTGGCCCTAGGATAGTACATAAAGGTTGGTATTAAGGGATATTTTTGTGTGTAACACTTAGGGGTACCCTTCAAAGAGAAGAACCATGAAGAAGTTGAAAGAGCAAGTAATGTACAAGAATTGCAACAGGAGGACTCATGTTTAAGGACCAGAGCCATAAAAGTCATAAATCTAATTGGGAGACAGAGACCTCCCCCACCTCAGGAAAATATCACTAGCTACAAGGGCCACCTGGGCATGGGCCCAGGGAGCAGTACAGCCCTTGGTCAGAAGAAAGAAGGGTAGAGGTAGCTCCAGCTACCAGGCAGCAGAGTGGAGACCAGCAGCTTTGACCAAAAAGAGCAATATTCTCCAAGAAAAACAAGTGAGCCCCCAGAGACCCCACTAGGAAAGAGAGAGGTTTCCAGCAGTTTGTTTGGGCCCAGAGTCAAAAGTAATGTCTACTGTTGCATATCTATAATAATAAAAGTGTAATATGCTAATTAGACCAAACAGCTGGATGACCTTCTGGACGTCATTCTGGACGTCCTCCTGGATGAAGCTGTGGCAGCGGGGCCAAGGCAGAGGCGATTAGGGGTGATCAGGCAGGCAGGAGAGCAGTTAGGGGCAATCGGGCAGGCAGGGGAGTGGTTAGGGGCAATCAGGCAGGCAAGGCACAGGCAGTTAGGGGTGATCAGGCAGGCAGGCAGGCAGGTGAGCGGTTAGGAGCCAGCAGTTCCGGATTGTGAGAGGTCTGACAACCGGCAGTTGGACATCCCCCGAGGAGTCCCGGATTGCATGAGGGTGCAGGCTGAACTGAGGGACCCCCCCTGCCCCCATGCACGAATTTCGTGCACCAGGCCTCTAATATATATATATGTATATATATATAGTAATATCAGGGGGAAAGATGTGCTATCTGTAATATAACTATGTGCTAAAGAGAGTGAGTTATGTTAATAAAGAGGCCTTTGTTTTTCAGAGCATTTTGATGGATATGTTTATTTTATTTACTTATCCTCGCCTGAGGATATTTTTCCATTGAATTTTAGGGAGAGTGAAAGAGAGAGGGAAAGACAGAAAAACATTGATGTGAGAGACATTGATTGGTTGCCTCCTTCAGGAGCCCTGACCAGGGCCCGGACCAGGGAGGAGCCTGTAACCAAGGTACATGCCCTTGTCCAGAATCCAACCTGGGACCCTTCAGTCTGCAGGCCAATGCTCTAGCCACTGAGCAAAACCAGCTAGGGCTTGATGGATATGTTTATACAAATTTAGGGTAGAATTTAAGCCCAACTCTTTTCCTGCCTTCCTCCCAGCCACCCACCCTCATCCAGGGTCTGGATGTCACTTAGCACTACAGTTTCAGAATGAGAGGAAAACATTAGTGAGAAAAAATTGGAGGGGTTGTGGGCAGAGAGGAAGGAGAGCGAAGGGGAGGAAGGCAGAGGAGAAAGGAGAAAAAGCTCGTCATTTTGTGATGTGATCCTCTTCTTGTAACCCTACCAAAGCTTAAGTAAATTCTACTAAACTGACCAAATTTTGGCATGAGTGGATTGCTTGGAAAAACCAGCAAAGAGACTGAGTTTTGCCTCTGGCATAATCTGGGGAGAAATATACAGCATATTCAAAAGCACAGCCAGACCTCAAAATATAAGGTCCTCTGTTCCATTTTATATTAGGGAGTGAGACAGAGAAAATATTTTTTTTAAAAAATTAAAAATTTGGAGTTTAGAGATATAAAAATTGTGTCCAGGGATAGCCTGTGCAAGGAGCTGGCCTTGTATTCTGGCCACCTGGGCTAGGTCAGAGGGAGACCCTGTCTGTACGCGATGCTGTTAAGGCACTGCTATCTTCCTGGGAAGGAGCACTGAATTTTTCAAAAGCTTTTAATCTCATCCTTAACATTTTTTTTCTTTTGGTTATAGAATAGCCTTAGTTGGCTCAAAGACCATAACATTGAAAGACTGAGAAATAAAAGATGCCAGGTCTCCAGACTTAGGTATTAGGGCTGCTTCAGATGCAGGAATTGGGGGAAGTGGAGCAGGCAGGAATGATCAGAAGAGGGAGCCAGGGAAAATGGGAGGGGTGGGATCATGACACTTGCTTTCCTATTCTCCTACTCATCTGTTAGTATTGGAATGAGTAGGCTCTGGAATTCAGCTGAGCATTGAGATTTTTTTTTTTTGCCTTTTTCCTTTTTGGGCTCCATGTGTTAACTAAGGATTCCCACATAGAGCTCCTCAGACCGTGAGCCAGCTCTGCAGCTGGCAGTATGCATTTCTGCCTGGTGCTGGGGAAGGAGTGGGCAGGCTGAAGGACCTCAGGAAAGAGGAGAGCTCCTCAACAGAGGACCTGAAGTCCTAATGAAGCTTTCTCTGTCTGAGTCAACCAGCAAAACCGTGTTTACTCCAGCAAGAATCACCTTGGCAACCAGCAGAACCAAAGGAATCTTACTTTTTAGGAGTGTATTATGATGGGGCAGCTTAGAGATTTAAATATAAATATGAATCTGTATGTGCATGTGTATATGTACAGACAATGTAGTGTACTTTTTTTTTTCATGTGCTTGGCTCTACTAATTTTCACACTAAAGAACAAACCATCAGTCTGGAATAATGAGATTTTTTTCAGGTTATTTCTTGATTGCCTGTAACCATGCTGCCTGGCCTTTAATGATATATTGGGTAACACTGAAAATATGATGAATACTGTTTCAGAATATGGTACTGTAGTCGGTGTGGAGGAGGGAGAGGAGAGAGGTGTCTGCTGATAGTTGCATTTCCCTGGAGCATCAGAACTTCTTGGGGTCATCATGGACCTAGGACCTGGGCACCAGCTCATTAGGTCAACCAGATACAGTTCTCTCAGGAGTAATCAGGTTCCAAGGTTCCCAATCATGAGATTTATTGGTTATTTTTCAATAACAGTTGCCAATAGTACAACCCAGGCTCTTTCCAGAAGGAAGGAAAGTAAAAAATAACATTCTTCCCAGGAAATTCTTTGATAAGCACAGGATAAAAGGAGGTGAGTTATCCCAAGAAATACTGATATTTTGTTATAACAACTGTCTCCCTACTAGAGAACACCAACCAAATGGCCACTAACATTCACTTTGGGGTGTTTATGCTCATAAGCATTAGAACACAAAGATAAATGCTTACTTTGGAATTTTCCCCTCTTAGATTACTTTCTCTTTTTTAGTGGTCCAAAGAGGAGCACCAGATCTGACGTAGGATTGTTTGGTATGTAGCCAGGAGATATTTAGAATATAAGAATCAATTAGACTAGGTGAACAATTGAATGAGAAAAAAGAGTGACATACTGATTTTTGGCAGGTCAGAAGATGGATAATTATGCTAACTGAGAGGGAAATTACATAAGGACTCAAAGACAAAAAAGAGAGGAGGCATTAGCTCACAAGAGATTCCAACAATTATTTGCAAGTTAGAAAGCTAATGGATGAGAGATAATCAACTACAGAGTACAGAAAGTTATGAACCTCAGAGTGGAATACTAAGGAGAAGTGGATAAAACTTGCAGAAATCCACAAGGACCATGAGGTGTGAAGGCAGGGGTGAGATGTGACAATGAAAGCAAAAGAATATTTGGATCCTCAGTTCCACTCCCTGTTCCCACTTTCCAAATTCTGACAGCTGGCATAATGCCATCTTCATGGGGTTTCAGAGGATTATTTTCTGGAGAAACAGCTGGCTCCCCACCTGATCCATGAAGCCTATGAAGCCTTCCAGTCATTAAGTGTCATTTATATATTTAATACACTTAATTTTTTAAGAGCAGTTTTAGGTTCCCGGTAAAACTGAGCAGAAGTTACATAGATTTCCAATAAGCTTCCTGCCTGTACATGCATAGCTCCTTTCATTATCAACATCTCATCCCAGAGTAGCACATTTGTTACAATTGATGAACCTACACTGATACTTCATAATCACCCAAAGTCCATAGTTTACATTAGGGTTCACTACTGGTGTTGTACATTCTATGGGTTTGGACAAATTTCTAATGACATGTAGCCACCATTATAGTACCACACAGAATAGTATCATTGCCCTAAATATTTTCTGTGCTATACCTATTCATCCGTCCCTCCCTCCAAACCCCTGGCAACCACTGATCTTTTTAATGTCTCCAAAATTTTGTCTTTTCTGAATCTATTATAGTTGAAATCATATAGTATGTAACCTTTTAAGATGGGCTTCTTTCACTTATGCATTTAAGATGCCCCCATGTCTTTTCATGGCTTGCTAGCTCATTTCTTTTTAGCCTGAATAATATTCCATTGTCTGGATATGCCACGGTTTCTTTATCCAGTCACCTACTGAAGGACATCTTGGTTGCTTCCAACTTTTGGCAATCCTATATAATAAAAGGGCAATATGCAAATTGACCCTAACAGCGGAATGACCGCTCGACCAGTCACTATGAGGTGCACTTACCACCTCTCAGTCCCTTTCCCCAGCTGGCAGGCTCCCATTGCCCAGTGGTGAACAGGGAAGCAGGGGTGGGTGGAGGGGGATGTGGGCAGCACCAGGCCAAGGCCCCTGCCCCGCTGGTCACCCCCCACACAGAGGGCGACCTGTGAC
The DNA here is from genome assembly GCF_000147115.1 of Myotis lucifugus. Taxonomy (NCBI): domain Eukaryota; kingdom Metazoa; phylum Chordata; class Mammalia; order Chiroptera; family Vespertilionidae; genus Myotis; species Myotis lucifugus. The sequence goes on along the minus strand of NW_005871054.1, from coordinate 11,840,952 downwards.
GGGGGCAGGGCCGGTAAGCAGGCAGAACAGCTGACTTTTCAGTTCCTCCCCCCAGCCGGCAGGCTCCGATCACCTGATGACGAACAGGGAACCAGGGGTGGGTGATGGCAGGGGGTGAGGCCAGCTGCGGGCAGCCGGGAAAGATGGCTCTGATTGCAGGCCAAGCCTAGGAACCATACCTAGGAACGAATTTCATGCGCCGGGCCTCTAGGTATGAATAAAGCTGCTATAAACATCCATGTGTAGGTTTTTGTGTGGACATAAGTTTTCAATTCCTTTGGGTAAATAAATACTAAGCAGCATGATTGCTCGATTGTATGGTAAGAGCATGTCCAGTTTTGGAAGAAACCACCAAACTGAACTGTCTTCCAAAGTAGCTGTACCATTTTGCATTTCCACCAGTAATGAATGAGAGTTCTTGTGGGCTTCATATCCTTGCCAGCATTTGGAGTCAGTGTTCTGTTGGCCATTCTTTTTCCTTTTTTTTTTTTTAACCCATTTTGCCCATACTCCTACCCTCTACCTCTGCAACCACCAATCTTTTCTCTATATCTGTGAGTTCATTTTTAAAAAAATTTTAGATTCCATATATGAGATTACATAGTATTTGTCTTTCTCTAATTTATTTCACTTAGCATATGCCCTCAAGGTCTATCCATGTTGTCACAAATGGTAGGATTTCCTTTTTGTTCTATGGCCATATAAAATATCCTATATAATAAAAGGCTAATATACAAATGGTGGAACGACCAGTCGCTGTGACATGTACTGACCCCCAGGAGGCAGATGCTCAATGCAGGAGCTTCCCCCTGGTGGTCAGTGCACTCCCACAGGGTGAGCGCCACTCAACCAGAAGCCAGGCTCACGGCTGGCAAATGCAGTGGCAGTAAGGAGCGAGGGGTCCCAGACTGTGAGAGCCCTGGACTGCGAGAGGGATGTCTGACTGCCGGCTTAGGCCCGACCCCCAGGGATCAGGCCTAAGCCGGCAGGCAGACATCCCCCAAGGGGTCCTGGACTGCAAGCATGTCCTAAGAGGAGGATTAAAATAAAAAAGTATATATGCACACAGTTTAAAAATCAGGCAAATTGCATTGTAGTACCTGGCTGGATTGACTTTTTTTTTTTTTAAGGGCCGGGCACGTGACCAAATCAGAGCCAAGGAAACACAAGTGAATCTTTTACTGAGACTTCTGGAAGAGAGACTTTTACCATTTTTAACTGCTCTTTCCCATTCCAGAATGACCTGGAGTTCCTATGGTGATAATTCTTCTTACACTAGTCTAGTTTAGTGTGGTCCAATCTAATGGATTTAATATGAAAATAATTAACTGAACATTCATCCACCTTGTTCTCAACCTTTAGTCAGCAGCTCTGTGGAAGATATAAGACAAGGGAAAGTTATGGTCCTTTTTGTTCAATGATCTGATGACCTAATTTTGGAGACAGGACTAAAAGACATGAAATGGGCTGTGATGGCTGTGCAGGACTGAAACACAGCTACACACCTCTTAAAGAAATCACATTTAAGAGCTAGCAAAATTCTGCCAGGGCCAATATTCTCAAATCTCTTCACAGCCAACCCACCAGAAGGGGTGTGCTTGTCAGAAAAATACAGATGCTTTAACATGTGCAAACCAAAATTTACTTGAAAGTGGCACAAAAAAGAAAATATTAGAAATTAGAGTCTTCTGCCTAATAAAAATGAGTATAAATGTTCTTCAAAAGAATTGTACATTTAAAAATGATTAATAAGGTGAATTTTATATTATAGGTATTTTACCACAGTAAAAAAATTTAAAGAAGATATATACTAGGATGTTCAGAGAAGCACAATTAAAATAGCCCCCCAACAGATAATTATCTAAATATCCATCAACTGTAAAGAGGACAGATGTTTGTATATTCACACAATGAAATACTATCCAGTAGAAAAAACAAACTATTAGTACATGTAAAAACATGATGTTTAATGAAAGAAGCCAGAGGCAAAAGAGTGCATATTATATGACTCTACATATATTAAGTATAAAAATAGGCAGAGTATTTGTGCTCTTACAAGTAAGGCTAGCGTGTATTCTGGTGGGAGGGAGGTGAGGTTAATGACTTGGAGAAGGCATGAGGGGTTCTGGGATACTGGCTGTGCTCTATTCCTGGTCTGGATGCTGGAATGTTTAGCCTGAGAAATCAATGGGCTATATACAATGATGACATGTACATTTTATAGTATGTAACATACCTCATTAAAAAGTTAAAACAAGAAAATAAAAAATAAAAAAGTGGTTTCTATGTAACTTCTACTTTATTTTACAGATCTGGAAAGTGAAGTTCAGAAAGGTTAAATGATATACGCATTGTCACATGGTTGTCAAGAAACAGAACTGAAAATGACCAAGGTGTGGGGGCTGAAAGTTTTGTGCACTTTCCTCTACGCCTCAGGGTAACTGCCAGCTATTTCCCTAGAAGAGTTCACAAGGTTTCCAATTTGTTTGTGTTGTTTCTCAGGAGCATAGTAGGAATGGGGAGTGGGAACCAGTGCAGAGGGTGTGGACTCATGAGCAATATTGTAAAGCATCCAGCCCCGAGCCTGGCACATAGCAGAGCCTTAATAAATGCTATGCTTCCCTCAAACACATCCCCCTTTCCAGGGAAATGACATGGAGAGGATGTTGAGGAGTGGTGGTAGCGGTGGAGTGGACACTGGTCACCCCAGGACAGAGTGACCAGGCTGGAGCCTCAGGCTTGTGCTGATGCCTCTTATATCCACTACTTAGGGCAAACTGTCCTGGGGTGGGCATGTGGAGGGAGGGCTTCTGATGTAAGCTTAAATTCCTTGATATTTTTAGGGCAAGTGAGAAGCAGAGTTGGGGGGCCAGAAATTGGGATAGACTCAGTGTAAGAAGAGGAGTTCTAATACTTCAATGAACAAAAAATGCATGTGTCTGTGTGTAAGGAGGTGGGCTCCTTTGTGCACTCTCCGCTGACATTCTTGATGGCCACTTATTTCATGTCCTCTGAGCCTACCTGATTGTATGCACTGATTCCTCCTTAGACACAGATAACCATGTGCTCTGAGCTCCTCAGCACTCTTACAAACCTGTGCTTCTAGATCTGGAAGCCAGTGTTATCTCTTTACCCAGAGGGGCAGTTTTCCCTGGGAGTGTCCCTGCCAGCCATGGATTTCACATCATGACAGCGACACCTAGTGTCCACATGTGAAAGTCCAGCCCGCCCCCGCCTCTATATTGGCTCTGGGAGTCAAGGAGAGAATTTAGGGAGGTTCCAGACACTGCCTTTTACACACAGCCTCCAGGAGTCCTAGATCCCTTTGCTGCCAGTTCTGCACAACTCAGCCCTTAATCACATCCTGTCCTGGGTTGCCCTCTGTTTCATGTGTAATCATTTAAAATCATTTTGTCTGCCCAGTTAGACTAAGGTTTTGAGGTTAGGGCTATTTGAATCACGTATTTTTAGAGTTGGATGGGAATTTAGGGTCTGCTAATGTGACCCACATGTTTTTGGAATGGGGAACAAAGATGCTGAGGGGTGAGGGGGAAATACCTAGCTACTTAAAAGTGAGGTTTGGACCAGAGCCCAGATCTCCTGAACACTCCCAGTACAGTGCTGTCTGTGGCACCATGCTATTTCTTTGTGCCACCTACAGTTCTTGCACACAGTAGGCACCTGACACACAGTCAGTACTCCATATATACTGCCTGATTGATAGATTGCTGTCCTCAACACTCTGCTTGCCACGAAGGTGACTTTTCACTGTCATCTGGGCCATCTCCCACTTCTGCGCCTCTTGAGAGTTCTGATCAATTAAAGGGACCACTCTTGCCATAGTTGACCACTGTCTTTTCCATTTATAAGATATACAGTGTGGATTCAAGGGAAGAGAAAATGAAGAGGAGATGCACAACGTCAAGTAGAAGTTCCAATTCCAGCATCCCTTCAAACCAAGTGGCTAGAGCAGGCTTCATTCTAGCTCAGTGCTTCTCAGACTTTCATGTGCATCTAAATCTCCTGGGAATCTGGTTAAAACACACATTCTGATTCAGTAGTCCTGGGGTGGGACCCAAGATTCTGTATTTCTAACAAAATCCTAGATGCTGCTGATGCTGCCTTTTGAGGGGAAAGAATTCAGGTAACTACCCCATCCCAGGTCAGTAGTCCAACCTGAGCCTCTCCCACCACCTCAGCTCTGCTATTGTCCCTCTGACCTGGACTTTAGGGGAAAAGGAAAGGAGCTGAAGCAACCATGAGCACCGTGGGCCCTCGGTGAGTTATTCCAAGTCCCTCTCTTCACACCATGCCCCACTCCTCCCATAGATCCTGCCCTCAGACAATCTAAGGCAAGGTTGAACCTGACCAAAACACTGTACAGAAAAGGGAACACAGACTTGCTGCTGACATGCCTTATAGTTTTCCTGAGGAACAGACCTGCTTGGCTGCCATTTTATGTGTGTGTGCTGTGATATTCCTATAAGCCAGGGTTCTCTTTTTAATTATAAAGTATAACTTAATCAATATAATTTAATTGTATATACATTTATAGAGTATGCATATTTTTATTTTTACTATTATTTTCCTGCTCTAAGTACTGCTTTAAGTACTACTTTAATTCATATAATCTGCTCTAAGTACTACTTTAACTCATATAATCTTCATATCAACCATATGAGATAATATAATCACTTCCGTTTTACAGATGAAGAAACTGAGGCACAGAAAAAGCCAAATTACTGGCCAACAGTCACACCTCTAATAAATGATGCAGCTGAGATTTCAATGCAGAGAAGTGCTCTCAAACATCATATTGTCTATCAATTTTCTACCAATTTTTAAAATCTCAAATTGGTGTGGAAATCACCTTCCCCATTGTTATACCACCCTTTTCTTATTCAATGTATACTGTAGCCCTAGAAATTTCCCATTTACCACTCTAGTAAATGCCTATACATTTGTTTTCCAACTAGGACTGCATAGGGCTTTGGACTGTCTTTGTACCCTGCAAAGCCCGGAATCTCCTTGGAGAACCCCTTTCTCCATTGACTGGAAGTTGAAAGAGTCTGAAAGAGTTTGGGGAGTTGTGTGATTCTCCATCGACTCATCACCCTTCCCACTTGTTCAGCTGGCCTAAGACAGAACATATGAGGCTGGCAGGCAAACTGGGTCTATACTACGGACACAATAAATGTTTGTAGTGCACACAGGACCCCTTCCCTACTGACTGGGAATGTTTTATCATGTTGTATTATTTCTAAAAACTCATTTCCTATTTTCCTATCATACTCCTGAGTGTTTTTTTCTATCCAAAGGACTCAAGAGTGAAGGTAGCTTCATATTTCTGTGTGCACAGAGGTTGTAGCTTTATGTACTTATCTCAATTTTCCCCCTCACTATGTGACTTACAGCCAGTTATTTGAGCTTTTATGAACTTTAGTTTCCTCACCTGTAAAGTAATGAGAATCTACTTCAAAGGATTGCTGCATAGGAATAATGAATTTAAAGCGCCTTGCTTATCATAGGCCCATTAAAGAGTAGCTACTGATTAATACTATGCATAAATACATTCCTTTTGAGTGAATAAACAAGTTGAATGAATATAAGGGAAGGTTGAGATGGCTAACCTGATATCCCCCAAACCATCAAACAACTCCCTTAACTTAAAAAGAAAGGTACATTTAGAAATTTATTATTTTGGGTGAGAACTGGGTAAAAAGAGAACATTAAAAGTTGTATGGGAAGGCTCCATTTTTAATGGATTGTGCTTGATTTCCTCAATTTGATAGCTTTGCTGGGAGCTAGGCTAACTCACAACTGATGGTGGGACAAGCCTCTCAAATCCTCCTTTGCTTTGACCCTGACCCAGCTCTAAATTCAAATCCAAGGCTTTCCACTGGAGACTTCAGAATGACAGGATGTTTTTCTTTTGGAGGGGAGCAGTAGGGGGAGCACATAATGTGACTGTATTCTATGAGCAAAGAAAGGTAACTTATTTTATTGTTGCTTTTGGAGAGAAAACTAAGTTACTGAAGGGACTTAAGGTATTGTGGTAATATGAGTGCATCTACTGATAAGACCAAAACCTTTTTGAAAGGAAGAATCAAAGTCTGAAAGCAGATGATAGTTTTTTGTTGTTGTTTGTTTTTGTCTCTGAAAGGATAATAGACATAGAAATAAGATGGTTGGTATTTATTAGTCTTTTTTTATGCTTGTTTTATCTAATAAATAGGATATTTATCTTGAAAACCAATTTATTCTCCAAACCCAGATACATCTAGTTCACTGATTGTAACATCCCTGTTTTTTTTCCAATGGATTGTGTTTGACTTGTAAAAATAAAATAAAATGCAATTAACATGACACATGTGCTCAATATGATGAGCACATGACTCTTAAGTTTTAAAACCTCTGGGACTGGGTGATTACAGTGGGTCATAAAAGTGGGTGATAGAAACTAGTTTTCCAAGTTAGGGTGTCTATTTACCATCTACTGGCATCTATGACACTTGGAGTAAGAAAGTAATCATCTAACAAGAAATGACTACTGTTGACTCATCAATCCATGAACTTGGCACTAATTACAGTGCCTTGGTTTCCCTATTTTATAAAATGAAGTTGTCATCTGCCTGCCTCTCTAGAGTGTTAGGAAAATGCAAGGAGATAATAGTCTTTGAGTGCTTTGAAAGAATACATTATAAATGCTAAATAATAATAATAATAGGGAGTCTCTAATAACAAGGGTCCTTTAATAATACTCATCAAATATAATAACATTACTAACCAGTAGGAACAAGACAGAGGGCGTCTCAGTCTTCTTAATCATTGGTTTGTATCATGGGAAATTGGTGGGGCATTGGCAGTCATCCGGTTGGTTATGGTGTCTCAGGAGGCAGAGCCCCTCAGCGCAGCACCTGGTCTCCTGGACTCTCCCGCTAACAGTTGGTTGCCTTTAGGAAGACATGCACGTGCAATTGGGAGGGGAGGATTCAGTGGCATCGTACTTCAACTCCTATGCCCAGGAAACATGATTTAAAATTTTCTATCGCTAGCTGGTTGGAGAAAGAAGGAAAGGTACTTTGGGACCCAAGTAGGCATGCTGGTCTGGCCAACAAGCCAGTGTGGCCACTCAATGCTGCCACACGATGGCGACAATCCAGCTGGAAACGCCTGTCCGGGTGGCCGGGCAGGTTCCCAGGAGGGGAAGGGCTTCCTCCCTCAGACACAAAGAAGGGATCTTTCGAGCTGGGAAGGGCCGTTTGGGTGCTCTCACAGTGGGGATTGGGAGCCTTTGCTGGGACAAGGTCTGCTCAGATAAGAAGTAGGAAGGTGCCTTCTCAGCCCCGTGGACTTCAACCTCGCGGGGCTGAAATGCTTGGGGTATTTTGTGCAAAAGCACCCGAGAAATTCCAGGTTTGACTCCTCCCTTTGCCCAGAGGCCGTCCAGATGCTTCCCGGACCAGCGACATTCCCAGGATTCCGGCTGGGGGAGCGGGTGCTTCCAGGGGCGGGGTGCACTCTGTCCAGCGGTTCGCCCGCCCTCCCTAGCGCTAGACCCGTGTGGGCAAGTGGTTTGGACCGGGGCTGGGCTGGGCGATCCCCTCCTGCCCAAACCCTGACGCCCCGTTGCTTTTGGGGCTCAGGACCCAGACCTGAGCACCCGGGAAGACCGCGCTCGTAGGCTCTGAATCCTGGCAGCAGCCACAACGGCGCTCTCTCCCTCTGCACATTTTGCCTGGGAAAAGGTCCACAGGCCATTTGGGGCTTGGGAACGAGGTATCTCTTTGTTTTCTTTTGTTTCGTTTTGAATGCAAGGAACCGCCACACCCACGTTTGTGTCGGGCTAGAGTAAACTTGCATTGGAACAGAGAGCTATTAGGAAACACACAGATTCCCATCTCGTGTTGCAGGGAAAGAGGTTCCAAGTGTGATATGTGGGACTCTCCTGGGCTGCAGAGCCTGGGCCTGGCCAGCCTCACCTCCATATTACAACCCTTGGCCTGACTGTGACATCCCTGGCAGATTCCTACTCTTCCAGCCCAGGCCTTGGCCAGCACTGGGAGCATGGGAGGGAAGCCCAGAACAACGGGGGTCGCTGGCCTTAGTCTTCCACTTATCTGCCCACCCTTCTGGGATATGGGGAGTAATAGTGACAGTAAACATCAATTGAACATGTGCCACATACAATTACCCTATTTAAGCCTCACACACCATTATTATCTCTATTTTACAGATGAGAAAACCAAGGCTTAGAGATGTTGAGTGATTTGCCCAAGGCCATACAACTCAAATAGTGTGGCTGTGATTTGAAGCCAGATCTACATTTCTCCAAAGCACCAGACTGTAGTACCTCCGTAGGTAGCACTAGGAGACAACTGGGTCAAGTATAAAGGCATACTTGGTGCTGGAATTGTGCTTACACCCCAGGGCAGGCAACCAAGGATATTATAAACTCTTTTTTGCCTTTAAATGTGTGCTGTAGAACTGGACTAGTCTAGCCTGCCTTCTTTCCTCCCACAAATGTTTACGAATACACATTATACACCAGTGACTTTTCTAGACATTGAGATATCACAGGGACAAGGCAGATCACACATACTATGTGAACTTGGGAAAGTCACTTAATGTACTAGTTATTAAGCTACTGACTCTCACCCCAACGCACCTTCTGTATGAGGCTCTGAAATGCTGCAGCCTGGACTCTGCAAACCACCTTTCACCTTTGCTGCTTCTCCTTGTTAAGCTCTGCCTATAGGGGCACTAGAGAGACTCAAGGCAAAAGGAGGAAGAAGGATATATTCTTTTCAGGACTCCAGTTTCCTTCAGCACCCCCATGCAGTGTCATCATGCCCCCTCAAATGTACCAGCACCAGAGGAGCAACTACATCTCCTCTGCCATCTTACTGTACCAGCACCAGAGGAGCAACTACATCTCCTCTGCCATCTTACTCCCTCCTTTGAACTCCTGGGTTTTCATAACCTAATTTCTTTCCTTTGTTTTCCAGTTCTAAGGTAATAGCTGCCCCCTATTTTTTTCCAGTTCTCCAATACCTATAATGAGTTGTGTGCTGGTAAATATTTAGCAACCAGCTTTCCAGGAAAATAAAAGGTCCTTGATTTGTGATTTTCACAATATAAATCATTCACTATGGATAATTTTCAACTATCAACTGAACTTCACAAGCTGGTATGAGCAATTCTAGTACACAAATGCCTACAACCCATCCTCTATAATAAATCCTCTTTGTTGAAGTACCTAGTTAGCTTCCTGTTTTCATAACTGAGACTTATGCTTCTGAGCATCGATTTTTTAAACCTGAAATAAGAAAATACTCTAAATCAAGGTTTCTATTACAAGAACTAAAAAATAGCTCTTGGATTTTAAGGATAAAATGTACTTGTTGACCTTGGCAAGACCAGTTTCTGTGGAATGCTATCAACTGCAGTTGGTTTGCAGTAGATGGAGAAGTACAGACAGTGCATAGAGACAACTCTCCCAAGTCCATAGTAAAGGGCTTCAGAGAGAGATGGTATTGGGGTTTTGTTTGTTGGTTTGCCAGTCTGTTTGTTTAGCCCTGCAAAAATTGAACATATTTATATGCTGATTGGAAAGTCTGTAGAACATAGCAGTTATGTTGGCATCCTGATGAATATGCAGAATCCTGACCCTACCCTGAGGATTTGTTTTTTTGTGTGTTTTTTAAAAAATATACTTTATTTATTTTTTATAGAGAGGAAGGGAGAGGGATAGAGAGTTAGAAACATCGATCAGCTGCCTCCTTCACACCCCCTACTGGGGATGTGCCCGCAACCAAGGTGCATGCCCTTGACCAGAATCGAACCTGGGACACTTCAGTCTGCAGGCCAACGCTCTATCCACTGAGCCAAACCAGTTAGGGCATGAGGACTGAATTCAGCAGGCCAGGCACATAATTTATAGGGCCCAGTGCAAAATGAAAACATGGGGCACCTTACAAAGCAGGAAAAGTGCTTTCCTTTCTTCTGTGGCCCCTTTCTCCATCTGCATTGTGGTTTTTGTTTATTTTTTAAAGCCTCATTCGAGGATATTTTTTCCATTGACTTTTTAGAGAGAGGGAAGGCAGGAAGAGATGGGTGGGGGAAGGGGGAGGAACATCGACGTGAGAGAGACATATTGATTGGTTGCCTTCCCACACATACCACTGGCCAGGAATTGAACCCGCGATTCTTCGGTCTGCAGGCTGACTCTCTAACTGCTGAGCCAAACCGGCCAGGGCTTCATTTTGTTTTTTAGTTGTTATTTGGTTGTTATAGTAGTTTTTTAGTTGTTATTTCACTCCCTCGGACATGGGGATACTTGCCGGGCAAGTGCAGACCATATATAAGTAGTGCCCAAATGCCTAGGGCTCTGCGCCTGAAAAAGTGCTCAATATTATTAATCATCAGCAAATGAAAGCCACAATTAGATACTACTACTCACCCACCAGAATGACTAAAATTAAAAAGACGAACCATACCAAGTGTTGCCAAAGATGTGTTGGGAGTTTCTTTGGTTCAGTTTCTTTGACAGTAACTACTACACCTAAACCTACCTTATGACTCTATATAATTCAACTCTATATAATTGCATATGTTCATCAAAAGAGGTGTACCAGAATATAGACCTTTATTTACAATAACCCCAAACTAGAAACCCTCAAATGTTTATCAATCAGGAAAGTGAATAAACATAACATGGAATATTCATAGCTAAAAATAAATGAACTGCTCATATAATATCATTCATGATTGATACAGACATTATGTTGAGCAAAAAAAGTCAGAGACAAAGAAAGTTCATACTGTATAATTTCATGTATATGAAGTTCAAGAACAAGCAAAACTAATAGATGATGATAGAAATCAGAATCGTGTATACCTTATAGGGTAAAGACTGGAAAGGGGCATAAGGGAAGGTTCTGATGTGTTAGAACTGTTCTATATCAGTGATGGCGAACCTTTTGAGCTTGGCATGTCAGCATTTTGAAAAACCCTAACTTAACTCTGGTGCCGTGTCACATATAGAAATTTTTTGATATTTGCAACCATAGTAAAACAAAGACTTATATTTTTGATATTTATTTTATATATTTAAATGCCATTTAACAAAGAAAAATCAACCAAAAAAATGAGTTCGCGTGTCATAGGTTCGCCATCACTGTTCTATATCTTGGTCTGGGAGGTGGTTAATGGGTTTACACATAAGGAAATGTTTTTAAGCCGAACACTTAAGATTTGTGCACCTTACTTATATATAAATTATACCTAAAAATAAGTAAAAGAAGATACTCCACTGTCAGTATAGCTGGAAGTTCTTCAACGCTGGAAGGAAAATGACTCAAAGGAAGATCCCAGTGTGGGTTGAATTAGATGCTCCCTTTATAGGTAAATCATGGTGGTTATTGATGATGGGGTATCAAAGGGTGATATCCAGTCCTCTGGACTCATCAGTCTGGATGACAAAAAACTGCTTGAACTCACTTTCTATACGGCATCCTGAATCCTGTACTCTCCCAGATGGGGTAAGGAGAAGAGCCTTTCCCAGACATCAAAAGGGGCCCCAGAAGCAGTTATAATACTCTCCCACTGTTTCCCTTCTTTCCAGCCCTGAGCAGTGATGGAATGTATGAAGAAGTGTGGGATTGGGGATCCTGAAGGTGAGCAAGTTAGAACCTGGGGTCTAGGAGCCATTTTTATGAGAGGTGAGTGCTACTGGTCATTTCTGAGTTTCTGTAGCTCAAGTCCCCAGTCATGTTTCTAGAAGGCTGATGGTGACTATGAGGATCTGATTAGGAAGAATTGCTACACATATGAAGTGATTTAAAGAGTCAAATAAAATAGTCACATAAGCAAACATCAATTCATATTTAATACAGAATAAAAAGACTGAGAGTTGATTTCCTCCATTGTCATATGTTTCCTGTCTTTATAGAGTGTGGGGAAATCATGATAGGAATTTGGAGTTGAAATGAGGAAAGAGGATGCTGGAGGGACTCTGTTACTATTTCCTTTTCTCTCAACTGAAACCCTGAAGGTTTCCGATGGCCTGGAGACAACCAGTCCACCTTTGACCTAAAAACTCTAAATTCTACAAGCTCAAGGGAAAGTGGAGAATGGGAAAAATTATGGAGATTCTTTATGAAATGTATCTATCCCATGCAGGGTATTTAAGGCAAGGATGGGGGTTGCTTACTGGCTGGGAAGATTCCTTAAGCACAAATGGTGTCCTCCACAAGCAGGCAAGCTCAGAACTTCGGCCCTGGCTTCCTCCCTAGACTGAACTTTTCTTCTGAATTCTTGAGCTTGAATAAAATAAAAACTTGTCAGTAAGCCGTCTTAGTCTGCTCACTCCTTTTAGGAGTGGAGAGTTGGTTTCAGCCAGTCATGAAGTCTGGAGAGAGAATATGAATGTTTCTTTTGAGATGCAATATTAGCCTTAGGCTTGCTTCCAGCATGTGTTTTGGGTTTTCTCCCAGAGGTTTCAGTGAGGAATCTCGGGTCTCAGAGGTGAAAAAAAAATTTGAGTTCTACAGAATTGCAGTGGATTGGACACTGTGTAGTCAGCTTTGTTGCTATAAACATAAATTTTTTAAAAAAATTTCAAGTGTATTTGTTTTTCCTCTCATGAAAAAAAAAGTGGTTTTATATATACATACACCCTGAGGGGTGGGGGGATAGTGTTCAGAGCAAGATGTTTCTCATCCCATTTGTTTCAAACAATAACTCAGAGGCTCTGGAGAAAATAAACCATACATAAATAGTAGAAAACAGACTGCATCTTGTTGCTATGGCAACGCCCTACTTATATCACATTAAGCTGATTCATGTCTTTTCTCACCTCACTGTTAATAAATTATAGTGGCTGATGACAATTAAGCTGGCTGAAAGAGTTGGCTTGGATAAGCTGCATATTAATTTGTCATCCAATCCTGAATAGCCTATAATCTCTTTTGGAGGGTGGGGTTGGGGAAGCTAACTTTTTTCTATTAATACATTTCTTAAATTATTATTATTATTATTTATTTTTACTAAAAACTATATAGTAAACAGGAATTTCAGGTTTAGATTATGGTTGTTTCCTGGCTTCTCTATAAGGCTTACGACTTTTGTGGAAAGAAAAAATGCACATGAGCAACAGAGCTTGGAAAGTTCCCTTATATCTTTTCCTGCTCCCTAATCGTCTTTACTCCTATATGCTTATGGGCTTTAAACAATTCTCTACTCTTTTCAGATGTTTTAATTCATAAATATCCTCACATCCACACACACAAAAAAGTAAGAAAGTTAAAAGACAGACAAAAAAAACTGGGTTAAAAGATAGACAACAACAGGGAAAATATTGGCAACATATATAACAGGTAATGAACTAATTTTATTACTATACCAAAAAGCAAAACAACAAACAACAAAAAAACACCTCTTACATCAAACAAAAAGCCAACCAAACCAACAAGTCAATGAACAACCCACTAGAAAATAGCCAGAGGATATGAGAATCAGTTCATTGCTAAAGAAAGACCAATGGCCAACAAATACCTGAAAATGTGGTAAATTTCAGTCATCATTAGAGAATTTGAAATAGCAAAGAGATGCAAATGTTCCCATGTTAGATGAGGGAACATTATAAAGCTACATGATATGGAATTGGATATGATGGGGGAAACAGGCCCTCTCAGACATTGTTTATAGTAGCATAATTTGAAATAACTTTTGTGGAAATAGTGTGGCTGTACTTATCACAATTTTAAATGCATATACCCTTTGACCTAGAAATTCCACTTCTATAAATTTATTTATAACTATAGTTGCATAAATGGTTAAAGATGTTTTCTCAAGGATTTGCATTGCAACATTAATTGTAATAGCAAAGCAAACAACAAAAAAACCAACCTGGATGGGACTTAAATGCCCATTAATAGATGACTGGTCAATAAAATTGATTCATTCACACTACACAACTATTTTAAAAGGTAATAATTTGCATTTATGGAAAGGTGTTAATAATATAACAAGTAAAACTGCCAAGTTTTGGAACTATATATAACATGATCCCATTTGTGCTAAAATATAATAACTATATACACATTATTATATAATAGAAAATGCTATTATATACATTGAAAATTTCTGGAAAGAGCCACACAAGTAATCATTATTGTTTCTATTGAGTGGGAATAGACAGTGAAAAAGCAGGAGATGAAAGGAGAGGGTTGAGAGACACAAAAATTGAGATAACTTTCCACTACTCTACACTATATTAATTTGTTAACATGAAGATATATGACCTTTATGATAAAAAGCCTTTAAACAGCATGTGCACACACACACATATATGTATGTCATCTCTTTGTCACCATGAAGAGTCAAAAGATACATAAGATAGTTCTGCTCACAGTCTACCTGGGAAGTCATTGATGTATGGAAAGGTCATAAAAAAGACAAAGAATATCACCCAACAGACCAATCATGCACCAATGATCAACATCTACAGTGGTCGGAGGTAAGAAGAGGAAGGTAACTATGACTGCAGCAAATACAGAAAATAAGGGCATGAACATTGGGCAGTATCTGGGCACAAGACACCCCAAGATGTCACAAAGAGGAATGCTTGCTACTGACAAGAGTGGTGTTGGTTCAGCCTTGCAGACAATGACTCACCCTCTGTAAGCCTCCATTTTTGGCTGTAAATGCTATGAGACATGCTGAAACTTATACCTGTTCTGCCTTTGGAAGCTCCCTACCTGCTGGCTGTAAAAAGCACTAGTGTAGTGCTGGTTTCTGTTAGGAAATGTCTAAGGCCCTGTAGTACAGGGAAAAACTGCTTCATAATTGGTGTTGACCTTGTGCATATGTTAAGAACCTGACCTCTGGTGTTAATCCCTATCACTTGGACCTAGTGTCAGAAAGTCTGCATTCATGGGAAGTTCCTTTAGTTACTTTTACCCTTTTGAAGAAGCTAAGAATAGTAGCTAAGAGCATGGACTGTAGAGTTGAACTGATATAAATTCTGGGTATATCAACTATAGCTCTGTATCCTTAGAAAAATAACCTGATCTTTCTGTGTCATGATTTCTACTTATGTACAATGTGAATAATTATAGTATCAACAACCTCATAGGATTGTTTGAAGATCAACTGGCTGAATAACACACCAAGTGGGGAGAATAGTCTCTGGACACACAGTAGTTATTCACAATATTGCTTATTCTTACCAGAGATAAGAATATCCTAAAAGTTTTCAGAGAGAAAAAATAATCACACACAACACATTGGGAATAAGAAAATAATGATGCTGATGTATCAGGGGTAACATTATAAGCTGGAAAAAAAAGATAATTCCACAAAATTAATTTCCACTTAGAATGTCATATTCTGGCAAATTGAGTGTGAGGAAATAATAAAGATATTTCCAGACATACAAAGTATCAAAACTTTTCTCTCTCAAATTGCCTTTCTTGGGAATCAGCTGGCATATGTTTCATAAAAAAGAAGAATTAAATCACAAAAGGCATGGAAACGAAAAGCTGGGCACCAGGGAAGAAAAGTACTAAAGGGATTCCCAGATCAAGAGCTGTGCTGCCTGCCAGGAGAACACCAGAGCAGATCTGCCAAAGGAACATGGAAAGGGAGCTTATCCAACAGGATTGACTGTCTGGGAAATTGTACTGAGAGGCACTCCCCAGAGCCATTGGGAGATAGAGAAAGACTTAGCGATAGGTTCTGAGAAAACTAAATGGGAGGCAATGAATCTTGTATCTTGTAAGAAAGGAAATGTAATAAGTGTATACCACTCAGCTCAGCAGTGTGCAAGATTTGTCTAACATAAAAATGACTATGGATTAAAAAGAAAAGATAATTATTTTGAGACAATAGGGAAAAGAATAGAAAGTACTTGAAAGTTAAAATCTTCAATTACCATAATCTTCTATAATAATAAAAGTGTAATATGCTAATTAGACCAGACAGCCAAATGACCTTTAGGACGTCCTTCTGGACGTCTTTCTGGGAGTCCTTCCAGACAAAGCCCGGGCTGCGAGGGCTAAGGCAAGCTGTGGCAGCTGCAAGGGCCAAGCCCCTTGCATGAATTTCGTATATCGGGCCTCGAGTATCTATACTAATAAAGGGGTAATATGCTAATTAGGCCAGGTCAACCAGACATCTTCCAGACATCTGACTTTCTTCCAGACAATTAGGGGGCAACCAGGCCGGCAGGGGGGCAGTTAGGGGGCAATCAGGCCAGCAAGCAGAGACAGTTAGGGGCGATCAGGCAGGCTGGCAGGGGAGCAGTTATGGGGTGACCAAGCCAGCAGGGGAGCAGTTAGGGGGCGACCAGGCGAGCAAGCAGAGGCAGTTAGGGGTGATCAGGCAGGCAGGCAGGCAGGCGAGTGGTTAGGAGCCAGTGGTCCCGGATTGCAAGAGGGATGTCTGACTGCCTAAACTGGCAGTCGGACATCCCCTAAGGGGTCCCAGATTGGAGAGGGTGCAGGCCGGGATGAGGGATGCCCCCCACCCCCGCACAAATTTCGTGCACCAGGCTTCTAGTATAATAATAAAAGCGTAATATGCTAATTCGACTGGATGACCTTCTGGACAAAGCCAGGGCTGTGAGGGAAGTCTGGTCCTGGGTGCCAGAAGGGAGCTGGTGCCAGCAGCCGAGGGAAGGAAGGCCTACTCTTGTACGAATTTCATGCATCGGGCCTCTAGTAAGAAGATAATAGACTATATATAAACTGATCAATCAAGTGAGAGCAGTATACATTTATTATTTGGAAATATGGTGACAAATAACAGAAGAAACATCAAATGGATGCCTTTGGGGTTAGGGAGGCAGGGGTAGCGTGACAGTGATTAGTGGTGTTTTTTTAAATATTTTTATCGATTTCAGAGAGGAAGGAAGAGGTAGAGATGGATAGAAACATCAATGATGAGAGAGAATCATCGATAGGCCACATCTGCATGCCCCCTACTGGGGATTGAGCCCACAAAATGGGCATGTGCCCTGACCAGGAATCAAACCATGATCTCTTGGTTCATAGGTCAATGTTCAACCACTAAGCAACACCAGCTAGGTATGGTGGTGTGTTTTGTTTTGTTTTTAATATCACTTTTAATACTATTTATAAGCTACACTAATTTTTAAGTACTTTGCAAATCTAAGTTTTTGACACTTTTGAAATGACAATACTTTATCCTTAGTTCAGTGTGTATGAGGCCCTGAGCAACTGATATCTTAAAATCAGCTGACGTGTTTAAAGATTCTGTTCTAATAAAGTGAGAAGAGTAGAGAAAACTTGTTTATTATCATTAATTTTTATTTAACTTTCTAAATTTAGTTTTTAAGAAGTTGATTAAGCCCTCAACACCTGTAAGAATCAAGAAGAAATGAAGAGTGATATAGTTGCAATAAAAAACACCATGGAAAGTTTCAACAGTAGACTAAGCCCTCAACACTTTATCACTTTATATTCTTATTTTATTTAAAATATGTTTAAGGGTATAGTAAAAGATGGGAATTTTATATAAATGCAACACTAAAACCAGGATATTTGGGGGGGGGGGGAATAACAATATCATTCAAGATAGAGATATAAAATCCTAATTAATTACAGGAAATTAAATGTATTAGTATATTAAAAAAGATGAATATACTTTGAATAATTAGCATTATTTTCATATGGAAAGATGGCTAAAAATTAGGAAATTTATTAATGTAGTTTGCTATGTTAATAAATTACATGAAAAAAAAACAACATTAAGATAGGTACAGAAAAGAAATTTGATAAAATTTAAAATCTATTCCTCATCAAAACTCGTAAACTGAAACTACATGGAACTTCTTTAACACGAGAAGGGACATTTTTAAAAAACTAGTAGCAAATACCATGTTTTATGGTGAACTACAAGTGACATTCCTCAATTTCTTGGAAAAGAAGTTGTTTCATTAAGATTTGGAACAAGACCAGAAAGATCATGGGAGTTATTCAACATTTTTCTGAAGGCCCTTGTCAAAATAATAACAGAAGAAAAGGAAGGATATTCAATTATAGGAAAGACAGATATAAAATTGTTATTATTTGCAGTTCACATGATCAACTATTGAGAAAGTACAAAAGAATTAACAGAAAAAGCTATGATTAATATGAAAATAATAAAAAGTCAGATTACTAGATAATTATTCCCCTACTAATTTTCACACATGACCATTTACAAAATGTAACAATAAATTTCTATTCATAATAGCAGCGAATATGGTAAAATACCTTTGATAAACAGAAGTTTAAAACATGATTTCTCACTTAAAAATTTCACAGATAATGAAGCAAAATATAAACAATCGGTAAATGAATATCTTGTACTATTCTTGCAATTTTTCTATACTTTAAATATTATATCACAATTAAAAGTTACCAAACAATTCAAGAGAGATGAAAAAGAAAATGGACAATGCTGAAAGGAAAAGGAGGGATCTGGATACACAAACAGAGACACTATCTCACATCCCTAAGCAAGATTACAAAAAAAATTAGGAGTAATAGGCTGATCCATGAAAGGCACATCCAAAAGTCCTAGAATGTGAGTCATAAAAGTTTCAGAAAATAAAAGAAAAAGAATAGATGGAGAAGGTGCAATTGTGAAATAAACAGAGAAAAAAATTTACTGAACTAAAAAATGTATTCAGAATATATCTTACTTGGTACCACAGAATGTGAACTTATTTGGAGATAGGTTCTTTACAGAGGTAATCAAGTTAAAATCAAGTCATTAGGGTGGGCCCCAGTCCAATATGATTGGTGTCCTTATAAAAAAGTAAAATTTAGCCGTGGCCGGTTTGGCTCAGTGGATAGAGCGTCGGCCTGCTGACTGAAAGGTCCCAGGTTCGATTACAGTCAAGGGCATGTACCTTGGTTTCGGGCACATCCCCAGTGGGGAGTGTGCAGGAGGCGGCTGATCGATGTTTCTCTCATCGATGTTTCTCTCTATCTCTCTCCCTTCCTCTCTGTAAAAAATCAATAAAATATATTTTAAAAAAATAATTCTTTAAAAAAAAAAAGTAAAATTTAGACACAGACATGCACAGAGGGAAGACAATGTTAAGACAGCCAAGGAAAAGATGACCATGTGATTAGCTTGATGCATTTACAAGCCAAAGAACGCTAAAGATTGCTGACAAACACCAGAAACTAGAAGAGGCAAGGAAGGATTCTCCCCTAGAGCCATCAGAAATAGCATGGTCCTGCTGACACCTTGGTTTTGGACTTCTGGCCTTTACAACTGTGGTTTTAAGCCACCAAGTTTTTGGTACTTTGTTATGGCAGCCCTAAGAAACTAATACACAAAGCAAGCAAGAGAGCCTAATTACTATCTGACGATATAGATTTCAAAGCCAAAAACATTCAATGTGACGGAAATGAACATTTTATAAATACTCTAGCATAAATAATAGAGCCCATAAAGAAAATACAACATTTTTTTTTGTTATCAACACCAACACAGTAAAATATTTATGGCAAAAATGCCCAGAAACAGAACTTGATAAAACTACTATTAAATGGGGAAGGAGGTAAAATTCCTCTTTAAGAATTATCAGCTCACCTGGCCGGCATGGCTCAATGGTTGACCAGAAAGTCATAGTTAGATTCCGGTCAGGACACATGCCTAGGTTGACAACTCAATCCCTAGAGTGGGGCGTGTAGGAGGCAGCCAATCAATGATTCTCTCTCATCATTGATGTTTCTATCTCTCTTCCTTCCCCTCCTCTCTGAAATCAATAAAAATACATTTTAAAAAATAATTTAGCAGCTCAAATTGATAAAAGGTAGATAAGGGGCAAATTGGACTTGAATAAGGTAAGCAATAAATTTAACGTGAGACAGACAAGTTGCTAATGAAGTCATACATTTGCACCTACTACTACTTGGATATATTAAAAACAAAACAAAACACCTTGTAGCTTCTTTATATCTTAAAGTGATCTAATCTTCCACACAAACTCCTCTTGACTAGTCACTAAAAGAAGTAGTACTTACATTTGCTAACTAATGGTATCTTAGTCATTCTTGGGCCTTTTGTCTCTTTTGGGTTTATATTCAGAGTTTCAGATTTTTTTCTTCCAATTCTTACCACTCCCAAGAGGGTATCTGTTATACAGCAGGGCCTTGGATCTGTGTGGACAGGACCTGATGCTGTCTTCAGAGTCATCAGGTTTCTGTAATGATATCCCTGGTCCACCTGGTTAGGAGGAACCCACTACCTAAGACTGTGGCTGGTGGCCTCATTTTCCTTCACTGGGCATTAGTGCCCCTCCTTGGGATTTGGCAGTCACTGAATGCACACTCCTCCAAGTCAAACCAACATCAGACCCTTAGCGTTGGTCCACCTTCACCTGTGTGGTGGGGTCAGCTCAACCCTCACCCTAGAAGCCAGCCAGAAACCCTGGGGAGTGTATGGGAAGTTCTGACTCCCTTTCACACCACACAGATGTTGAGGGAGATAAAGGGTTCAACTTCTAACTCCACCACAGGACTCTGCTTATATTGTAACAGTCTGGCTCTTCCCCACATGGTGATGAGGAGGCCACTTTATATAGCAGATACTTCCAAGAGTTCTAAATGGAGGGACAGGCACAAGTCCACTCTCATTCTAGGTTTCCTGACATCTATTACCACCATAGGAACATTATCACCCTCAGAATCGCCCATCCTAAATTTCAGCCAGGAGGAAGGTGGTCAGAACATGGATCTTTTTCCCTCTTCCAATACAGAGGACAACAACAAGACAGAAAAGTGATCTTAAAAGAACTTTATAGACTGAGTTTTGTCTACCCATGGTTTACAAATTCAGCATGCAAATCCCCATGCCTGGATTTGGAAATGCTACTAAAACATAAGGAATTTAGAAAATCCTTTTCTCTCTGATGAAAGCCTGATTTCTAAGAATATTGTTTTACTTTAGATTTTTTTAAAAAAAACAACAACAAAAAACCCTATTTGGTGATCAAAAGCTGAACACAGACTACCACTAGCTCTTTTTATCCCTGCTATAACTATCCAAAGTCCCACATAAGGCAACAGATTACTCTGGGGAGTGGAAGAAAAACACATATGGAAATGTAAAAGAGAAAAGCAGATTCATTTAAAGCATAAATGTTATCCCTGTTTACACAGGATTTCCATAAACAGAGAAAATACATTCTTTTCAATTGTTTACAGAATATCCATAAAAATTGATCACGTACTTGACTCAAAGAAAATCTTAATGGATTCCAGAACATAAAGATTTACAGGCCAAATTCTTGCTCACAATTCAATTAAGTTGGAGATCAACAGAAGAATATGGAAACATAACAAAACAGAAACGCTTAACTACTTCAAAATTAAAGAATGATTTTCAAATAATCCTCTGAGTCAAAGAGGAAATAAAACATGAGATGACAATGTATTTAGACATTAACAAAAAAAGCAATATATAATAAAACCTATGGGAAATGGCTAAAGTTGTATTCAAAATAAAATTTATAAACTTAAATACCTTTATTATTTTCTAAAAGAAAAAATAAAAACAAATGAACTGGTTTTCTATTCCTGTAGTATAAGTGTTTAGGTGTCCTTGGGAAAAGAAAAAGGAAAGAAAAAAACATAAAATGTAAAATGAAAAATGTTTTTTAAACCTGTTCTTAAAAGCATTCCACAGGACTATAAAATAGCAAGGAATGACCAGGCCAAATATCTAAGTGAAAGAAGGGACTCAAAGACTAATGAAGTCACATTTACCTCAAGAATATTTGACTATTATGGATTTCTTTGTACTTATCATCCCATGTGCATTTTATTCCAGGTACTTGGGGACTCAATAATATTCTTGAATCTGTATAGTTGTGTCTGTCATTAGTTCTAAAAAAATTCTCAGAAATTATCTCTTCAATATTGCTTCACTTTCTTTCCTCTCCTTGAGTGTATTAATCATGGTTTTCCAGAAAAGAAACAAAACAAACAGTGTGTGTGTGTGTGTGTGTGTGTGTGTGAGAGAGAGAGAGAGAGAGAGAGAGAGAGAGAGAGAGAGATATTGATTTTAAGCAACTGGCTCAGGAGGCTGAAGATCCAGGGAAGAGCTACAGTCTGTGTCCAAAGGCAATTTGCTGGTAGAATTTCTTCTTGCTTGAAGAAATTACCTATTAGGGTTTTCAACTGACTTGATGAGGCCTATTCATATAATAGAAGCTACTCTGCTTTACTCAGAGTCTACTGATTCAAATGTTTCTCTCTTATAAAAAATGCCTCACAGAAATATCTAGAACAATATTTGACTAAATATCTGGGTATCTTATGTTAGTCAAGTTGACACATAAAATTGACTATCACATTGTGGAACTCTATAGGTACATTTTAGACCTTATTTTGTCTCACTCTATGTCTTTCTCTTTTATATTTTTCATATCTTGGTTTCTTTATGCAAAATTTTGGATACTTTTTGTGACCTACCTATTGCTTCCCTAATTCTCTATCTGTATCTAATCTGCTGTTAATTCCATTCATTTGATTTATAATTTTAATTACCAAATTTCTTTCCATAAGGTTCATTTGGTTCTTTTTCTAATATGCTTGGTCATTGCTGATTTAATTGTTCTTTATTCATTTTTTCCATACTTTCCTTTTATTTTACATTTGTTTCTTATAATTCCTGTATCTTAAGTCTTTGATGATCTGCCTGTGCTAATAGTTTCTGACAGCTTTCAACAAGGTATCTGTTTTCTTTGTATTTTGTAATTTTTTAATTATATATTATATTTTACAGCATTTTCTCTCTAATAATTTTTTGAGGCCTGGAAGTAGGTTTCCTTTTGCCAGGTGCCCAAAGATACATTCTGTACAAAAACACTTTCAGCTAAGTTCTCAGCTTGACCACTAGACAAAGTGAATTCAGTCTATAAACCAGCTTGCTTGCTTACAAATTCTTAAGTGAGGTTTTGTTTGCCTTTTTTACTTAGTAGTAAGGTTTGAGACAGAATTCTCCCTGCAGTCTTCTGGGATAAGGGAAGGGGAGAATAGGTTTATTGCTTGCTCCTCATAACTAGAATAAAGGGTGAGGCTTTTAATGTCCCAGTTTCATTAGGTCTCAGAATAGATCCCCCTCTCCCCAACCCTTGGGGTCCCTGGACTGTGTCTCTTATCTCCAGTATCTATGAAGCTACAGAAACCAAAGTTCAAGTTTACCCATCTGCAAACGACCTCAAATAAAAAAATCAATTTTATTACTCAGCTTATATCTCTGGGTTCTTTTACCCCTTATCACTTAGTTTTTGGCCAGAGTATTCCTTATTTTTCTTGCTAGATCACTAATGCATTTAAAATGAGGTTGTAAATTTTATTGTGTTTTATGTGTTTTCACATGAAGGGTTGACCAGGTTACTTAATTTGCTTAAAACTGGAAATGAACATCTTTTTAAAAGTATATTAACATTGGTGATTAAGCTATAGCTTTTTAAACTTTGGGGCAAATCTTTGTTAGATTTCTAGGTATTTCCTGCTTTTGACTTGGGAGACTGTGTTTTAATCCAGCTTTTTCAGAACTCCAATTTAATATGTGTTTTCTTTATAAGATTAGCTCTCAAACAGCGACTTAATTTTCAAGTCCCTTGTGTTCTGTTGAGCTTAGGGGTACACAGCAACAGAGCTGAGTATGGTTGACTTATATTAACTTTTTTCTCCTTGTATCTTTGTAAATCTTTTTGTTACTTGGAAATTACACGTTATTTAAAAATATACAGAAACAAAGTAACAATGTGTAAATGGTTAATAGTATAAACAGAAAACATAGGCCTTTGGTATCTGTCAGGACACCTAAGGTTATGAATTTGTTGTGCCTAACCAAAATTCTAAGTACCACCACAAGATATAAGTTCTCCTGTGGATTACAGAAAATTATTACTTAAGTTTTGAATTCCTTCAAAATTTTGAAGAGTTTCTAAATACAGGATTAGAATCTTATATAAAACTATTCAGATAAATAAAATAAACTATCCTACTTGCATAATGACAGAAGTCACTCTAACTGTAAACATGGTCTGAAATTGCAAAATCCAGTCTATGCTAATGAGACAATGTAATTGTGATTGTTCAAAAGTGTTGTGAACAGAGGAGAATGACAAGTCTGAGGAGATGAGCAAGGTCTTCCTGTCCCTGTGAGTGATTTTCCAGCATCAGAGTTGGAAGAAGTGTGGGAAGGGGATTGTAGAAGAAGATACAAATATGAAAGCAGAAAGCCAAGGACCCACCTCAGAATGCATTCTTGATGTTGTTAACTTCTTTAAAGAACAACATGATTGACAACTGCCTTTGTGTCCTTTGCAACTCTATCCATTTCCTGGTGTAAAGATAACTGCATGTATTTCCGAAACAAAGTAACTGCCTTTGTATACAGGCTGACTCACTGTGAGTTGAACACTTCTATGTTAGGGCTTGTTTCCTGTATCAATTTTTTCAGTTTGAGCAGAGTGTCAGCTGAAGCCACCTCCCCTTTTATTAGCATCACATTATGTAGATTGTCTTTTACTTTTGGTGTTTTGATTGCAGCAGTAGAAGCTACATCAACTATTGCTTCACAGACATGCCTCTACGATCGTCTCCTGAGTCCCATTCTGTGAAAGGAAATTATTTCCAGTGCATTTCCTCAACTACTAGTTAAAGGCGTTTCATATGTTGCTGAAATTTTATTTCTCATTGAAAAATAGTTGTGCTCTGGCTCAGAAGTTGCTAAAACAGTCTTATAAACCAACTTCTCTCTCTCTCTCTCTCTCTCTCTCTCTCTCCCTCTCCCTCTCCCTCTCCCTCTCCCTCTCCCTCTCCCTCTCCCTCTCCCTCTCCCTCTCCCTCCCTCCCTCCCTCTCCCTCCCTCCCTCCCTCTCCCTCCCTCCCTCCCTCCCTCCCTCCCTCCCTCTCTCCCCATCCCTCCTTTTCTTCTCTCTTTCTTTAGAGAGTACATGGGGAGACTCATCACATCATCAACCTCAAATAAAAGGGATTTTGACAATGGGCTATAATTACCCCCAAATTATTTTCTGGCTAAGAACAACCACTTTGTTAGATTTTTTTTTTACCTTTCTTCAACAACATTAGTACTTGAAACTATTTATATTTGCAGGGATCTTACACGCACACACACGCAAACACAAATTTTTATACCTCTTGGACTTACTGCATATGTAGTTGATAAAGAACAGCAAGACTGCATTGAGGTGGGCAAGGCACACCTCCTGTATAGTAACTCGGATATCCCAAGTTTGTGGCAATGTATTCACATTTGTGCTCTCACAAAATGGCAAGGTTCTAACTATAATGAAACTTTCGGGTAACCCAAAGGTAGTCAAGCCAGAAAACATTAAGTCTACAAATATAGGCATTTCCAGACATAAGGAGTTTACTAGGAATTCTATGGGCCTTCAAATAACTGGATCTTAGAGTTAACATTTTACATAATTCAGTATATTTCTTCTCCATCTGTTAAAGTCTATAGAGAGCAGATTTTATATTTGCTCTAAGAAAGAAACTGGAGACTTAGTTCATTGAAATTTATCTGACATCAAATATCAAGAACAACCATGAGAATTGTTAATTTGCTGCTCAGACCTTTACATTCATTGGCTTTTCTTCTCCTCAGAGCATTAATTCTGAACACAAAAGAATCCATCAAATATATTTACTGCCAGTTTTTATAGCTGCTTTTAACACAAGTTTTCCATGTTCTTTCCTTCTTATAAATAGCTCTCCCCAGTGGAGTTTGTTTTTTTCCAAAGATCAGAGAAAAAGGAGTTTAATATGAACTGTGAAATTACCATATATGTGATATCTCGGGAAGAATTTCAGGTATATAGAGTAATTCAGGCCCTGGTTGTTCAGGTATTGTTTTTCTTTGTACTTTTTTGGGGGAAACACCTTTTCTGATCACTCCACTACTGGAGGTGAGGCAAGGGAATATATTCAGTAGAGTTATTATCATCTCTATTTGGCAAAGTTTGCTATAAGGAAAAGGCTTTGCCCAATAGCATGAATTGTGAACTCTGGGATATTACAGCGACTCTGGAATAACAGTGGAGATCCTGATGCAAATGAAAATTAGGTTCAACCTTTAGAACTTTAACCTTGTGTTTTGCCCCTCAAAGAACACACACATAAAAATTAATAATAGTTAAATTCTCAACTAATACCCATAATTTACCAAAGGTAATTTCTACTGTTTCAAGGGAAAAAATGATTTTGGTTTGTTTTTTTTTTTAAATATATTTTATTGAATTTTTACAGAGAGGAAGGGAGAGAGATAGAGAGTTAGAAACATCGATGAGAGAGAAAGTTCAACCTTTAGAACTTTAACCTTGTGTTTTGCCCCTCAAAGAACACACACATAAAAATTAATAATAGTTAAATTCTCAACTAATACCCATAATTTACCAAAGGTAATTTCTACTGTTTCAAGGGAAAAAAATGATTTTGGTTTTTAAATATATATTTTATGGTTATTCCAAAGATAATTTTAAGCTGTGCTATAGTTATGAATGCTACATTTCAGGGGAGGGGGATACAGTAATAACACTGTATTAGTTTGGGTAATAGCAAACAACCCCAAAATCTTTATGATAAAGACTTATTTCTTGCTCTTGCTGCACATCCACTCTGTGTCTGAAGGGAGGGTAGTGAGAGTGTTGGGGCTCTGCTTCATCTTATTCTCACTCAGGAACTTGGGCTGGTGGAGACTCCACCATCTGGAGATTGTTGGTCACTATGGTGGGGGGAAGGGAGATGAAAATGACACACCAGCTCTTAAATGCTGCCCCAAAGAGACATGTCATTTTATACACATTTTATTAATCCAAGTCACGTGGACTTTCTTCAGATGGGTTGAGCCTAGAAGGGGAAGATAACTGGATATTGGTGAGCAGCAGTAATGCCTATTCTGTTTCCATTTATTATAAGCTTTTCAACTTTTTGAAACATGGACATATCTAAGAAGAAAGTACTTGCCTATCAAAATGTTCATATCCATCCCCATCCATAGTATCAGCTTCAGAGCATGCAACCTATGCAGTTGTATAGGGGTCCTGCTCAAAATGGCCCTGCACATGGACGTTAGTGCTTTCCTATTGCTGTTTTGAAATTCTTAATCATTTATCTTTGAACTTGTATTCTTAAATGAAGTCCAGTGGGACAACAGAACATGTGTGTGAACAGAGGACATATACAATATGCATGCCCACTGCTGTTCTTATTGCCTCCTCTGCATATAGCATTTACAATGATACCAGGAGTCCAGTGGACCCACAATGAGTGGAAGATCAGTGAAACTCAAAGCAAGTCCAAGGTAAGTGTGTTATGTGAGTAAACAGTGTTGCTGACAGCTCCAAGAAGCTATCAGAACTTGCTCTGAATGCAGAAGGAAGGCAATGGTTTAAGAAACATCAATCACTGAGGACCCCAATCATTTCCTTTCTTACTTCTGTTATTTCCCTGTATTAACTAACCACTGTTGCTAGGGAACTGACATAGAAGGAAAGGGAAAGACAGGGCAACCCACAGCTACTCCTCTTTTCACTCCTTTCTTATTTATCAATAGAAGTAGAGAGTGTTGTTAGAATGTGTGCATATGAAGATGTGAAACAAAAATAGTTGAGCCCTAGCTGGTTTGGCTCAGTGGATAGAGCTTCAGCCTGCGGACTGAAGGGTCCCAAGTTCAATTCCGGTCAAGAGCACATGTTCAGGCTTGATCCCCAGTGGGGGGCATGCAGGAAGCAGCAGATCAAAGATTATCTCTCATCATTGATGTTTCTATCTCTCTCCCTCTCCCTTCCTCTCTGAAATCAATAAAAATATATTTTTTAAAAATTAAAAAACAAACAAAAAACAGTTGAGTTAGTTTTATGCTGTGTTTCCACAGCTTTGATAAGAAGAAAATACATATACATGCGTGAACTACGAAATACAAATTATATAATCTTAGTGATTCTGCATATGAATTAAATGCTTTTATATTTGTGTTTGAAACAGCATTGCCTAGTATAAAGATGAATGGTAAATTATATGTTAATAATTTAAAATTTTACATTCTCTTTACTTGGAATGACTTAAAATAGTAAATAAAAACTCATGACAAATCAAGAGAAAAACTACAGAAGAAAGAAGTTTTATGGTTTAGTGCCATTAATGACACTTTTTAAAAACTGCTTTATGAACATGGGGCCCTGAATTTTCAATTTGCTCTGAGTTCTGCAAATTATGTAGCTGACCCTTCCTACCCACAAGTCCCAGAAATGCAATGCAGAAAAATTCATTTGGGATATAAAGTGTGAGCTTAGGGGGACCTTAGAAATAATAAAATCCAGTGATTTTAAAATTTCTTTTAGTAGCAGAACCCATTCTTCAGGGTGAAAATCCAAAATGAAAAAGAGAAAAATACACACTGCTTTGGTTCAGAGGGGCGGGATGGCAGGCTTTGAGCGAGGTCCCTCTGACCTCTCTATCCTCACACCTCAGTGACTTTGTGTGTGGCACTGGGTGTCTCTGTGAAACTCCTAGAGTTCCTCAGGGCACAGTGGAGAAGTCTCTGATCCAGAGGGTTTCACTGAAGGCAAGCAACATGCCTAAACTCCTAATTGCTAATCTGGCCCTCTTTGCTCCCTATTGCCTCCCGAATTAGCTAAGCAAACTGAAAGTGTGGGAAGACCATTTGATGGCCCTGGCACATTTATAAATACTTTTATCTTAAAATGGGGGTGGTAATCCCTACCTCATGAAATTGTATTAAGGGCTGTAACTAAGTAAATGCTCAATAATTAATAGCTGCAATATTATTATTATTATTATTATTATTATTATTATTATTATTAATATTATTATTATTATTTAGAACCAGAGTTCTAACTTTCATAGATATTAGTTAAGGCTAATAAAACTTTTGTTTTTATAAACTTTTTTAGAACTTTATTTTAAATTGTCACAAATTATGTTGGGGGAAAATTTTTTTCCTCTACCCCTCTAGGTTCTTTTGGCAAGTTGAGTAATTAAATTGACATAAGGCAGATTAATAGGAGAAAAACAAATTGAATTATGTACATATGGAAGCCCCTTAAGATTATGAGACCCCAGGGCAAGTCAAGGCAGTTGCCATCCTGAGTTTAGGAATGGGATAAGGACCTGGAGCTTCCAAGGGAGGAGGGAAATTCACAGGAAGATAAGAAGAACTGATGTTTGGTAATGAGATATTTGTTTTGCCATACAGATAAATCATTCAGATTAAAAAGTGAGATACACACACACACACACACACACACACACACACACTAATAAAAGCCTAGTTGGTCCTCGCGTGATGCCCTCACGTCATCACAAGATGGCCACCACAAGATGGCCGGCAGGGGAGGGAAGTTGGGAGCGATCAGGTCAGCAGGAGAGGGCAGTTGGGGGCGAACAGGCCAGTAGGGGAGCGGTTAAAGGGCGATCAGGCTGGCAAGCAGGCAAGCGGTTAGGAGCCAGCAGTCCCAGATTGGAGAGGGTGCAGGCTGGGCTGAGGGACACGCTCCCCTGCCCTCTGTGTGCGAATTTCATGCACTGGGCCTCTAGTATACATATAAAAGCCAAATATGCAAATTGTCCCCATGGGAGTTTGACTGGGAGACCGATCACTTGCTATGACATGCTCTGACCACCAGGGGGTCATATAGTAGGAACTCAATAAATATTTATTAAATGAATGAATGAATGGATGAATGAATTGAAAAATCACTAAAGACAACCTGGTTGCAGAACAGAATGTAAATATTACCCAAACTTGAGAATGTTAATCTAATCAATCTTGGCAGAGGTAGAAGAATGGAAAGGGGTAGAGAGTAAAAGGAAGGAGAGAAAAGCTGAACATAGTTAACCTCCTGTCAAAACAAGGAAGTCAAAAGATAGTGTTGAAGTAGAACAATAAATGGAGGTCCATGTACATTGTTTGAAGTCAAAGATGCAGCCAGTGGGGAAACTGAACATTGGGAGGAGGGGTATAGAGGTGTAAGTAGGGTATATAAATTAGCTGTGTCTCCATCTGACACAGCATTAAGTCAACACCACCTAAGGTTCATGAATTAAGAACAGTAATGTAAACATAATTGAAGATACAGAGATCACCACCAGAAAAAAATAAAACCTCTGGGGAGTGGGACTATTTTTCAGCCAGACTGAAATATTACTTTTACAAAATCAAATTTCTGGAGTGTTTTCTTTGACACATTTTTGCAGGCCAGTCTTGTACTGGGTATGAGAGGAGACACCAGCACTGCCTTCTTGTGCCTTAAAGTCCAGAGGCACAGGCTGAACAATGACACTTTAGAGAAAGAACAGTATAAGACAAAACATGAGAGGCAGTGTGCAGAATGGGCCATGTGAAGGGTTAAGGAATTTGGGAGGAAGTGTGAGTTAATCCAGACCTCACATGTTGACTGCAAAGCTGTCAAGCTGAACTTCCTGGTTTCCTGGCCTGCATCTTAAGAAGGCCAGCTGCTGCCCCCTACCCTTTTTGTGTCCCCCTCCCATTCTCAGTGAGGGTACAAAAGGTGACCTGTACCCAGTAACTTGATAGAATATATTTGATTCATGGTGAGGAAACTCGAAGAGATTTTACCTAGCAATGACAGGTGGTGCTTACAGGGAGAGGGAAAGGTGGACGGCAAGCTGGTTCTAAGGATATAGACAGTTACTTACTTCTATAAATTTTAGGTGTCAATAGGCCAAAAGCTTCTCTTTTGGTTTACAGGATACTCAAAATTACTGTTATTCAAGGTTCAACTACAACTCCTCCTGCTCCTCTTAATGTAGAGATTATGGCTCTTAAAAGAAGGCTCATCTGTTAAAGAAATGTCTATTTTCTTCCAATACAATTAAATCAGATTCTGAACATGCCTCACAGTGGGTCTGCACTGCAATTGCAGTCAGCATTGGAGACTCTGTTCTGGTTGGAAAATGTGGTCCTATGAGGTTCAGTGGCTTTTTGCTTTTATTCCAGGAGTATAGGATCCTCTGCCCAGGGTGGAGACTCTGGTGCTGAACCCAGTCGTAACCCACTCTGCCTTTCTGGTCTTGCTTCCTCTTCAAGATCAGAGGGATTCTTTGTTCTTCCATCCTTGCATTTATTCTGGAAGAAATCACTCTCCATTCCCCTTCATCTTATTGCCATTAAAGACACTTTGCAAAGTCTCTTCAATTCGTTTAGGATTTTACAAAAGACTGGAAGAGCTCTTGTCTTGGAGTAGCTCCTGCTTTCCACTCCTTTCTCTACAAGTTTCCTTTGTTAGTTATGGTCTCCTCTTCAGAAATTTCGAAAACTCTCATTGGTGGGCAACCTTCCCGTCCCATTCTCTTTGCTTTTATGCTTTTCTTTTTTTAAATAGCACATTTGACTTCAAAGGGTTTTCAGGAGGGACAAGAAGCAAACTTTGTACTTACTCTACCAACAAGAATTTTCATTGTTAAAATAGTTCCTATGCTCTATAAAAGATTTACAGGCTGGATTCTTTGTGGACAGTCCCCTACATGTACATATAGCATGTACACAAATATTAAAAAGTTGAATCATATTATATTTTATAAGGTAAAGCCTATCTGCAGAAAGCAAAATAAATAATAAATAAATAAATAAATAAATAAATAAATAAATCCCCCCCCGCCCCCAAAACCAAAAACCCAACAAAATTAATGTATCTTTTTCTCAAATAAAAATCTTCAAATTATTACCAGCTTTCATGGCTCTTGTTTAGTTTTGTTTTTCCCTTTCAAACACACAAAATTCTGGCTTAAGTTCAATGAACATTAGATTACAGCTAAAAATGCTTGGCTTTTAGCATTCCTAATAATTTCCATCTTTTCCATTATGTTGATTTTGAGATCAATGTTTCTTTTCATTCTTTTTCCCCCCCCACTCAGCACTTAATTTATAAAACAAGAGCAAAATGCAAAAGAAGTATTCAAATAATTGCAAAACAGCGCTGGACAAGCAAAGATGAGCCTCTGCCAAAATTGAGGCATTGATAGACTAGCAGTGCATGCAGAAACTTAAATGCTCATTCATCAGCTAATAAAGGAATGTTTGAATTCAATGTACAATAGGAGGTTTAGGAGTATCCATGTAAGAGGGAGCAAAGAGCAGGATGTATAAAAGTTGAATGTCCCCAAATCAAGAAGAGCCTAAATATACTGAGTATAGAAATGTTTAAGAATAAACACTTGACATAAATGACTGAGTTTTAAGGAGGTATACACAAAGTGGGTTAATTTAAAGTATTAATATGTGGAGGAGAAAAGATAATTTTCCTTCTATCCTTCTAAATTCTTCTGGTTTGTCTAATAATTAAAATAATGAGACCAATTAACAGGAGAAAATGACCAATTATTTATGTCTGTACATATGGGGCCCCATTAGAATATGGAACCCAAGGGCAATTGGGCAGTTGAGGCTTATTTGACATCTTGAGTCAAGGAGAAAGGGTGGATAGTGGTTTGGGACTTCAAAGGAGAGAAAGGCAATTAACATGGAGATAAAAATTAACACACAAATGTTTGATAAACAAATGTTTGTTGGGCCATCTTTAACAATGGGACACAGAGAGAACCTTGCTAGGTTCCTCCCTGTCTATCACACACTAGTTAATATTAAACTATACTATAGTTCCCTTTCTAGATCAAATCCTCTATCTAAATTCTTTCAGGCAGTTAGGGAGAAGGTCAAAGGTTTTTCTGAAGTCATTTCCTGAAATGACTTAAAATAATCAATATCTCAAAAGGCATATTTTTGAGTGGCAAACTGAGCTTCCCCTCAAAGGCATACCTTCCATTAACTGTTCATTGAGAATGAGGAAAATACATCTCTGAAATTACAATATAACTTGTTAAGCACAGGACTCTGCACCTAGTAGGTGCTCAATAAATATTTGCTTTAAGTGATATGCACCAAAGAAAGATTATTTAGTCTACCCAGAACTTCTGAAGAGCTTACTATAATGCCCAGCCCACTGACAAATCACCTCAGTACTACAGTGGATCTGCTAAGACAGAGAGGCTTCTTCCTCATCCAGGTTTTTGGTCCCTCCCTCCTAACCCAGGAGAAAACAGAAGTCAAGCCCTCCTTGTTGAGCATGATTGTTACTATTTCATACTGCTTTTTCAATTAACCTGAAAGATTTTTGTCTTTGTAAAGAAATGCCCCTCCAGCACCAGCCGGTGCTGGTGCAAAGAATCATTTTATTGCAAGAATTGTCAGTTCCATTCACTAAGACTGTAGGAACCCTGTATTGTAAGCACCAATATGTTTGGTGTAGCAGTTCATGTTCTCCGAGCGTATAAGCACTCCTCACTCTCCTTTAATTCAGAGTGGCACTGGACTGCTTCTTCTTAAATAATGTAATAGAAACTGGGTTCTAGAAAAAGGGAAGAGTGACAGAGGCCTTTACAGGCTATATTGTCTGTTATTATTTGGGGTGTTTTCGGTGGGGTGGGTTTTTGGAAGGGGATTATCTTTTAACAAAAAGAAAGAAAGAAGGACTCACCATCACTTATTAGCAAAGCCTAAGACTTAACCTATGGCTCTAGGAAAATTGTGAAAAAGGCAAACTCTAGCAATTGATTTAATCTAATTCTCCTAAGGAAAATGGATAAAGAATATACATTTCATCTGGAGTTAACCATTTATTGAGCAGGAAAGACTTACTCTTCTCTTTAGGAAAATATTATAATGGAGACCAGAGATGAAACTGTTCACTTTACAAAAAAATTTGCCATTGGATTTTTATGTAATGGGGAGGTTTCTGTATAATAAGGGGAGTTGAATTTGATGATCCCAGAGTTGAAGCAGATATACCAGGCATTCAGTATTGAATTGGATTTTTAAGTTTTTAACATTTCAGGAACCCAACCATTATATAAAACTAGAGGCCTGGTGCACGAAATTTGTGCACTTGGGCGGGGGTGGCGCAGGGGGAGGTCTCTCAGCCCGGCCTGTCTGTGCCCTCTTGCAGTCTGGGAGCCCTCAGGAGATGTCTGGCTGATGGCTTAGGCCTGCTCACCCTGGGCCTAAGCCATCAGTCGGACATCCTTAGCACTGACACAGAGGTGGGAGAGGCTCCCGCCACCAGTGCTGCACTGGCCAGCCATGAGCCCAGCTTCTGGTTGAGCGGCACTCCCCCTGTGGGAGCACACTGACCACCAGGGGGCAGCTCCTGCATTGAGCATCTGCCCCCCTGGTGGTCAGTGTGCATCACAGCAACCGGTCATTCCGCCATTCAGTTGATTTGCATATTAGCCTTTTATTATATAGGATAAGATGCTTTTGACCTTCACTTTATGAGTTTGTTGAGAAAACAGAAGAGACAATAGGAAGTACATACCAGACACTGTCCTTATTTTTCCTGGAATCACAATGAGGGCACAAATTTTTTTTTAAAATATATTTTATTGATTTTTTACAGAGAGGAAGGGAGAGAGAGAGTTAGAAACATTGATGAGAGAGAAACATCAATCAGCCGCCTCCTGCACATCTACTGGGGATGTGCCCGCAACCCAGGCACATGCCCTTGACCGGAATCGAACCTGGGACCCTTCAGTCCGCAGGCCGATGCTCTATCCACTGAGCCAAACCAGTTTCGACATGGGCACAAATTTTAAAATTCCACTGGGCAGTATTTGGGGCTAGTCTGTGGCTATGCTGTAGTTTGATAATTTGACTTGCAAATGCCTTGAATTTTCTAAATGCAGTTTTAACATAATATCATCAGTCTCTCCTGGCCCACTAGGCTAGCATAGAGCTAATAATCACAATGCTAATAATGATAATGATGATAGTTAGGGCTCAATAAAGATTTACTCTAAGCCAGGCACTCATCTAAGTACTTTAAAAGCCTTTTCTCCTTAGTCCTTGCAATAACTCTATGAGGCAAGTTTTTGTGTTTTTCTCTTTTTAAATCTCATTTTACTGGTAAGAAAATTGAGGCTTGGACATGTACATAACTTTCTTGTGGCTTCAAAGCTAATAAGTGGTGAAGCAGAATTCACACCCAGAACTTGCATTTTGAATCCAACTCTGCAGTGTGGGCCAAAAATTTATATTCCTGTCCATCTTCCTTGAACTCCCTCTCCTTTATAAAGTAAAATATATGATGAGACGAAATGAATTATTTCTGGGGCAGGATCCCTTCTCTATATATTTATGAGTATTCTCCTCTTTGCTTTGTTCTCTTACTGGTACCAGTTTTCTCTTACTGGAGCAGTTTTCTTTCCTCAAGTTGCAAAGGAGCAGAAACAAAGACTCAAAGCAGAGAAATAAAGATTTGGACACTTAATTTAGAGGGGTGCTCTACTCCCGCAGACTGAAGAGGGGGTTAGTGCTGGAAGACAGAAGACAGGAGACAGAAGGAATACTCAGATGTGAAGAAGGAGTCCAAGAACCAGTATGTGGAGGAGCCTTAGTACCAGGCTCTTCTCTCAGTACCAAGCTCTCCAACCTGTCACCTGTGGCTATGTCACCTACATCCAACAACCAGACCCAGAGTAAGGGACTTGGACACCTTGTGTAAGATGAGGGTATTGAGAGAAGATCAAGGTGAGAGTATACAGAACCAGGTGAGAATTTTCCTGAGGTAGAGCAGTAGTAAATCATTTTATGGAGGCAACGCTAAAACAGTAAAAGCAGGTGGCTCTTTTTAATAAAGCTGTGTCTGAAAGAAAAAAAATACTATGGAAGACTGGTTAGCTTTATCTCAGTCAGGTCTGATTTCACATTATCTCAATCAGAAGTAACTAAAATCATAAAACATGCCCCATTCAGCAAGCTGGAAGGCATTTAAGGAAGGGTAGAGGTAAAAATATTTCCAAAGGCTGATTCCCCTAATAATGAAGGCCCTAGTTGGCCATTAATCCTGACACAGAAACCCAAGGGCTTTTCACAGTTTGGCTCTTCTGTGGGTGAGAACAGAGCAGTTTCTGCAATTGCTATAAGCTTCCCACTGGCAGTAGCTTCAACTGGTTAGGAAGGAGACCATTTCTGTAAATGTGAGGCTTCAGGGTCTCTGAGGATGACTTTTGAGCATTGAAAGGACTACACAAAACTTACTTTATTTTTTAAAATATATATTCAAATTATTAAGGTTATAAAATAAAAAAACCTACTTATTAAACTTTAGTTCAGGTTACAAATTGTAATATTCTGTGTGTTACTCTAGCAAATTTTAATAACTCTGAAGGGTCCTTTAATTATAATGTTTTTATTATCTACAAACTTAGTAAATGAAATGTCTTTAAATATTTCAAATGCATTTATACACAATATATTCTCTTCTCTTTGAAAAGCTATAATTCTGACTAATAAGACTTTCCCCAAACCTTACATTTTATAAATCTAACAATAAATTAAACTTATAACTATCATGAATCTTAAGTTCTTATTAACAAACTTAGGAAAATTTCAACCTAAAATCACAAGTTTAAAAGCATTTTACATTATACCTATAATATGTATTTTATATTTAATATATTTTACATTAGACCCATAGGATGAATCTGTCAGATAGTCTAAAGCCCCCAATTCTTTTTAACATGACTAGGACTAAAGACACCAAAATGTATAGATTATTTCTAATATTTTAATTTGATATAGTTCATATCCTATATAATAAGAGAGGAATATGCTAATTAGCCATTACACCCTGAGGCATAATGACCAAGCGCATCAGGACCAGATCAGGGATCAGCAGGAGGGTGGACCAGCAAGGTACAAGAGGGCTGCAGAGAGCTACGGGAGGGGGCAGGGCAGCAAGCTATGAGGGGGGGAGGGGAGAGGGAGAGGGGGAGCTACAGGACGGGCAGGGCAGCAAGCAAGTGGGAAGCAGAGCGCTACAGGAGAGGGCAGGGCAACAAGCTATGGGGGGGGGGAGCTAAGGGAGGGCGGCAGCGACCTACTGGCGCACGGATTTGTGTGCAGGGCTACTAGTCTATACATAATTATAAATCTCTGTTTCTAACCCACACAGGAAACAAATATGTCATCCTAAACAATTTTGGTCTTTCTTTCCCTGCAGATATTGGAGGAGTTAGTTCATGGACGAGAGATATTGGCTGAGGTTTGAGGGCTGGGGCTCAGGCTCCAGAGCAATTTTTCTCATGGCCCCAACTACCAGTCTGAGCCTGTCTCATAGTCCTATCTCCAGAATTTAGGGACAGGTCTGGCCAAGTTATATATTACATAATTCTCCAATCTACCTGGGAAAGTCTATTGCATTTTGCATTCTTTCAGTTCTTTAGATACTTAAATAACTTCCTGGATTTCATGGAATTCTTTTCATGTGCTTCCTATCTTCTGCAGCCACACCTTAGAAAATAATATCTGATTATCCAGCCGGTGTGGCTCAGTGGTTGAGCGTCAACCCATGAACCAGTAGGTCACAGTATGATTCCTGGTCAGGGCACATGCCCAGGATGCAGGCTCGTTCCCCCATAGGAGGCATGCAGGAGACAGCCGATCAATGATTCTCTCTCATTGATATTTCTACCTCTCTCTCCCTCTCCCTTCTTCTCTCTGAAGTAAATAAAAACATATCGAAAAAAATATATATGATTGAATTCTGGCTCTATCTCAAGGGTTGGTCTGACTGAGTGGTTACAACCACCTTCATGAAAAAAACCAAACCAACAAATGGCCCAAATACAGTATTAGAAGGGCCCCAGCAGGAAAGAGAGGAGTCCAACAGCTGAAGGAAATAGTGTACAATCTGAAAGTTTGTTTAATGTTTGGTAGACATGACAACTAAATATAATATGTGATTCTGGATTGGATACTGAATGGGGGTGGGGGTGAGGGAGAAGTGGTAGAAGGTCAAGATTGGCATAAAGAACATTATTGGGATACTTGGCAAAATTTTAATATAAACTATACATTAGATCAGCGGTTCTCAACCTGTGGGTCGTGACCCCTTTGGCAGTCGAACAACCCTTTCACAGGGGTCGCCTACGACCATCCTGCATATCAGATATTTACATTATGATTCATAACAGTAGCAACATTACAGTTATAAAGTAGCAACGAAAATAATTTTATGGTTGGGTCACAACATGAGGAACTGTATTTAAAGGGCCAGAAGGTTGAGAACCACTGCATTAGATAATAGTATCATTTCAATGTTAAAATTCTTTAATTAGTTACTTTTACTGGGCTTGTGTAAGAGACTATCTTTGCTCTTAGGAAATACACACTGAAGATTTGGAGGCAAAAGAGCATTAATTATGTCTGTAACTCTCAAATGACTCAGGAAAATAAATGTATACAAATGGAGAGTGATGAAGCAAATGTGGCAAAATGTTAACAGTTGCTCAATTTTCCCAATTTGTAGAGCTGACTCGAGGATAAGAGCTAATTTTTATTTGATTCTCCATCATTATCTTAAAGATAACTCTCTTTAGCAGAGTAAGCCAGGCAGAAATATTGGATGAAGTATTAATAATTCAGTCACTTGGACACTAGGCATCAGATAGATTCATTATCTAGAGATTTTCAACTTTGAAAAAAACCTTATAATATCAGAACTCAGCACTTGTAGTGCAGATATAAAATAAGGTTTATTGGGAGCGAACTTACACGGGGAGAAGGAGCAAAACACTCGATCGCCAGGCCCTCATCTATCAATAGAGAGGCTTGCCTACCAAACACCAAGGACAGTTTCCAATACAGAACCTCCCCACCTTACCCCATACCCTATATATTTATAAGGACGAGGGGCAGGGAACATTTATGTGAATGTGTAACAATGATTGCACAAAAGTAGGAATTGATCATCTAAAAATTGCCAGTCACCCATTCCCCAAAGAAAAGTTACTTATTAGACAAATGGTGTTTGTCTCCCTAATGACACAGAGTGTCATTGTCTCAGCAGACATGTCCCTGTTCAGCTCCTCTATTTGAATTAGTGATAGACATGCATTAGCAGGGAGACCCCTTGCTTGTTTTCCCTGGGGCCCTAGGAGATGAGAAGCTGTGCTGAGTGCTGGGCCAGCTCCTGTCAGGCTTTAGGGTCCAGGAGGGGGGAGGGAGCCAATGGCCTGAGGCCCCTCCTCACACCGCCATTTCTGCTGTAGTCAGAGAGCTTCCTGGCTTACTTTTGTGATCAGCAGGTTCTGGAAAGGCTGCAGCAGATGGCTAATTACCATAATGCGCAGAGCTTTTGAGGTTCTTGGGTGCAAACCCAGGCGTGACCAAGCCAAGAGCAGCTGCACCTAACGTGGCATGTGGAGCCAACATTAGGCCTCACCCACAAACCCATTCTGACCTTTCCAATGGGAAGCTGATGGCACAGTTCAGAACAGATGGCCGAGAGAGACACGAGGGAAAAGCCCTCCTGACCAGCTGCAGCGTCCCTTTTCCAGCCTCTTAGCCGAACAGCTCAGAGCTGACATGAAGCTCATTATTCCCATTGTGTCTTTCTCTCATGGTGTTTATTCTCTGGGCAAGCACAAATCCTGAGAGTTCCATTCTTAGCAGTGCTAGTATCTATTGTGGAATTTGGTTTCTAAACTAAATGATGCTTGCAGAATTTTGGATTTGCTGGACAGACCCTGCCTGTTCTCTACCTTTGCCAATCATCTCCCCACAGGTAAACATCAGGACCCCTCACTAGCTGATTTCACTCCCCCCCCCGCCCCCAGGCCATCACTGGAACCCATGCTGAACTGGAAGGGATGTAAGAAGCTCTTGCCCAAACTCAGGCTTTAACATTAGATCACACTAGCAACTTATCTGGTATGACTTTGGATGTTTAGAGCTGAAGAAGAAATATAATATTGTAGCAGAGTAGAACAAAAATGTTAAAATCAGGATTCTTCTTCAAGATGGAATTAAATGTTTGCTTAGGAAAACTCCTTGATGTTAGTGTAGGGTGGGGGCTGGGTAAACATGGTAAAGGAGGCCCATATACTATATGTCTAAAGATTTAAAGTTATAAATTAAGTTAAAAACTATTTTAAAAATGTATTCCACTCTCCTAATTTGACAAATATTCCTTCTTAATAACCTGGAAGGCCAGGCTTGAATTTGGACAATATGGACTCCTCAGAGTTCTGCACCAGAATTTAGTATCCTAGGGAGAGTTGGGGCCCAGTCCCAGTTCCTGCCCCATGAATGAGCCCTTTCTTCCTACCCAAATTCTATCCCAAATAGAGGGACCCTCTGGCACACAGGTGAGGATACACCTGCCTACACAGCCAAGCTTGGAACATACTCCTGCCCACAGCTGACATAGAAACCATATGGCCATAAAGCCTAAAATGTTTACTATCTCATCTGGAAGGTAGGAAGGGGTGGCAAACTCTGGGCAGGTGTGTCTCCTTGGCCAACTAAACACCTCACTCAGACTATAGGTTGGGGATAAGCTCCTCTAATGCACAGTATCCAGAGTGCCTCCCCGCCTCCTGCCTTCCTGGGCATAAGAGCAGTGCTGCTTCTGGAAAGCCTCTCATGGTGAAAAAATATCTCATATCCCGAGGGCATAAGAAATTAATAGGATTTTGAGTGTCAGAGATGAAAGAAGGCAGGGGACTGGGTAATGTGTCAGAGTAGTGAAGAACTTCTAAAAACAGTGATGATACTTTTTTATCATAAATTTTGTGCACTGCTGCAATATAACTCATCACCACCCCAAACCTTCACTAAAGCCTGCTGTACACCCACTGGCCTTATATGACTCAGTAGTGGTGAGTGTTGGTGGCTGAGAAAAGGATGGAAAGAATCAAGGAGAGGGCTGATTCCAAGACTGGGTTTATACTGTCACAGAGGCAGTACATATGAAGTGGCCAAATGATCCTCAAACAACTAATTCTGCAGAAGCTGGAGATGAAAATGAAAATTGATGAGGAACTTGTCCTTGGGACTTTTCCAGAAAATTTGAGGAAGGTGCTGAACTTTAAACAAATTGAGGAATGAGCCAATCTTGTGCAGTTTTAAATGGCAGGGTGACCCTAGTTATATTATAACATACATTTTTATGCCTAGATATTAAAAAGTATGTGTTTCTGAAATATATAACATGTATTTGACATATTTTAAAGTACAAATCCTTTTTAAAATATGTCATTTCTGGTGACCCATCTAATAATCGGATTCCCCCTGTCCAGGGACCTCCCTTGCTCTTTCCAGACCAGGTCCTGCTACCAGATGACCTTTATATCTGCATTAGAGTCATAATTTTACCTTTTCCTGAA
Organism: Myotis lucifugus; assembly: GCF_000147115.1. Taxonomy (NCBI): domain Eukaryota; kingdom Metazoa; phylum Chordata; class Mammalia; order Chiroptera; family Vespertilionidae; genus Myotis; species Myotis lucifugus. The sequence continues at coordinate 11,799,679 of NW_005871054.1, read as the reverse complement.
AATTATCACCACCCACTTCTGAATTGGAGTGAAGGTTTTTCTTATAGGGAATTTATGTTATCTGCCTCCCACCCCATTGCACATGGAGTCTACAGTTTAACTCCAAATAGCCTGTGTTCAACTCTCACCCCATGTTCCCAGCCTCATTACTCTCGAGTATCTTTCACATTGCTGTGGGATCCTCTATTTCTATAGAGAGCTTCCTTTCTTGCTTTCAGAGTTGGCTAAAAAACTTACTAGTACTTTCCATGTTTGGGTTGGAGAAAAGGGACTTCTGCCATCAGCTCAACTCCCCCCACCCCCATTTTTTGTTAGAAGTCTATTCACTTGTATTTTTTAAATGCTCAGAAATTCCATCTTAAAGAAAAAATATGGAAAAAGCAACTTGCATAAAGCAATACCACTATTTATAGCAGTGCAAAATTGGAAACTATTCAAACATCTAATAATGAGGTAATAGATAACATGACATTTACTCAATGGTATATTTTGCAATCATTTTAAGTGGTAATTATAAAGGCCATTTAACAACATAGGTAAGTGGTGTAATAAAAACAAACATAAACCTAAATTGTTTGTATATAATGGTTACAACTATATAAAAGAAAGATATACAAAAAGAACTAGCTAGAAATATCCAAAAACTATAATTTTAGGGTTATGGGATGTTTGAGTGATTTTTTTAACTTGATATTCCACTTCAAAAACCACTACAATAATTTACTTTAGTTTTAATTAAATTAAGAGAACTAAAACCCTAATTTGAAAGAATATAGGCACCCCTATATAAATTGCAACATTATTTAAAGTAAACCAAGCTATGGGAGCAACCCAAGTGCCTAAAAATAGATGAATGGATAAAAAAGCTGTGGTATATATATACAGTAGAATATTATTTGACCATTAAAAAGAATGAAATCTTAACCGTTTGCGACAGAATGACTGAACCTAGAGGGTATTATGCTAAGTGAAATAACTCAGTCAGAGAAAGACAGACACCATATACTTTCACTTAGATGTGGAATCTAAAGAACAAAATAAATGAACAAACCAAATTGAAACAGACTCACAGATACTCATAGATCTAACAGAAAACAGACTGATGGTTGCCAAGGAGAGGAGAGTTGGGGAACAGGGTGAAAAAGGTGAAGGGATTAAGAAGTAAAAATTAGTAGACTAATTTTAATTTTAGAAGTAAAAATTAGTGACAAAATAGTCACAAAGATATAAAGTATAGCATAGGGAATATAGTCAATAATGTTATAACTTGTATGATGCCAGGTGAGTACTAGGAGTACCTGGGAGAATACTTTTTAAAGTATATGATTCTCATCACTATACTGTACACCTGAAATTAATATAATATAATATTAAATGTAAACTGTAATTGAAAAATAAGATTTAAATTTAAGTGTACTAATAAAATGGCAATAAATACATATCAATCAATTAAAAAAACATTATAACAATGTAATTAAATTGCCTAATTAAAATTTAATTAATTTAGCCCTAGCTGGTTTGGCTCAGTGGGTAGAGCATTGGCCTATAGATTAAGGTTTGATTCCAGTCAAGGGCACACGCCCGGTTGTGAGCTCAATCCCCAGTGGTGGGGGTGCAGGAGGCAGCCGATCAATGATTCTCTCTCATCATTGATGTTTCTATCTCTCTCTCCCTTGCCCTTCCTCTCTGAAATCAATTAAAAATATATTAAAATTTTTAAATTAATTTATTTTTTACAACTATTAAAAGGTTTATAAGGAGAATCAAATTTAGGTCTAGCCTGGCCAGCGTGGCTCAGTGGTTGAGAGTCGATCTATGAACCAGGAGATCATAGTTAGATTCCCAATCAGGGCACATGCCCAGGGTTCGGGCTCGATGCCCAGTGGGGGGCATACAGGAGGCAGCCTATCAATAATTCTCTCTCATCATTGATGTTTCTCTCTCTCCTCCCTTCCTCTCTGAAATCAATAAAAATATATTTTAAAAAAATTTATGTCTGGAGTTTTAGACAAATTTAGAAAAACAGGTTTCACTTATTAATAGATTCACTAATTAAAAGTGTGCACCCCTATAAACATGTTTTTATATAATTTTTAATCATTTTAATAAAAAACATTATTGATGAATTTGCTTACATTAAATCAAAGAAAGTAAATGAATAATGAATTCCAGTTTGGGTATAAATAAAATATTTAAAATTAAAATAATGAAATTTTAATACATCTAATTTTTAAATTTCCAATTTTTTCAACTACTTTAGTGTTCTGGGAAAAATTACCCATTAAAATAAATACATAAGAACTCTGCCTGAGAAGCTCGGGTGGTTGAGTGTCATCCTGTGCACTGAAAGGTTGCCCATTGGATTCCCAGTCAGGGCACATACCTAGGTTGCTGATTTGGTCCCTAGGTTGGACATGTGTGTTTGTGTGTGTTGCAGGGGGGGGGCGGGGAACACAACCAATCAATGTTTCTCTTTCACGTTGATGTCTCTCTCTCTTTATCTCTTTCTCTCTCCCTTCCTCTCTTCTAAAATTCAATAATTAAAATATATTTAAATGCAACATTTAAAAAATCAAAATTAATGCAAAAAATCCCTAATGAGCAAAACATAAAAACATTTTAAAGACAGGATCCAACAGTACTGAGCCTGAGGCAAAAGGAAAAACACGTGTCTGTCTCTATATTAGTTCTTTTTCTAAAAACATTTTTATTGATTTCAGAGAGGAAGGGAGAGGGAGAAAGAGATAGAAACCTCAATGATGAGAGAGAATCATTGATCAGCTGCCTCCTGCACACCCCCTACTGGAGACTGAGCCCGCAACCCAACCATGTACCCTATGACTGGAATCAAACCTGGGACCGTTCAGTCCACAAGCCGCGGCTCTATCCACTGAGCCAAACCAGCTAGGGCTCTATATTAGTTCTTATGTATTTACTTTATGTTATTTATTTATTTTAAAAATTGCTATTTATTTATTTACTTATCTATTTATTTACTCATTCATTCATTCCTCACCCAAGGGTATGTTTTTATTGATTTGAGAGAGAGAAAGAGAGGGAGAGGGAGAGAGAGAGAAACATCAATGTGAGAAAGAAATATTAATAGATTGCCTCCCATACGTGCCCGACTTTGGGAAAGAACCTGAAACCTGGGTACGTACCCTGACCATGAATCAGACCTGCAACATTTCGGTGTGACACTCCAACCAAATGAGTCACATCAGCCAGGGCTCTGCAAGGACTTTTAATATCAAAGCTGTAAGCTCAGAAGCCAAAGCCCAATTCAAAAACCACAAAACTCTTGGAAGTCTTTTGACCCTAAGAAAAAATATGAGTGTTGCTTTCTGTTTAAACCCCAGTAAGGAAAAGCAAGTAAAATGAAGTAGTGATTTCAGTGGATGCTGCTGTTTGGCATCCATTTACACCAATCCCAATTGCAACTCTTTAGGTATCTACTATGCCCCAATCTCTATCCTTGTACTTTGAATTGTGGTCACATGATCCAATCAAAGTAAAAGAAAAAAAAATTAATGCTTTTGCTGAGATTTTGGGGAAACAAAATCTGGCTTTCTTAGGTGGGACTTGAATCTGAGAGAATGTCTTATCTAGAGTTGCTACAACTCTCTTTTTACTTTAAAAGGAGCATGTGGTTGAAATTGAAGCCAACTCAAGAAATAGGATAAAGGAGAAAGTAAGTCTTGGTGACATATTGAGCCCTGCATTGAGCCACCCCCACTGCCAGCATTACATCAGAATTTTTCAGTCATATCAGCTAAAGCCTTCTCTTTTTGCTTTAGTTAGTTTGGGCTGGGTCTTCTATCATTTGTAATCCAAAGAGTTCTAATTGTTATGAGTGGCAAGATTTTGAGTTTCTTAAATAAAATATAAGATTGTTCCAGTTGTAGTATTTCTTTAAACTTTGTTCTGTTTATTTTCTTTTGTTTTGTAAATGTTCAAAATTAAAGAATACTTGATATTCTTTATTTTTGTTATTTTCATTATAAGTTCATAGTTTTAACAAAAAAATAATAAGTGATTAAATCATGTATTAGATTATCAGAGATTCAGCTATTTGCACTTACGGAAAGTCTAATCCACTGACTGACTACCAGGGGTAAGGGGAGATGGGGAGCTTGAGGTAGGCCTAGAACCTGGAACCACCACTCACTGGGTTCTGGTAGCAAAAGGCAATCCAGTTGGATGGATGGCAAATCATAGAACAGGCTCAGGTCAGCCTGAGGGAGGTCCAGCAAGAGATAAAGAATGCGGAGAAGGAACAGGGAAGTAGGGAATAGTTGGAAATCCAGGAAGTTGGCTAGAAAGTTCAGGGTTTATATCAGTGGTGGGATGGGGAGGGTTAAAGAGAGTTTAGAGACAAAACTGGCAACATTAAGGTATGGATCCATTCTTAGAAGGACTGGGATCCTGGGTGGACCAGGTATCAGAGGTAAGGAGACTGGTTACTCCAAAAAGACTAATAGTCCGTCACTTAGGTCAGTCACTGAGCAAAGAAAGATAGGCAGCTGGGAGGCTTGAGGGACACTTGAGGGTCAAATCAGACTTTCTTTTATTTCCTCAAACTGAGGCCAGGGTTGGTCCTGAAGAACCAGCAGGGAGAAGCCTCCTGGTCCAACTATGGGAGGAAAGGAGAAATGTGAGCTGAGAAAACAACCAGGCTCTATCACCATGAGAGCTTTATCCTTTCAAGTTCCACAATTCCTAATCCAAGCTCCTTTTTTGAACTGCCGCTACTGTTGGAAAGGGTAACCCATTAAATCACTCTGTGTGAATGAGTTTATCAAATGTCTTCCTGCCTGTCGGAAAGAACCTAATAAATAGACATAAAGGGTGTGTGGAGAAGGAAAGACACTGAAAGGGAAAACTGCAGGCCCCAGATACAAGTTTATTGACTTCTATTTTGCTGATGGCCAGCTCTGCCTACGGTGTCTTGGCTCCATTCAGGAGTTCAAAGACAGGCTCTGCCCAGCTGAGAGCGGTTGGGCATAGCTGTACTGTATATATAATGCCATGTAATGACTGGTGGGGGTTAATCAAATATAATGCCTAACCCAGATCTATTAAATTTCACCACAAAAGAGGCTTAAATCAGTCTTTTATCAGCTTGATGCTCTGGCCTAAGAAGACTGCTTTTGTTTGCCCATATAAGAGACAATGGGAGAGCCAGGATCAGCCTGCTCTCTAGAGTACAACAAGCAAATTGTCCACAAACAACAGATTATTCAATGCCATGGGAGAGGAAAGGCAGGAGAGGCTGAATGAATCTACAAAAGTTCTCACTGTTAATGGTCATGGCCTGAGTGTTTAAATTCAGGCCACATTCCCGCTGGAGCTTCCAAAATATAGGGAGGACAAGAACAAAAAGACTCCAGTGTGCTCCATGTAAGTCTATCAGCTTTGGCCCTCTGCAGGACATTCTTGTTTGCTGCTGGCTGAAAGGAAAAGGGAAACTGACATTTGGTTCTCTTGCTAAGCAAAGCCCAGATCTTCTGGGGGTTGGATGGGCTTCACCAGCTAGGTATTAAAGTGATGAGTGTAGGTTCTATGCCAAACTGCACCTGGCTCACTGCCCAAGCACCTTTTGGATTATGAAAGAAACGGGAGGGAAAGGAGATAAAAGGTAGTGAAGAGGATGAAAGGTGAGGGGGACCGTCCCTGACCCAAAAGAAAGAATGATATTGAAGCCACCCAATTCAATTTTGTTCTATAAATATTTGACCACTTTCTAGGAGGCACGCTGAAACACATCCATGTACAGAAACAAGCATAAAAATTAAAGACCCACCTTTTCTGCTTGGAATTGGAGAATGTTAAAGTTGGAAGGGTATCAGATCATCTTTATATTGTTATAGTCTTCAAAAGACGGCATAGATTTAAAAATTTCTGAGAAAAACACAGCCCCATCCCATAGGAGTAACCTCAAATTGTGGGATATGATCATTGGGCTATTGTGGGAATGTGTCATGTGTCACTGGGGGAAGAAAGCTTGAGAATTATTGACTGAGTCTGATCCAGGCTTTTACTGGTGAGGAAATGGAAGTGCTAAGAAACAAAGTGGCAGTCCAAGGCCACTTACTAGTAGCTACATAGTAATAGAGAGGGGGTTAGAACTCAGATCTTCCTATGCCTAATTCAGGTCTCAGTCCACAGTACTACAAAGTCTCACCACTGAGGCTTCCTGGAAGATACAAGTCCTGAAGACTTATCAAATTATTGACTATCTTGTATCTAGCTATCCTCATCGACACGCCGTCCACCAAATTTTTGTACCACGCTGGTCTTCACAGTTTAGACTTTGTTTGTAAACCAAGATTTTCTCTTCTGGTCTAGATGGAACTTTGCTTGGGACTGGGAGTCTCTAGCAGTGGTTCTCAACCTTCCTAATGCTGTGACCCTTTAATACAGTTCCTCATGTTGTGGTGACCCCCAACCATAAAATTATTTCTGTTGCTACTTCATAACTGTAATTTTGCTACTGTTATGAATCGTAATGTAAATATCTGATATGCAGGATGTATTTTCATTGTTCTCGACCCACAGGTTGAGAACCGCTGCATGAGGAAGAAGAAAGGATAGCATTAGACTGACAGCAAAGGAGAAAGAGTAAACTTTTCTTCATAGAACTAAACCTGTGGTCCCTCAGCTCCAGATTAACATGAAGGCAGGGGTAGCAGCTGCCTAACTTGGTCTTGCTCAGAACTAAATTCACATATGTTTGGGAACTGATAATGATAGGAGACATTCCTGTGATGAGGTGGGGAGAGATCTGGGAGTGGTTCTATTTATGGAAGGTTTACTGAATGTATGTATCTGAAGATGAAATGAATAGTGCTCTGTCTGGATGGCAACTAAAAGGGGTATGAAAGAGATGGAGAAAGGGACCAGGGAAAAATAAAAGTCATCCTGTGAATTGTGAGGGGTGCCAGCAGTCAGGAGTCTTTCCCCATCCTCATTTGTCATCTGGTGTGGCTGACCCGTGCTTTGCAGTGGTTCAGCTTCCCTAAAGATATTCTGAGCTGTAATTGCAAATTTCCATTTTCAGTTCTTGTCCTCTTCTATTCTGCTCTAGACAATCAATTCAAAATCCTTCCTCAGGCAATGTTCAAAATACCTTTGCAGAGTTGATGAAGGATCTGTGGTGTGGCCCATGTGAATATATCAATTTTTTTCTGCTTATATATAATGGGAGTGGTTATGGCAAAGCAGTTATTAGCTAAATTAGCTCAACAACTGGGAATTGTGGGGCTTGGTGACATACTCCCTTTGATAGTAACTTCTTTATAAATTATATTAATTATGACTTTGTCTTACACTACAGCAATGGGACTGGAAGCTTTCCATTTTCTTTCAGGCTTCAATAGTAATGCTGCCTTGGGTTCTTTATGTTCCTAACAATTAAGTGCTATCCTAAAACATAAACACAATTTCCTCTTTCAAAAATCATTATGCAAGGAGTGTCATGTGAAAGCTGCTGTTACTTAAAATATAATCTTGTAAAAAAAATAAAGGGGAGCTCTCCTATTCATAAGACTAGCAAGGAGCTGTTATTTAAAATCTTAATAAGGAAAACTGTGCTGTCCATTCTGTTTCCCCACCCCCCACCCCCTACCCCCAAAGAAAAGAAAAAGAATCCTTTCCTTTGGGATATTTTTAACTGCAGGGGAAGAAAATAAACACATCAACCAAACAACCAATATTTTGATTGTTTTGACTGTGGTTGTTAAAATACAGTCTATAGAAGAAAATAGAAATAAAAGGAATTATCACATGTACTTCTCCCACACAATGATCAGCAAGCTTGTCAGGGTTTACCCTGCAACTGCAGCTCTAAGATCTCTTCTCTTTACCTCAGCCTGTCAGGATGGGTCTTCCTCTCTACAAAAAACAGCTTTACCTTGGGAGGCAGGCTGACTTGGTTTAAGTCTATTACATTGAACCACATGAAATTACTGTTTGCATACACCAAAGATGGCCAAATATTGGCAATTTGATGTGGGTCAACCTAATATTATCTTTTCATTGTGAGTCAATCTTGAGGTTATTGTGGGGATTATGGATAATCTATTGTAAGTGCCTTACTTACTCCCTGACACTTAGTATATCGACAATAAATGGTGACTAATGTGAATTATAAGAGGCAGCAGTGACATTTCATTTCAGATCAGTTCAATAAGCCTATTTGAGACTCTCCTCTTCATCCCAGGTGCTGCTTTTGTATTGCAAGTACCTGGGTGAAGCAGGTCTCAGTTCAGTGGGGTGGATAGCTCCTAGGACCTAGGTGGCATGAAGCCTGCAGGAATCTGGCAGTATACCCATGGTACAGGGCAGCATGGAGGAGCAGCTTTCAGGGATGTGGGGGATGAGGGCAGTCTTTCCTCAGGAGAGATGCCTCATGAGGGTGCTGAAGAACAGACAGCTTAGTGGGGAGTGCTCCAGACTGGGTGTTCAGAGAACCTCAGGCTTTTAGTGAAGAGAAAGAGAGAGAGAGAGAGAGAGAGAGAGAGAGAGAGAGAGAGAGAGAGAGAGAGAAAGAAGAAAGAAAGAAATAAAGAAAGAAAGAAAGAAAGAAAGAAAGAAAGAAAGAAAGAAAGAAAGAAAGAAAGAAAGAAAGAAAGGGAGAAAGAACAAGGACCCATGGAATAGAGTTAAGTTTTATGGGACCTGGAACTTTTGCAACTTGAGGGGCTCTTTTTATAAAACTGAATACAAAATGACCATATAAACACACCTCTAGCAACTTCCCAGGAACAGAAGTTGGGGAGCCTTGACATTTCAGCTTCAGAATCTTCCCAAAACATCTGCCCTTGGCAAGGCTACACTGTAAGGGGCCTTGTTAAAGAGCAGGGGGCAGACAATGGGCAGCTACTGAAGGATCTTAAGCAGGAAAATGACATAATCAGATTTGCCTTTTAGAAAACGCACCCTGAGGGTTGTCTAGAAGATGGATCAGAGGAACTTGTGTTAGACAGCTAAAAAAATTAGGAAGCTATTTTAATGATCCAGAGAGCCAAGAGTCTGAACATGGCAGAATTCATAAAGAAGGAATTGACTTAGCCTCATTCAGTAAAAGTCAGAGGCCTGGTCCTCCTGTCCCTGAGCCCATCCTGAGCAGGTAGCTGATGCTTTAAAAATCAGGTTCTCCACTGGGAAGCTCTTGAAGAAGTCACATGACAAGTGGCCTGTACCCCACACACCAGTCAGTAGTTAGCCATGACACTGTTATGCCCACTGAGGCCTGGTTATTCCTTGCCCCTACCCTGCCCTGTCACACATGCCTAGTTTCTATCTTAGTTTCCTCTTTAATATATCAGTTCTCTCTGCTAAGCTCAGTTTGACCCTGAATCCTGAACTGCCTGCTAGGACTCTATTACCTGCTTAATTCCTGCCATGTCCTTTCTGTTCCTCCAAACCTTGGACTGAGCTATGCATTCCACCCACTCCACCCTCCTGGGAAAACCCCTATTCATTTTGGCCATCCTTTGGAATGCTGTGCAAGGGTTGGCTCCTCAGTGATTCTTCCCCAGCTACCTCTCTGTCTCCCTGCCCCCAATTCAGTGACTCGCTCTTCTCTTCTATGTCTTGCACAAGCCTTTATTATTGTATGTATGCATTATGCTCTACATATTTGTGTATCCTTGATATTAGAAAGCATGTCTCATTCTGTCATCTGTCTAGTACCTCACACAGTCCCTAGCAGATAATAGACACTTAATAAGTGCTGGTCGAATGGACTTGAACTGCATTCACTTCTCACCACTTATAATAACAAACACAATAATAACTCAGATAAGGTCTAGCTTGCCTATCTTCTTAGCACCCCAGTACTCCAGCCTAGGAGTTCTTCTTTTACTGGTCAAGCCCACACTAATTTCCATTGTCCAAGTATGTTTATTTTAGTATTTAGCCCTATTTTATGTCTTATGAACCTACCCAAGTTCCTGGGGGACAAGAACTATCATATAAATATATATACCATTTATACCATTCAGTGTCTGTTTAACACTAACTTGGTCAAATGGTAGAAACTTAACTCTCCCATGTGACTGGGCAGGTGACATCTGTACCTCAGTTTTCTCATTTAAAAAATGAAATGTAATTAGTAACTACACCATAGGGTTGTTGAAATAGTTAAATTAGGTAATATGGGGGAAAATTCTAGCAAGTTATCTGGCATATAGGAAGAGCTCAGTCAATATTAACTATTATTTTAAATTTTATAGTGATGAATGAATAAATACATAAATCAATGGATAAATGAATGAACAAATGAAATACACAGTCCTCTTTCTTGGGAGACTCCAGTCTCATGAAGGATGACCAGATAACCTTGAAAAATCTTTATGATCATATAGCAGTGATCCACAGGAGAGGCTGAACGGAAGATGGGGAGTAGCACCTTCCCGGGGCTTAACTTAATCCTGGTAAAGTGTATTCTTCAGAGATAAGAGAAAACCTGATAAAAGAGAGAACCAAGAAAGGAACAGTTCAGGTGATGTTTGCTTGTCTCCTTTTTGTTTCCATGTTTCTCTCTACCTCTTTGATAAGGTGAATTGGAGAAGCAATAGTGTGATAATTGATCAAAGAGATGTAGTCTGTTCCCTGGCTGAGGGTTGGCAACGTTTTCTCTGCCTCCCTAGATCTGCCTACAGGCAAGCTTGATATGAGCTAGTTCTATGGAAAGTTGTCACTGGTCATAAGAACCATGATCTGTTTGATGTTTGTTATAAGAAGCAAAGAAATACCCACTAATTGGGCAAAAAGGAGTACAGCATCCTCAATCCTCTTCTATTAGCAACTTACTATAATTGCCATTTTAGTGCCTTTTTATATTTCAAGTACTGTGCTACCTGACAAATATAGGAGATCCCCCTTTTCCATAGGGCATATGTTCCAAGACCCCCAGTGGATGCCTGAAAACACAGATCATACCAAACTTTATACATATGATGTTTTTTCCTGTACACAGTTCAGATCAGTTCAATAAGCCTATTTGAGACTCTCCTCTTCATCCCAGGTGCTGCTTTTGTATTGCAAGTACCTGGGTGAAGCAGGTCTCAGTTCAGTGGGGTGGATAGCTCCTAGGACCTAGGTGGCATGAAGCCTGCAGGAATCTGGCAGTATACCCATGGTACAGGGCAGCATGGAGGAGCAGCTTTCAGGGATGTGGGGGATGAGGGCAGTCTTTCCTCAGGAGAGATGCCTCATGAGGGTGCTGAAGAACAGACAGCTTAGTGGGGAGTGCTCCAGACTGGGTGTTCAGAGAACCCCAGTGCTTTTCACTTAGGAGAAGCACTATCAGCTTCTCTTTGGCGTATTTGAATTGCCAGCATCACTACTCTTGGGCTTTGGGATTACTATTAAGTAAAATAAAGGTTACTTGAACACAAGCTCTTGGATGCTGCAACAGTTGATGGAATAACGTAGAGGGCTACTAAGTGACTAATGGACAGGGAGTGTATACAGCAAGGATACACTGGTCAAGGGTATGATTCACATCCCAGGTGGGATGGAGATTTCATCACTCCATTCAGAACAGTGAGAAATTTACATCTGTTTATTTCTGAAATTTTCCATTTAATATTTTGTGGTAGGCCCTGGGTAACTAAAATCTGAGAAAGTGAAACCACAGATAAGCTGAAACTATTGCAATCCATAAAATAATTAAATAAAGTAAATATTACAATATACACTTTAAAGAATAGGAAACTCAGAAACACAAGATTAAATGTCTGTGGTCACGCGGCTAATAAGGGATGGAGCCAGGATTCAAATTCAGGCATGCTTGTCTGCAAAAGTCTGGGAACATTTTCCCTCAACACTAGGATACACTAGAATTCAAACAAGCCAAGCCTTGGATTTCCACTCAGGTGTGCTTTCAGACACTTTCCACTAACTTCCTTTTATCATTTATCAGCCATTAATACAACTGTTCAAGTGAGATTATCAAATGCTTTTTGAAAGTAGTTTTTTACAGCTTGGAGGGAGAAGATGGGGAGGTGGAGGTGGGAGGAGACCATATTGAGTCCCTCAGTCGTGATGAGGGGAGAAACCAGCTGTGTGCAGCTGAAGGCAAATGAAAAAAATTGTGCTTGTTAGTTGAGGGCTAGCTCTCAATGTAGCAACTAAAATTTTTTTTCCATTTACTGCCGCCAGATAGAACTTCTGTTACAGCTCTTCATGTCACCAGTAGGAAAATATGGGGTCCTCTTGTTTCTGAATCTGTCATTACACTTTTAAAAATAATGTTAATAGATATAATAAAACTGTATCCTAACCACAGTCAATTTGCTGTCTGTATGAAAATATTGGCTCTAGAAAAGAGGCAGCCTGGTAGGAAACCAAAGACATAGAAATATGTTTTGAGGATTATGTTTCTGGCCTGAAACAGATCTCACTTTAAAGAAGGTTGGCTGCGGCCAAGGTTCCCAAGGGCAGGAATGGGGAGAAGCTGAGAAGTATGTTTTTCTGTAGTCTCAGTGAAACAGGGCAGTCAAGGAAGGTATATTTTGGTTTCTACTACGTCTTCCAAGAAAAAAGCAGCTCAGGTTAGTGTCTCCTCCACAGAAGTAAGGACAGTTGGCCTTAAACAGGGCAGACTGCAGACCCTCCATGAAACTGTAGATACATTTCTTGTTGGCCCCCAGCCTCTCTCTCCCCTGAGTGTCCCAAATTCTGCTAGTCCTGACACCCTGAGCCATCAGCTTGGTTAATATAGCTTCTGTGTACAGTAAGATGGTAATTTTTTTTAATCCTCATCCAGGCATATTTTTCTATTTATTTATTTATTTATTTATTTATTCATTCATTCATTCATTCATTTATTAATTTATTTAGAGTGGAAGAGAGAGGGAAAGATAGAAAGAAATACCAATGTGAGAGAAACACATCAATTGGTTGCCTCCTGCACACCCCCCAAAGGGACCTGGGCCTGGGAGGATCCTGCAATGGAGGTATGTGCTCTTGACTGGAATCAAACCTGGGACCCTTCAGTCCACAGGCCAATGGTCTATCCACTAATCCAAACTGGCTAGGGTACTCCCAACATCATTTTATTTTATTTTTTTAATAAATCTTTATTTTTCAGATTATTACAGTTGTTCCTCTGTACAAACCAAAATGCGGAGACAAAGAGGACCACACCAAGACACATCATAATTAAAATGCCAAGGGCAAAAGACAAAGTGAGAATATTAAAAGCAGCAAGAGAAAAACAATTAGTACCTACAAGGGCACACCCATATGACTGTCAGCTGATTTCTCAACAGAAACTATGATTATTACCGCCCCCCCCGACACACACACACACACACTGTCCTCGTCCATAAGTGTACAATTTTTGTCCAGTCTCTTCCTGCACCCCCCATACCCCCATCCCCCAGAGAATTCTCAGTCCACTCCCTTTCTATGCCCCTGATTCTATTCTATTCACCAGTTTATTCTGTTCATCATATTTTTTATTCACTTGATTTTTAGATTCACTTGTTCATAGATATGTATTTGTTGTCACTTTGTTGTTCATAATTTTGATCTTTACCTTTTTCTTCTTCCTCTTCTTAAAGAATACCCTTCAGCATCTACACTAATAAAAGACAAAGATGCGAATGACCATACCTTCGCTACACCCACCAGCCAATCAGAAGAGTATGCAAATTAACCCAACAAATATGGCGGTTAATTTGCATACACAGGCGCCCAGCGAAGACTGAAGCTAGTGTAGAAGGAAGCCAAGCACTGCAGAAGGGAGCCAAGCGGCAGAGAAGGGAACGGATCGGAGGTAGCAGAGACGGGAGTGGAGCTGAGGCAGCAGACATGGGAGGGAGTGAAGTGGCAGAGAAGGGAGGGAGCGAGGCGGCAGACACGGGAGGGAGGTGAAGCAGAGGACACGGGAGGGAGCCGAGGCAGCAGGGAAGGGAGGGAGCCGAGGCGGTGGGGAAGGGAGGGAGCTGAGGTGGCGGGGAAGGGAGGGATCCGAGGCGGCGGGGAAGGGAGGGAGTGAGGCAGCAGAGACAGAAGGGAGCCGAGGGCAAAGTGGCGAAGGGTGGGAACGAGGCAGCGGAGAAGGGAGCAAAGCCCACCTCGGTGTGCTTCTCTTCCTTCTCTGCTTCGCTCCGGTCTCAGAAAGCCCTATTCTTGCAGGAATAGGCTCGAGGAAGCCCTATTCTTGCAGGAATCTTCCTGCAACGGGCCTCTAGTTTCATATAATACTGGTTTGGCGGTGATGAACTCCTTCAGCTTTTTCTTATCTGTGAAGCTCTTTATCTGACCTTTAATTCTAAATGATAGCTTTGCTGGGTAGAGTAATCTTGGTTGTAGGTTCTTGCTATTCATCACTTTGAATATTTCTTGCCACTCCCTTCTGGCCTGCATAGTTTCTGTTGAGAAATCAGCCAACAGTAGTATGGGTGTGCCCTTGTAGATACTAACTGCTTTTCTCTTGCTGCTTTTAATATTCTCTCTTTGTCTTTTGCCCTTGGCATTTTAATTGTGATGTGTCTTGGTGTGGTCCTCTTTGGATTCCTCTTGTTTGGGGTTCTCTGCACTTCCTGGACTTGTAAGTCTATTTCTTTCACCAGGTAGGGGAAGTTTTCTGTCATTATTTCTTCAAATAGGTTTTCAATATCTTGCTCTCTCTCTTCTTCTGGCACCCCTATAATTCAGATGTTGGTACGCTTGAAGTTGTTCCAGAGGCTCCTTGCATTATCTTCATATTTTTGTATTCTTTTTTCCTTTTGCTTTTCTAGTTGCATGTTTTTTGCTTCTTCATATTTCAAATCTTTGACTTGATTCTTGGGATTCTCTAGTCTGCTGTTGGATCTCTGTATATTATTCTTTATTTCAGTCAGTGTATGCTTAATTTGTAATTGGTCCTTTTTCATATCCTTGAGGGTCTCACTATATTTCTCAGAGGTTTCTAGAAGATTCTTGAGTAACCTTATAACCATGGTTTTGAACTCTATATCCAGTAGTTTGCTTTCCTCCATTTCTTTCATTTGTGACCTGTTTCTTTGTCTCCCCATTTTGGCTGCTTCCCTGTGTTGATAGAGTGGCTTTGTGTGCTAGGTGTCCTATAGGGCCCAGTGGCTCAGCCTCCCTAATTACCTGAGGTGGACACTCTTGGTGCACCCCTTTGTGGGCTGTGTGCACAGTCTTGTTGTAGTTAAGCGTTGACTGCTGTGGGTATCACTGGGTGGAATTGACCTCCAGGCCAACTGGCTGTGAGGACCAGTTGTGTCTACAATAGGAGAACTTCTGTGCTGGAGACACCCTTATGGGACAGGACTTGCTTCAGTGGGGCTTTGGCGCTCACTGAGTCTGCCCAGGTTTTTAGGCAGAGAAAGGCCAGGCCATTCATATGCAAAAGCCTCTGTGCACAGCTTGGGTGGGGTTGTAAATTGGGTGGGGCGGGGTCTCAGGAAATCACCAGAGCAGAGCAAACCACAATGGCTGCCAGTCTGCTCTGCCTCGGAGAGGTTCTGGGGTCTGTGTCCCTCAGCCTCGTGCAGGAACAATGACCGCTGCAAGCACCTCTGAGAGAAAGCTGCCCTCACATTCTGGCCCGATGCCAGACCATCCAGTTTCTCTCCGTATAAGTCTAGGTCCCCAAATTCTCACCCGGAACTGGAGTTCAGATCAGTCGGGAGCTTGTTTCTCCCTCCCGAATGAAAAAGACAACAGCGTACCCAGCTGCCAGCCCCTTTCTCGCGAGCGCCTCCGTACCTCCACACTTCCACACCTCTGCACCTCCTACTGGACTCAATGCACTTTTCTCTTTCCTTCTAGTTGTAGAATTTCCACTCAGCCAGCCTTCCCGTGGTTCTGGATGGTATTCGTTTTGCCTTTTTGTTGTAGTTTTAATGTGGTTGTGCGTGGCAGCAAATTCAGGTGTTTACCTATGCCGCCATCTTGGTTGTCCTCTCTCTCAACATTATTGACAAGCCATCACTGTTAGCAATCTTGACAACATTGATCCCCGAGGGTGACAGCCTTGTGTCCTTTTATCAGCTGAGGCCCTTATCTATGAAGTGTTTAATTTATTAAGGAAATTTTGGCATATGTTGAACCTACAGAGGGAACCATTTCTCTCTTTATAAAATATCCTGGTCATATTAGTATAAAAAGAGATTTTTAACTAAAGTTGGTTTTTGTTTTTTAATGAGGCAGATATGTATTTTAAAAGAGGATGAAACATCACACTGGCCTTTGAGGGCTTTATTTGTCTCCATTTTGAAGGTCCTCTGTCTTCCTACATGCAACCTGTGGCCTGAGAACTGTGCTCTACTTTTTCCAGGGAAGTGGCCCCTGCCACAGTTGTATCCAAAATACCAGCAATGCAAGTAAATGCTAGCAAAATAACTGTCTTCTGCTTTAGATAAAATTCTGCCTGTTATTTTCTTTCCTTTCGCCTTGACACAGTAAGCAATTAGCATAAAAAAAAGAATTCAGAATTTCCTAAACATTTGTACATTTAAAAGTCTCCTCAAGACACACGTTGAAATGTTGCTGTTTTTCTACCACAATGCTATAATTTATC
The DNA here is from genome assembly GCF_000147115.1 of Myotis lucifugus. NCBI lineage: Eukaryota > Metazoa > Chordata > Mammalia > Chiroptera > Vespertilionidae > Myotis > Myotis lucifugus. Next base: position 11,783,130 of record NW_005871054.1, on the reverse strand, counting down.
GCCCTACCAACCAGTCATCTTAAAAAGTAACTTGCATTATTTCACTGTCTATCTCAAGCATCTTACAAAGTATCCATGTTCTACAAATCGAAGTCAGGCTCCTCCCCTGGCATTCAAAGCCCTCACCATCAAGCCTTATCTCTAACTGGTCCCCTAAAAGAATTCTTACTTCAAGACAGAAATATCTGCTCATTGCCCCTATTAAATAGCTTACATATTCCTAATCTCATCTCCACTCCTGTCATTTCTCCTTCCTTTCCACTTATCCAACATTTGTAACTTTTTAAATATCTAGCTCAAGTCTTTCTTCCTTCAGAATGAAAGATCACCTAGCCCAGTGAGTTCTCTTTCCTTGTTACATCTACAGAGCCTCTTTACTCTCTGTCCCCTCATGAGCATGTTGTCTTATGACAGGCTTTGTATCTTTAACTTGTTTTTCTATTGCATTCATGCACATATTTACCTTTTCGTGTTTGATGGTTCAGTTTGAGGGCAAGGATCAAATCCAGCACACAGTGGACTCACAATAAATATTTACTAATTTTAACTGACAGTTAAAATATGACAACCCTTTGCTTTCATCTTTTCCCATAAGCTTCCCTACTTGCTTTTTTTTTTTTTTTAAATCATGAACTATTTCAGTTCCAAATAGCCAACATTTTTTATTTTGATTAGAACTTGTCTGGAATTTCAGGATTCAGAACTGGAAGGGAACTCCCCAGGAAAGACTGGGAGCTCTTCTGGTAGTAAAATGTCTTCCTCCATGAGCATGCTACTGCCTCTTAAGCACTCTGACTCAGGTGAATAAACAAAAAGACCTTCTCTTGGATCACCTAGTTCCTAGCACAAAATGGATAGGCTATATTAATTACTAAGGAAAACAAACACAAAGAAAAAAAGTTCAAAAGACTCATATATCATAAAATTTGAATCATTCTAACATAAGCTCAATCTCAAGTTGCTCCAAACCTGTCCTATTCTACAAAGCATCCACAGTGTCCACACTCTATCCCCAAATAAAAAACCAGCAAAATTTTTAGGCATAAAAATTGAGTTCTTCTTTCCTAATTCTCAAATTGTCTAAAGCTGAAGAATGACATTTTATAACCCACTACTCACATGTTGGGTATATTCTCTCTTTGCCCAATGTGCTCATCTTTAATTGAAGATAATAGTATCTATCTTATAAAATTGATGAGGATTGAATGAGATAATCTAGGTATAGCACTTAGCAAATGAAAAGCACTCAGTAAATACTATCTATTATTATTTCACAAGCAAGACTGATAGATGGGGAGAGAAATGGGGTGGGTGCTGGGGAGATGAAAAGAGAGAGACAGAGATTTCAGTTCCAACCCTACTACCCAAACCACACATCTAGGGCCCCTCCATCTCCATTTTATGGTTTCCTCTTTGAAAGGCATGTCTCTCAGGCACAACTAGTATCTTCAAGAGCATAGATAGCTTCACTTTTCCAGTCCCAAGGAACAATATCTTAATATTGTGCAAACTGAACATAATAACAGAAGAGTACATTCTTTATGGTTCTTTTCTTCCAGCCCAATATCTCACTATTTTTCTCAATGTGATATATTCAGGCTCATTCTCCCTGCCTAAAACTATTAAACTCCATGGTCCTTAACCCAAGATGGAAGATCATGCCTGGCCGGAATGGCTTAGTTGGTTGAACACCGTCCTGTGCACTGGAAGGTCATTGGTTTGATTCCTGGTCAGGGCACATATCTGGGTTGCTCCTGGAAGGCAGGAAGACAACTGATTGATGTTTCTCTCTCTCTCTCTCTCTCTCTCTCTCTCCCTCCCTCTCTCCCTTCCTTTCTCTAAACATATCCTCCTGTGAGGATTAAAAAAAAAAGATGGAAGATTCCAAGCCTCTCTTTGCCTTCTTCGTGAAGTACTTACAATAGCCATAAAATTGTTCAAACAGATCACATATATAAAATTCTTTTTCCTCTTTGGGCCTCTGTTTCCTCATTAGTAGGTAAGTGTGTCTACCTAAATGATCTCTAATTGTCTTCCAACTCTAATATTCTCTGCTAACAAAATACAGAGACATTAAAGCTGAAAAGGTGGTGGGGAACATTACTGTAAAGAGCTTTAAATGCTGGATTATAGGTCCATTTAATCTCATAGATAATAGGAAGACACAAAAGGATGTTGAACAGGGAAATGATGGGATTAAAATTTATTAACAATTATGTTTAGAAATAGGGAGTAAAAGGGAGAATTAATGAACAGGAGAGGTGGATAATAACATGGGAAGGCAAGAACTTTCCAAGCATGGCAATCAGTTGAATATAGGGAACAGGGAGGACTGGGGAGTCAAAGGAGCTGGTGATTAGGATGTTACTAACAGAAATAGGGAGGTAGAGAGGAGGCTGGGTTTGAGGGTATCATCATGAATTCTGTTTTAGATATATTCTATAGCTCAACAATTCTACTCCTAGGCATAAATCCCAAAGAAACACTTGGACCCGCATTACAAGATGTAAAAGAATGTTCATTGAAATACTCTTAATATAACAATAACTTGGAAATAATTCAAATGCTTATGAAAAGAAAGTAGATACAGAAATTGTGGTATAGTCATGCCATAGAATATTTTATAATAGCCAAAACAAATGAACTGTAATGACATACTATAATATGGATGAATAACAGCAATGTAATGTAATGTAAATAAAAAAGTACATCCTTTACATAAAGGATGGTATCCTAAGTTAAGAACCAACAAATATATGTATGATTTATATGATATATATACTGCATATGTAATCCTTTTAGGGAATACATATTGACACAATAAGACAATATAAAAAGAAATCAAAGATATGGTGACATAAGATTCAGCATAATGCTCACTTTGAATGTGGGGAGGCATTGGATGCAATGAGGGAGACAGATATATATTATTGTCAAAAGTAATATATATCTGGTGCATCACTACACAGTTTTTGAGAGCCTAAAAGCATGACTCCAAACTTCATATCCAGGTATGGCAGGCAAAGAATGCTGGTTATTTCTCCATGTCCATTTGCTTCTCTCTTCTTAAAACAAAGAACCCAGATTTTGAGCTAGACAATGCCACCAGCTAAAAGACTATATCCTATAGCCATGTAATTAAATTTTGTCTAGTGAAATATAAGTGGAAATGTTGTGTGCCACTTCAGAGAATTCTCCTTAAATATGGGGACCTATACTTATTTTTTTTAAAAATTTTTTATTAATTTCAGAGAGGAAGGAAGAGGGAGAGAGAGGTAGAAACATCAATGATGAAAGAGAATCATTGATTGGCTGCCTCCTGTACACTCACCACTGGGGATCGAGCCCGCAACCCCGGGCATGTGCCCTTGACCAGAATCAAACTTAGGACCCTTTAGTCCACAGGTTGACACTCTACCCACTGAGCCAAACTGGCTAGGGCGGGGACCTATACTTCTTGACTCCTTCATCCATACTTCTTGACTCCTTCATCCTGCTGCCTGAAATACGGATATAATGGCTGGCACTCAAGCAGACTTCCAAGAAATAATAGAACAGTGAGCTGGAAAGACTACAGGTCTCTGATGAGTTCACGGAGCCATTGTGCTAGCTCTGGACTTCTATTATGGGGAGAGCAATAAACTTTCAACTTGTTAAAAATATCTTGTGTGTATGTGTGTTGGGGTGGAAAGATTTTTTATTTTGAGCCACATTCTAAATGATAATGCCAGGCAGCTGTCCCTCAGATATAAAGAAAAGGGACAGGACTTCTCAAAGTTGGGAAGAAAATTTGATGATAAAACTGCCAACAAAAAGCAAATTAAAATAACATAGGAATAGGGAATATGGAAGTCATTGTAAAAGAATTAATGAAGAAGTTTTAATTCACTTAAATATAAAACTAAGGACCATGTATTAATAACTGTGGGAATTATGGCTACAGAGCATAATGTAAGCAATATCACAGAAAGAATATGGTAGAAGAGTAAATATGCTAATTTTCTCATCTTGCATTACATAGGAACTATAGCTATGGTCTAAAATGAAATTTAAAGAAACACTTTCTACATAATGATTCCAGCCTCTTAGTATTTTTCATACTTTTAAAAGAAATTTAGTAACTAACAACTTTCATAGTGAAGAAACATTTATCTAAAATTCATCAATTCTTAGTTCTATTTCAATTTCCTTGACCTCCATTAAATGAAAGTCTAAAGTTACATATTTTTTGTTTTAAATAGCATGTAGAGTATAACTCCAATTTTTGTCTACCAATCTAACTCTCTCAGTCTACCTACATTTTTACCTATCTACCTACCTACTATCTTTCTATTTGTATATAGAAAGTCTTGAAAGATCTTCAACAAATGTCATTTGTTATAGGTTTAAATGGTTGAAATAGTTTCATTTTGGTATTTTAATAAGGATCATGTAGAAATTTAATAAAATATATTAACTATAAAAACTAAGTTTTTTCTTTTAACAAAGAAATTCTCCCACTTGTTTTCTGGAAATATTTTGTAACAATGCACAAATGAGAATGAACACCCAGGCATTAATCAAACTTATAGTTGAAGATTTTAATTTTATTATAATTATAACATAGGTAGTAACTGTACAGTAGTGACTTTGGAAGAAAAGTCAATATCCACACCTCTTGTTATATAGCTTCCTGAAGGCAATACTTTACAGTTATACTCTAATTTTATGTTTGTCAAAGGGAATTTTTAACCTCACAAGAAAATGTATTTGAAAATAACATAGATAGGAAATGTTTTATCCTCATTTCATAGATAGGTGAACAGTTCAGGTAACAGACCTAAATAGTGGTAAAGCTGGGATTAGAACTAAAATGTTCTAATTTCCAGACCAGATGTTCCCAGAGAAAGGCAGTAATTGTTATTTTCCCCTTGTTGACTACAACTGGTTTTCATGGCAATAAGATAACTAACACATACCCAACAGAGCCATTGATTCATAGAATTTTTGACTTGCAAGGCACCTTAGAGATGGTCTTATGTGGGGATTCTGCAGAGGGCCTGGGCAGCTCCCAAGCTGGAGCCCAGCTGATGTGCCTCTGGGCTCCATTTCAGCCCTTACCCAGTTTATTTTTTCTTATCTGATTTACATATTAATGTTCCACATAAGATTCCATTTGAAAAAGAGGCATGAATTCTACCCAAACCATCGATAGCTTAATCTTACAGAAATAGAAAGGTGATTTAACATAATCACTACAAAGTGAGGAAGTTTCAAAAAGTACCAACCAATTCATAGGAGAATACGCAATCTTGGATCAAGCTTATTTTGAGACTGTCTGATATCATTCCACTTAGGATCAGCTGCTTTTCTGAATTCACACTTCTCCTTTTTTTTCTAAACCACTTGATAGCTAACTCAAGTGTACAGACTGTACAAATCTTATGTGGTCAAGAAATTGTAGATTTGATGCATGAACAAGAACCAGAGAAAAAATGTAAATGCCTTGCTTTATAATGGTTTGTATTCTAACTTTGAAATTTGTCTTAACCAGAAGCAGCTGTCTGCAGCTAAAAATGTGGATCCATTTTAAAGGTAGCAGGAATGTTCGTTATTAAATATAAATATCACTATGTTTCTGAAGTTGATGAAGGCAGTTAAAGGGAAGATGTAGGTATTTAACAATTTACATTTATCAAGTGCTTTATAGATTAAAATCAGGAAAATAGTATTCACTAGAAAAGGTTTATAGAATGAGACACACCCAGCCTCAGGTTCTTTTCACCATTAGTAGCTGGGAAACCCCATGCAAGCCTACTTAGCCCAACTGATGCTTGGCTTTATCATCTGGTAAATGGAACTACTGTGAGGATTAAGTGTAATTACATATATTCAGTGCCTGATTCTTTCTCACTTAATTTTAATGTTCTTTCTTCCTTTTTCTTAAAAAGTTGGATGTGACATCTTTATAAATTGGACTTTTTAAATATACACGAATATAAGCTATAATATGGTAAATTATTGTTTTTCAATATTATTATGTATTGCTTTCAGGTGTAATGTTATTTACCATATTCCCTATGCTGTACTTTACATCCCCATGACTATTCTGTAACTACCAATTTGTACTTCTCAATCCATTCACCTCTGTACCCATTCCCCCTATCCCTCCCTCCCTCTGGCAATCACCAGTCCAGTCTTTGTTTCAGTTTTGTTGTGGTAAAAAAATTTTTTCTTTTATTGAATTTATTGGGGTGACACTGGTTAACAAAATTATACATGTTTCAGGTGCACAATTCCACAACACATCATCTGTACACTGTATTGTGTGTTCACCACCCCAAGTCAAATCTCCTTCCATCACCATTTATCCCTCCTATACCCTCTTTCACCTCCACTGTTCCCAAAATCACCAGTGTTGTGTCCATGAGGTTTTTTTCTATTTTTTTTTCTTTTTTACTCAATCCCTTCACCCCTCTGCTCCTCAACTGCCTCTATCCCCGACAGCTGTCAGCCTGCTCTCTATCTATGAATCTGTATATCAGGTAAAGTGTTGTAGGGTGAATGCCAATTGGTTCCTTCAGACATTCCTTGCCCCTGATGTTCAGAAAAGCTCTGGAGCAGAAAGGGAGAGGTACAGGTACACAGGCCCAGTGCAAGGTGCCATCATGAAGCTGTGGGAGCCATAGAACTGGTCTCCATGGCAGTGGCTGAAGGAGGCTGTGAGGATGTAAAGTGGCCCACGAGAGGCCTTCAATTCACCACCCAACTCTTCTGAACTAGCCTTTCTTGGGTTAAAGGCTAAAAATATACATTGCTGACAGGTTCCTAAGTAATTCTTATGGACACTGAAATTTCAAGAAGCACAGCTCTAGAGTGGTGTTTCTCAAATACTGGTCCACTGACCTGCTACATCACAATACCTTTGGAAGTTTTTTCAAAAAAAGAATAAATAGTATAAGACTCAAAATTGTATTTTCTAGGAGAAGGTATTTGACATAGACACTTAGGAATAGGTCCAAATACTTTATGAATGAGCAGGTGGACCTAGTGACTTGCTTCTAACAAATCAAATATAGCAACAGTGATGGGATGTCACATTCCAGATTAGGTTACAATAAGACTGTGGCTTCTGTCTTGCTTGTTTAGTATGTGGCCTCTCTTGTTGACTTGCACTGAGGGAAGCCTGCTGCCATGTTGTGAGCTAACTATGGAGAAGCTCACAGGGCAAAGAACTGGGGGAGGCCTCTGGCCAACATCCAGTGAAGAACTGAAGCCTTCAGGCCAACAACCCATAAGGAATTGAATCCTGCCAACAACCCATCAGTGAGCATCTGAAGCCAATGAGTCAACAGCCCTGATGACATATTGATTGGGGTCTTATAAGACACCTTGAGACCGAGGCACCCAGCTAAGCTTCCTGATTCCTGATCTACAAAAACTATAAGGCAATACATGTTTGCTGTTTAAAGCCTCTAATTTGGGGGATAATTTGTTACCCAGCAAAGGATAATTAATACAGGAATGCTTATTGCAAATATCTTTACCAGTTTTTAATATTTTGGTATAAAAGAATGTCTTAGTCATATGGGATATTCTTTTATATACAGAGTGTATACCCTACTAAAAGCTGATAGCTCATTTGATGTTTCTTTTTAGTTAACCCATTGGAATTAATAATTATTCAAAGTGTGCATACATTTTTTGGGGGGCACCCTATATAAGGAACACCTTATTCCTGGATATTGTTAATAAATAAAAAACTCACTGTGCAATACAAAGTTTGACAAGTTAGGATTCAAGGTAGCCAAAGATAGGATCTTCCTGAGATAATTAGGTGGTGATACTGGGGAGCAAGGAGTTTCACCAAAGAGAAATTAATAAGAAAATATTAAAAGGGCTTGCTGACTTCATCAGTTCTGCTCCAACTATTGCAGTCTAAATAATCACTCTAGCTACAGAAGGAGAAAATCAAATTATTGACATTCCTAATGTTACAGCCATGCATCCAGGTTTACCCAACTTTGGTAGAGACATAAAGTACCATTTAGCATGGCTCCTTCAACTCAGGTGGTCTGACTCTAGTTCAGTGGTTCTCAACCTTGGCTGCACATTAGAATCACCTGGGAATCTTTTTAAAATCCTGATTCCTGGGCCTCATCCTCCGGAAATTCTGTTTCTTTGTTATGGGATGGGGCCACAACATTATTAACAAAGAAACAGAATTTCCGGAGGATGAGGCCCAGAAATCAGGATTTTAAAAAGATTCCCAGGTGATTCTAATGTGCAGCCAAGGTTGAGAACCACTGCAAGTCTAGTTACTGCTATAATTAATTCTACTCATTCTATTTACCTGACAGAATTTTCTTTGGGCTTCCAGATGGCCCTGGCTTCTTCTAGAATCATCAGCTGGAAGTCCTGAAAGCCATTCAAACCCTTCGAATTTGTGCTTGACCTGATTATTGCAGTTTCAGAACACTGGGTATAATTTCCCCTATTGGCATCCGTTGTTTCTATTTCCACATTGAAAAGGATTCAAGCAGTCAAAAGAGTACCTGATTGTATTTATTCATGGGTTGTTTTTGCAGTGCATTTATTTCCTCGATGCTCTAGTCAGCAATGTTAATAGAGTGTTTTCCAAAACACAGCGCATGAAGGTGCCCATTTCCAGGTTTGTGGCATCTGTTAGCGGATGTCATAAACGATGGTGGTGAGGCAGTAAACAAAGAAGCCCTCTATTCATCTGCACCTTGGCATGCTCCCCTGAAGATGTGATTACTTTGCATTTTCCTCATAATTCCTTGCAAATGGTTCAAGGTTTCTAGTGTGACTAGGATAATATCTAAGTAGCAATTTCAGACAATGGCTTAGTTTTGCTATTTGGGATACTGGCTACCTTCCAGCAATTTCTAATACCAGAACAATGCCTTCAGGATTGGCAGCATCAAAGTGTTATCAGTGAGGTGTTCTCTGCATCCCTACTGAGCTTGTCAGGTTTAGTATGTGGCCCCTTTTTCATCAAAGTATCTTGAGAGTTGAGAAGAGGGAAGTTTACCTGCAAGGAGTTTCCAGTCTAGCAGGTGAGATACATTTTGAACAACAAAACAAGCTGGCTATTATAAATAAAATTTCAAGCCAAAATAAAGCACCCCAATTGGAAAAATCACACAGTTTAAATATTTGTTAAAATGCAATAAATAAAATGAAATTAATTTCCAATATTATCAATAATAGTTGTTTCCATAACAGAAATGAGTAGAGATGCCTGGACCTGAAAAGTGAACAAAAACAGAAGAAACTCTTTTCTCCCTTTCCTTTCCCTGATTTATGTATTAAACTTATTTCTTAAATAAATATTTAAATAAGCAAGTGACCTGGTTTCTTTCAGTCTGTTCTCTGCCCTGCCTTCTTGGCACAGGGCTTGGTGCTGAACACCTATATGCACATGTACTATGAGCAAAGCATCCACCTAGATATACCCAGCAATTACAATCATTTTTGTTGTTTTGTTTTACTTCACTCTTTTAATAAAACCTCTAATTAAAGGTGCTAAAATGTATAGTTTTAAGTTGAACTAAAGAGAGTACTTTTTAAATAAATTGCAGTATAAACTTTTAGAGCAAGATAACAGAGAGTATATTTTTTATTTAATCTCTATACAGTAAAACAGGGTTCACATTCCATTATGCAGCGAGGCTAACGTTTGTGTGTCTCCATTCTAAAGGCAAGTTTCAGAGTAAATCTTCTATAGGTGTCTGTACAGGTGTACCTCATTTTATTTGCCCTTGACAGATGCAGCATTTAATTTTTTCCCCCACAAAGCAAAGGCAAGATCCTCCACTATCGAAAAGATTATGACTCGCTTTATTGTGGTGGTCTGGAACCAAACCTGCAATATTTCTGAGGTATGCCTATATTCAGTTTCTCTGGGGCCAACCTGATTTGCAAGGTTTAAAGATTACAAAATGACCAGAAGCTTTCAAAAGCCTGGATTTCACTGGCCTTTTAAATTCTTAAACTGTCCATTTTCTCACATTAATCAAACATTCAGGTCATGGCAACCCAAACCCACAAATACACTCGTTCCTATCATGTTGTTTACATCTGCTTTGAAGGTCTTTTTAGTTAACCTTTTTCCTGACCCACCCCACAATTTCCTCTGGTTTGTTATTTGACAGACTATCCAAATACTTTACCTAAGTCATTTGCTTCCTTCCTCCTGAAAGTTTTTTACTGCTGCCACCAGCCCCCCTTTTTTTTTCTGAGCAACAATGAAGGTTTTCTGCAGTCTGGGCTCTGCAGCACTTGGTCTGAAATTAGAGCTCTTACTTAGTAAAATTGGCGTTTGAACTGCTTGTTGGGGGACAGGAGCAGGTATGAATTATAAACTCAGCCATAGAGGTGTAACATAATTAATTGTGAGTACTTAGAGTAACTACATTTAAAGCTAATAAAACATTTCAAGGGAAGGGCCTTCTAGGCCTGTTATAATGAATGGTAAACTGTTTTCATTTCAATTAGCCTATCAATTGTTTCTGTGAAAAGAGTTCATTCTCTAAAATACTTTCATTATTTCCCTCTGAAAACTTCCCCTTTTAGTAAATTGTTTAATAAATCTTATTCTCAGAAATGGCACAAAGGCAAAGTCAAAAGATCATAAACTCCAAATTAGCCGATTCTGAACCTAAGGGCTGGAGACATCCTTTGACTTGCCCAAGGCAGAGGTAGGTGTACTTTAGTTTTCCCAAGGAGCACCAAAGATTTCCCCCACCTCCTTCCCCTAAAGCAGTGGTTCTCAACCTTCCTAATGCCGTGACACCTTAATACAGTTCCTCATGTTGTGGTGACCCCCAATTTCATTGTTACAAATTGAACATAATTAAAGCATAGTGATTAATCACAAAAACAATATGTAATTATATATGTGTTTTCCGATGGTCTTAGGTGACCCCTGTGAAAGGGTCATTCGACCCCCAAAGGGGTCGCGACCCACAGGTTGAGAACCGCTGCTAAGCAAACCTAAAGAAATCCTTTCTTTTTTATCACTCCTTTCTTTGGGCCCTAAAATCTAGGGCATTACTCAATATTTGCCTATTTCTGCCCTGGAAAATTCCCAATGTTAATGTAGGCCATATCATAGCTAGTATACCAGTTTCTCAATTCAACTTTGCTAAAGAATTTCCCAATGTGAAAACAGCATCAAGAAGTGTTTATAAACTGCCAGATAAGAGACTTGGGAACATTACCATTGAGTCCTAAAACAATTTTCCTGGAGACCAGTTACTGAAATTGGAAGATGGTTGGATAGTCTGAGATATAACCCGTGTTGACAGACTATAGCTCTTTGTCATAAACATCCCAGCTGACCACTACTCACATACTCTGGGCTTGATAATAATAGAATTATCAATGATTAAAGCCACCTTTGAGCTCAATGACAATAGGGTCTGAATGTAGGCCATATGTCATGAAATGTGAATTTAACTCTGTCCCCATCATTATTTACAATCTATGTTACAAGTCAATTTAGTGGAATGGTTTTACAAGCTAATGGAACCTTTTGATGGGGCACATGAATTCTATCATCTGTTATTCTATAGGTAAGTTCTACTCTTTTTAATTTCAAAATCTTTTTAAATTTTATGATTACTCTTTTGACATGTAAATATCTCTTTCAGAGGTTATTCCAATCTTTTATCAGATGACATATTATAAACAGTTAATATTTTAGCAGAGGTTGGTCAGGAAGAGAAGGAAAAGCTGAGGCTGATGATAGAGGATAAAGGGCACCAAAACAACTTTTATTACCCTTCCCAAACTACCCTCTTTAGGACTACCTTAATTCTGCTTGCAATTACACCTGATGACCACCTCTGTAGTGAGGCTGGTGGTTTTCCTGAACACAATGTCAAGCTTCACAATTTGGATGAAGAACAAGGGCAACCTTACTACTTGCTAGTCTTCAATCTAAGGCATGTTCATCTGTCTACCATTGGTAAATGAATCTATTATTGCTTAACTTTCTGAAAGTATTCAGCTGACAAGCTGTAATTTCCACCTGAGATTCTCATCTACACAGAAAAGTACAACACATGATTTCTGTTTGCTTTCCTCTTTTCATAGGAATCGATAATATCAAAACACTCCCTGAAATGCCAGAAGGCTGGAAATTTGCATTTTGAAACTAACAAAAATAAGGGAGGGCCCATTTAAAATTTTCTTGTTGGCAGTTCAAAATGAATAACCCTGCCACTAATTGAATTAACAGACAAAATGAGTCCCAAATAGCTGAATTGCTGGTACAAAGGAAGGAAATTGTAAATACCAACTGTGGCCTTGTGACTAGTTGCAGAAACAAGGACTATAGCAATCATCCATATTTTCTTCCTAATGCACACATAATTATAGATAACAAGTATCCACTCTTCCTTACTATTTCATATAAGATATGTTGGTGGTAGTTAATTTTATAATTTAGTTCTTAGGTTACATGATATACAGGAGAGAGCGTTCCTGAACTAGAAAAATGAACTTTACCCAGAGAGAGGTACAAGTGTTGGCAACAGTGGGAATGACACCAGGTGTTAGACTGGTGGGGTCAGATCGGACTTGGGTTCAGCAAACTCGGTACTTGAGTTCTGGCTAGGAAAGAATTCAGAGCCAAGACTCAAACTATAAGAAAACATTTATTTAGAAAATCACAGAGGTAAATTCATAAAAGAAATATCCGTAGAAAAACAATTTATAGAGGCAAAGGAAGGACCCTTGGAGCTTAGAAGCAGGAAGGTCAAGGTGACATGAAGGAGGCTGGGAGGGAGGGGGAAGCAAAAGGCGCTGGCATGCTCCCAAGAAGGAGAGTGCACTGGGTCCTCATCCTACGAGTTTTAAGGGTGGAGATTTTATGGGAGATCCCAGGGGAAGATCTCAATATAATATTTCGTTCAGGGTCAGGATCTCCACTTATTGATTGGTCGGAGCCAGGGCAGGGGTCATTATTCAATGCAACTTGTCCTAACTCAGCCTTGGTGTCACTTGTCTGGTTTTGCTGCTTTTCTGGGCCTGGAGCTGAAATACAACTGAGGCCTAGATGTTATCTCTAGGGAGGAAAGGTCAGGAGTTCTAAACTGAATGACCAGAGATATGAAAGGTCAGGGGGTCCAAACCACATGACCAGTGGTGATATGCTAGGGGATGAAAGGTCACCCTGGGGATGAGTTCCCACCCTTCAATTGTCCATGCTTACTAGGCAGCGAGGGCTTTCTATCCTGGTGACCTTCTGTACCTGGTCCAATGTCCTTGCTCTGCTCATGTCTGCCTACCTACCACACAAGGAAGACAACTTTTTAATTTCCCCTTCAGAGATACTGAAAATGTTTTCATTTGCACAAAGGATCATTGCATTTTGTTAGCTAAATCATGTTAGACTGCTATTGTTTAGACATTAAAGTATGGTTAGAAGGTTATGTATAGATGTTGAATAGTTAAAGGGTTGACTATGATAGCTTTGGTGAGTCACTTTTAGCATGTATTCCAAACTCCTTAGAGAGGGCCTTCTTGTACTGCAGAAACTGGAGAGTTAAAAAGCATATTTCTGATTTCCTGACTCCTCAGTTAAGATAGTTGCTTAAATACACACATCTAACTTTGCTTCCTCTTGAAACCCTAAAAAAGTACAATAAAGAGATTTCTTTTAAAAAAACATCAACCCTCAGGGGCTGGAACAATAATATTTTGGAAGCTGCATAGTAGCAGTGAGGAAGCAGAGTACAAACCAATTTACATTGTGGAATTCTCAATAGGTTCAAGAACTCGTTGTACTAGAAAATAGTGGAGTTGGGGTGAAGAGGCATCATGCTGAAATAAGGAGGGTCAAGTGAAAGATGTTCGAGAAGCAATTAGACCCCTAGAACTTCTTCTCCATTCCACACTGCTGGGTAACTGCCCTCCTTTATCCTGGCAGAGCTTGGGGGGAGTATTCCCTATGGAGGTAAAAGAAGATGCCAGGACTAGAGAATGCCAGGCCCCACTGAAGGCAGGGCCCTGTACCAACAAATGGCCTACCATATGTCCTAAAGGCAAACCTCTAGCTTGGTAAATCCCACCCACTTGCTCAGAGCTGCCAGTGTTTTGATTCCTCACTTGTTTTTTTAGTTTTTTAAAATGTTTTTTGAGGTATAATTTATGTATAGTATTGAAATGCAAAGCTCGCCCTAGCTGGTTTGGTTCAGTGGATAGAACGTCAGCCTGCGGACCAAAGGGTCCCAGGTTTAATTCCAGTCAAGGGCACCTACCTCGGTTGCAGGCTCCGCCCGGGCCTGGGCCCAGGTCGGTGTGAGTACAGGAGGCAACCAATTGATGTGTTTATCTCACATCGATATTTTTCTCCGTCTTTCCCTCTCTCTTCTATTCTCTCTGAAAATCAATGGAAAAATATCCTCAGGTGAGGGTTAAAAACAAAAAAACAAAGATCTTAAATGTACTTGAGCAGTTTTGGTAAATGTGCACATCTGTGTAACTCATACCCCTAACACAATATGGACTATTTCAACACCCCAGAAAATCAGTCCCTTACTTTATATTAACAGACAGCTAACAATTACAAGATATCTGAGGAAAGACCCTAACATGGAAGATAAAGAACAAAGCAAACAAATATGGGGGGGGGGAAGCAACTTAGAGGGAAGAGTCCTTTGAGGAACAATAAAACATACTTTAAAAAATTATATTAATATCAGTAGGAAGATGAGAAGAGTCTGCACACCAAATGCAATGAAAAAAATTCAAAGAACAAAAAAGTGTCTTAAAAATTAAAAACAGCAATGAAAAAACTTAATAGAAATTTTGGAAGATAAAGTTGAAAAATTTTCCCAAAAAATAGAGCGAAAAGACTAAAGAATGAAAACAGAAAAATGATAAGAAAAGTGGAGCCCAGTCAGAAAATCCAACATCTAAATAACAGAGGGGAGGAAAGCAGCAATGAATAATTTAAGAGAATACATAGGGTTTCTAGACTGAAAGGACCTACTGGATGTCCAAGAGAATTGATGAAAATTAGACTCACACAGAGGCATAGCATTATAAAATTTCACTGTGAACAAAGAAGAAATTCTACTGAAAAAAATGGCCACATGGCAAGAATAAGAATAGCTTTACATTTCTCAACAGCAGCACTTAAAACTAGAAGTCAATGGAGCAATACTGAAGGAGAAATATTCCTAATCTAGAATTCCATATCATCACTTTATCAATTAAGTAGCAAGATAGAATAAAAACACTTTCAGATATTTAAGATCTCAAAAAATTTATCCTATAATACCCTTTCCCAAAAAAACTGCTAGAAAAAAAATATGAAGGGAGTAAAGCAAGAAGGACTATTTATGGGCCACATGAAACAGCAGATTCAACACAGGAGAGAGGCAAAGGGAATCTGCCAGATATGGAGAAGATGGAGCCCGTGATGAGTGCTCTACACAAAGCATAAGATATCTTTTTAGAAAATCTGAGGCCAAGGACAGCCCATATCCATAGATGACCTTGCCTCCAGAGTAACTACATAGGCACAGTGAAAGCCCATGTATGGACAATAAAGATGAATTGATGAGGCAACAACAAAGAATGTTTCTAACACAATGGTACACTGAAGGCTGGGGTCTCTCTATGTCTTGGAAAAACTTTCCTGGTCTTCATTGACTATAATGTAAATAAAATAAAATGAAATAAAAATCTGCAATCTGCCAAAGAAGAGAAATTCTACATATTAACTTATATGCTCATATGTCATGTGTGGTTCTATATGCATATGTGTGTGTCTATGCCCTTGTATATACATAGAATATCTCTGGATGAAGAAAACCTACTTTCCACTATCTACCTTTTTATATTTTTTATCTCTTTACTCTGTACATTAGCTATTCAAAAAAATGAACTAATGAATAAAATATTTTCTTTTAAAAATGACAAACAGCCGAAACCGGTTTGGCTCAGTGGATAGAGCGTCGGCCTGCGGACTGAAAGGTCCCAGGTTCGATTCCGGTCAAGGGCATGTACCTGGGTTGCAGGCACATCCCCAGTGGGGAGTGTGCAGGAGGCGGCTGATCGATGTTTCTCTCTCATCGATGTTTCTAGCTCTCTATCTCTCTCCCTTCCTCTCTGTTAAAAATCAATAAAATATATTAAAAAAAATAAATAAAAATAAAAATGACAAACAACATACCCATTGACTGAGTGACTTTACTTTCAGGAATTTATCCTATGGATATACTTGTACACATGTGAAGTTATGTAAATACAAGGCCATTCACTTTAACATTACTTGTGATAGCAAAGAACTGAATTCTGCCTAAATGTCCACTAAGTGGGAAATGATAAGATGAATTATGTACATATACTATATATAATGTACATAATTATATACAGTCATTTAAAAAAAGAAGAATGTAAAAGCCCATTGTGTTGCTATAGAATAATATCCAAGATATTCTATTAAATTAAAAAAGGCAAGATGTAGAAAAGAGTATAACTTATTATAAAAATATAGGGAGAAAAATGTCTCTGACCCCTGCAACAGATCACCTGTTATATGTTGTCATTGTATTCTGTGCTTTACCTTTGTGATATTTATGACAATAATAATGATTATTTGTGTCAAAAAAATAAAATCTCACACTTCTCATGCTCCCTGGCAGCTGGTTCTGGTATGAAATAGATTGCACCAATTCAGTGCATTATGAAAGATTTTGAAAGCAGAAGGGGTAGGCACCACCTTCTCATGTTCTTAGCTGTTGCTGCTAACAGTCATGGTCATGGAATTATCAGGGTTTTCTGCAACAGTGTCCTAGTGTCCAGAGATTAGCTTCACAGATATCAAAAGGTAGTTAAAATGGAAGCTTCCTGATCCCTGGATCAGAGTCTTAGTGGTGTGTTCTTGAACTCAACACTTCCAGAGCAAGGTCCTGATTCCCCACTTTCCTGATATTCTGGAGGTCATCTGAAAGGACCCAGTTTATCCCACTCCTATAAGCCTCCCCAACAATTCTGTAAGCACCTAATTCCCCATATTTAATGTGCGTATGCTTGAAATAGGTAGTGATTTGTTTCCTGCAACTTAACTTTAACTGATAGACTTGATAATATGGACTTTTAACATAAAGAAACATGAATCTTATTTTAGAATCATAAAAGTAATTTATCTATCCTGTACACTATATGCTACCAAAGTGGGTGCTAAAGGGATTAAAAACTGAGAATTACCTATGATATTCTCTTCTGCATGTGCTAATAGCTACATGCATGTCAAAACATACATTGTAAATCAGGGGAAGCATGTTTAACTTCATTTTTAAAGTTTATCCAGAACATAGAATGAGTGAATAAGAATTAAGAATTATTTTCAATAAATGAATATAACTTAAATTGATGAAAATGAACATGACTAGCACGTGGGCCTTGGCTTACTCTACTTTCCAAGAAATGTCTGATGACATCAATTAAAAGGTATGTCAGAAACAACTGGGTGATTCAGATTTCACTCTCCTTGGCTCAGTGTCCTGGAATGATTCTCAGCAGGCTGGAAAACCCATTAAAACATTTCAGGGCCCATAACAATAACAGGCTCATTACTTTTTAATCACAGTAATACTGTGGGAAATGATGACAGTTCTGAATTTAGTCTCTTTTTACATTGTTTGCCATGTGAATTTGATAGTGAATGAGTAAAAGGGAGTGATACAAGAGCAATTATAGACTCTGAGTACCACTGAGCACACACTTGATTTTTTTTTCTGATGCAGCATTTTATATTTACATTTAATCCAGTGATATCTTTGTGTGTGCTTTTAGAAAAGAAGCATTTGGAAGTGGTGGTGGATAAGAAGGAATGACTGAGAATCACAGCTCTCTGCAAACGCAGACACACAAATATACAATTTTCTGGCAGATAACAAACAGCAACAAACATCTGATTCTGAGTTTTCAGAGATATACTCAACATTAATGAGGTCACCATTGAAGGCAGAATGAGAATTACTTTGACTCTCGGGCCTGTTAAAGACTGATTAGAGCCTTCCAATTCTTAACCATATGTGAAATATCCATTTGGTGGATTGCTATTTCCTTGAAATTCAACCAGCATAACCCCAAGTGACTTGTTCTGCCTGAGGTATATTTAGGAAATACTAACTTATTTAAATATAGACCACACAAAACCTTATGAGGTGATTATGTTCAAAATATATCTAATACCATTGCTAAAACTAAAAGGAAATGTTTTTTGGATCATCCAAAATTAGTTTTGAAATTAAAATTATTTTGAGCTGGCTTGAACACTTCTTGTCCAATTGTTTCATTTCATAGCTGAGAACACAATTGTAGTGAGGTTTACTGACTTACCCAGAGTAGCAGTTAATTGTGAAATTAAAAATGTTTAAATCATAGATTATCTTCCATTAGCCTGTGTGGAAGTTTTTGGAAATATTTTTAGAATTATCTGCAATATGAGGGAAATGACCCACACTGAAGCTCCCTAAGAACAGAACTGGACTCAGAGGTGTGAGCTGATGGGGTGACAGAGTATGTGGCTGGGGCATGAGGCCTGCCAAATGTTCCTTCACTCAGCTTTGTTGTCAGTACTACAAGGAGTCTTCAAAATCTGCCCTCACTCTATTATTTTATAACTCACTCAGATTGCTTATTACCTTTATACAATCTCTTTCCTGCAAGTAAAACTGGTATAGTTCCCCTTCAGTTGCCTTTTGTGAACTATGTTACCTTAGGGAGGAGCTGGACCTATTCAGGACTCTGGAAAGACTCCCTTCAGTCTAGCAGAGAGAATGCACTGCAGTTCCAGAAGAAAGTAAGGTTTGCAGTGTATAGTTATTGCTGCCAAGGAGCCGAGGTCAGAAGTCATGAGAATTTACACCACTGAAACTGTTCAAGAGTTCTCCAGTGGGGCTCTGCTAGTAGTGACCAGATAGAATGAGATGAAGAAGTGTCCATGCAGCCAGAAAACAAATTCCAGAAGCTCACCTCAGTACCACTGGCTGCCTTTCAAGATAAAGACCCACAATTGGGGCCTTAAATATATTTGAAGATGTACTCAGATTTAATTTTAAATATATTTTTATTGATTTCAGAGAGGAAGGGAGAGGGAGAGAAATAGAAACATTAATGATGAGAGAGAATCATTGATTGGTTGCCTCCTGTACGTCCACACTGGGGATGGAGCCCACAGCCCGGGCATGTGCCCTCACCAGGAATCAAACCTTGACCTCCTGGTTCATAGGTTGATGCTCAAACACTGAGCAAATCACACCCATTAGGATGGCTACTATCAAAATAAACTAAGAAAAAAATGTGTTAGTGAGGATGTGCAGAAATTATAACCCTTGTACACTGCTGTGGGGAATGTAAAAAAGTAAAGCTATTATTCATAGTATGGCAGTTCCCCCCAAATTTAAAATCATAATTACCATATGATCCAGCAATTTCACTTCTGGATATATATCCAAAAGAAGTGAAAGCAAAAGCTTCACATGCTAAAGTGTTTAGAGATGAAGTATATTGATGTCTGTCAATGTATCAAAAATATCAGATGGGGTTGACAAACAGACAGAGGGATAGATAAATGGATAATTGTGTGAGAAGGCAAATATAGTAAAATGTTAATTATAGAATTGAGATAGCTATATGGATATTCACTATATAATTCAAATTTTCTGAAAATTTTCATAATACATATAAGTAATTTATAATTACTTAATAATATATAATGAATACTAATAAATAAAAATTTAAAAATAGTAACTAATAAAACATTTGAAATTTTTATAATAAAATGTTGAGGGAGAAAAAAGTGGCATATTAGTCCCTCCAAGGCCAACCCAGCCTAGGAAACTAATGTTCAGAGAGCATGTCTGATCCTATTATCCCATTAAGATCCCTAAGGATTCCCTGCACAATAAAATCTGAGTTCTTTGGCTTGGCATACAACACTCTTCATAATTTATCCTCTGACCTGCTCTCTGACCACATCTTCAATTCTTCAAGCATAAGCACAGAGTTGTAATGACATATGTGGGCAATTAAGCCGGCTAATAATTTGGTACCCCTTCAATATGATATTTCTTAAACTAATTTTTACTTATCAAAGCAATATATATACATAATTTAAAAGGTCAAGTAATAGCAAAAGGCTTGTAACAAAAAACAGCAATATTTTCACACAGCTCTGTCCCACCCCACCATCCTATTATCCAGAGATCATCATTTCCAGCTTTTATAGTTGTTTCTATTTGCCTCCAAGTTTCTGGGTGTGTGATTCTCTCTATTCATCAAGTTAGATATTATCTATTGATTTCCTTTCATTGTAGGTGAGGCAATTAGATCTCTTCCTCTTCCCCTATCTATTCCTCCATCCTCCCAACCTAGTTGTATCATATTTTTTGGTTAGGCTCATATTCAGTGTTATTTAATCTGACCATAAGTACTGTTTGCTAATGAGTCAATAGGTGTATGGTGATTGCATTTTTCTTGTTGTATATTTTTTGGTTCCTCCTGAAGTCGAAAACTGCCTCTGTTTTTTCATTTCCTTAGATTTCATTGAACTAAATGTAAGTGTTCCCACACCCACCAACAGTTCTATTAAGTGTTTCTCACTAAAAAATTTCACATGACCAGACCTGTTAGATAATCTAGTATTTCTGTTTTGTTCCCCACTTAATTTATACAAGTCATTTTCAGGCCTACCACATCACCTAGTCTATGTGAGGTCTTTTGGGACTTTCTTTGCCATGATCTTGGAGATGCCCTTTGTCTCACTCGTGTGTTGGATCCCTTGTTCTCTGGACACACTGTGTTCTTTCTTAGTTTATTTCCTCATTTGGTGAAACATATCATTTGGCAATTTCTTGGGAAAGGATATGTGAAAGAAACATCTTTTTTAGATTTTGCATGTATGAAAATGTGTATCCTATCATCACACATAATTAATGGTTTGTTTGGGTGGAAGGTGTAGAATTCTAGATTGAAAATAACTTTTATTCAGACTTTTAATGGCATTACTCCATTAGCTTCTAGTTGTCAATGTTGTTGTTGAGAAGTACAGTGATACTTTTTTTCCCAATCCTTTGGAATGATTTTTTTCTTTCTCTCTGAAAGGATTTTTTTTCTCTCTCTGAGTTTTTGTTATTGTTCTAGTTTCTAACTTCTACATCAGAAATTTTCCTCAGATCTCCAGTGATCCATTTAAAACTTAAAATGAAGTACTGAAGAGCTGTTTGGCACCTGTTTATACGAGGATGGACCTACCTTCTGGTGACCTGTAATATGAGCAGGGGGCTAGCCAACTTTTTCACTTGATTTCAGCTACTGATTTTCCCTAGATTTCAGCTACTGATGGTGTTCAGTTTCTCCTATGAGAGGAGGGCAGGGAGGTAATGCCATTAAACCTGGCCCTGAAGTCCTCATTTCCCTCTTTTTAGACTCGAATGTCTCACTGCCAGCTCTCCTCTGTACCTGATTTCCTGAGACTTTCTAGCTCAGCTTCTCCAGAGCTCCCACTCTCACCTTTGAGGGTGGGGAAAAGTTAGCTCCCTTAAAGAATAAGTGGGATCCTAGAAGTCTATCTGTTCCTTACACACCCTTAAACATCTTTCCACTCCCTCCGCTCCCCTCTGCCTTCCAGGTACTTGGTGACACTGATTCCTGAGCCTTTCTGCAGGTGGGTGGAGTGAATCAGCTCCTTCTGCTTAACATGGCCCCATGCAGGAACTTTAGTTTGACCTTCTTCCTCTTTGGTTCAGAGTGACAATTGTCTCCTAGTTTTACTAAAGATTAATTCTATGTTTCTTATTCTTGTTCTTATTGTTTTAGGACAATTTTTGAGGGGGAGAAATGGAGAGCAGAATTATCTTTATTCTGTCATCATAAAATTGAAAGCCTTCCAAATGAATATTGTATTAAGAAAAAAAAACCTGGCCCTGAAGTCCTCACTTCCAGTTTTTCCTCCTGTGTTTCTCCTTTACTTTCATACTACTACCACACTCACACAACACTTTTGATCCCAGATGTGTGTGTGTGTGTGTGGGGGGGGGGGGGGAGTTTCCCACACCAAGCAGTTTTGTGACACTAGCTGGGTGTCTTACAATTTAACTCAATTCTGACATTATCTACCTGGAGACAGCATCATATCCCACAAATTAAGTGCCCAGTCTCATGAGACTGCTCCCCCATCCACGTTTTATTTTATTTTTATTCCCCACCACCACCCACATTTTAGATGACAATCACAAGTAGTAGGTCTCCAGGTTACCTACAACTTCCGACTGACTTGGCTACACATTTCAAGTTCCCATGATACTCTTCCCTTTGGATTCTATTATTTGCTAGAGCGCTCACAGAACTCAGAGAAACACTTATGTTTACCATCCTATTAAAATATATGATAAAGGATACAGATGAACAGCCAGATAGAGAGATACAAATAGGGTGAGATCTGGGAAGGTCCTGAGAGCAGAAATTCAGAGGGTATCTCACTCTCCAAGTATGTGGATGTGTTTACTGACTTGGAAGCTCTCAGAACTCTGTACTTTTGGGAGTTTTATGGAGGCTTCATCATGCAGGCATGATCAATGATTAACTCCATTTCCAGCCTCTCTCTGGAGAATGGGAGGTTAAGCTGAAATTTCCAAACTTTAATCACGGCTTGGTCTTCCTGATGACCAGCCCCCATCTAGGAGCCCACCAAGAGTTACTGCTATGACCCAGGAAATTCTAAGGGATTTAGGAACTCTGTGCCAGGAACCGAGGTCAAAGACCAAATATTAGAACAAAAGATGCTCCTAGTACTCTTATTACTCAGGAAATTACAACGGTTTTAGGAGCTCTGTGCCAGGAACTGGAGGCAAAGACCAATATATAATTCTTCTATTTTCTCACAGATATTTTTTATTCTTTGTCCAAGAAGTTTTCAGATGAAAGGCTGAGGACCAACAGTGGTAAACAAGCTGAGCTCTGCCTGACCAGCGTGGCTCAGCAGTTGAGTATCGACCTATGAACCAAGGGGTCACGGTTCGATTCCAAGTCAGGACACATGCCTGCATTGCAGGCTCAATCCCCAGTGTGGGGTGTGCAGGAAGCAGCCAATCAGTGATTCTCTCTCATCATTGATGTTTCTATCTCTCTCTCCCTTCCTCTCTGAAATCAATAAAAATATTTTTTTTAAAAGAAGCTGAGCTCGGCCTCTATTACTAAGTCTTATAACTTGACCTAGGTCAAAAGGGAATGCACTTGCCTGTATAATCAAATAACTGAAAATACAGGGATGATTGGCTGGGTCTCATTAGAACTAGGCACTAAATTCTCTGAGGACTCTACATTCTCCAAGTGGTGAGGAATGACTTGTGCTCATACCTGGACATTAGTACCATCAGAGAGGAAAGAGCTGCTATCTATCACTCACCTACTGGAAGAAAAAATACCTAGACAAATTCTCTGACTGTCTCAGCTTGCATCGTGGACTTGCCCTATAGTGGCCTGGGACATTCCATTTGAACTACAGGAATGAGGGAGAAAAGTGCCAAGTCCTGAAAGGAAAGGGAACACCAATGTTACGTGGGGACATTATTGGTGTCCTGCACATTTACTGAACTGTCAACCTATAGCTCACAGCTGCCCTAAATGGACTTTTCCTTTGATGAGGTAGCTAGAAAATATAAGGTTCCTCTATTGCTTCACTCCCTAAACATCTATGAGCACCTAGTATATGCCACTGGATACTAGGAATAAAAATATAAATATGATCCAGCTGCTGACCTCAAGGAGCTCATAGTCTAATTGTCAAGAGAGCCATGTAAACAAGTAATTGCAGGTGAGTGTTGTGAGTATAGCAATCCAGATGCTTAAAAGACCTGGAGAGAAAGGAGGCTGTAATTTCCTTCATAGGAGCAGTATTTGGGAGTGGTGATACAAGCTGGGTTTGAAAAACATAAATATGAGATAACCAGCCAAATAGAAAGAGGGAAGAAATTCCAAGCAGAAAAAAAAACCATCTGCTAAGGCTCACTTATTTATTTGTTCAAAATATTTATTGATTACTATTAGATACCGTACTTTAAGTAGGCACTAGGGATACAATTCTGAACAAAACAGACATAGTCCCTGTTCTTGACATTTGCAGTATGATGATACCAGATAATCAAATTATCAAACAAGGAAATATCTAATTACAAACTATGTTAATTGCCACAGAAGGAAAATATATGGTACTATAAGAACCCAACAGGGTTGATAAGAGTGGGATGGGGATGTGGAGGGAGGAATCACAACATGGAGTATCCTGGAATCCATAACCACTTCCATATGGCTGAATAAGAACAGATGGCCCAGCTGTTTTGGACAGGGAAGCAACCTATTGCTCCCATTTTACCCTTAGGATTGTTCCATACTTATAAATAGTTCTTCAAAACCCATGGGCAGAGAATTGTGAATTCTAGAGTTTTTTCCTTCAGAAAATTTAGCTTTTCTGAGAATTTCAAACTTCCTTTTGGACACTATGGATACTTAAGTCAGACCTCATTTGTCATATTGCTACCCACTGCCTCCTTCAAATTGTTCGAGTCCATCTGGAGTTTCTCAAAATCCTTCAGTGAGTTTTATTTTTTTAAAAACTTCTCCAAACAACTGTGTCATCAAACTGCCTTCTCCAATGTAGGGGTTTTATTTGTTGTTGTTTTTTTCAAATTTAAGATTAATTTTTAAAAGTATACATCTATATATATAAAAGGCTAATATGCTAAGTGTCCCTCCTTCTGTCTGACCAGTTGCTATGATGCGCACTGACCACCAGGGGGCAGACTCTCAACACAGGAACTGCCGCGCTGCAGTGACTTGGCAGCTCCCCAAAACCAGAGAGGAGGGAGCCCGATTCCTCACGGGACCGCATGATTCCATCTTCAGCCGTGGGTTATGTTGTTGCTGGAGCACTGTTGCCCCCGAATCTGGTTTACTGCACACTTGCGTTTGCGTTCCACACCCTATATGACAGCAACTTTGCAGAGTGCCCTCTTGCACTCGGGGACCCCTTGGGGGATGTCAGAGAGCCAGTTTTGGCCTGATCCCTGAAGGCCAGGCCAAGGGACCCCACCTGCTGGAGGGACCCTGCTCACTCTGCAGACACCTGGGAGGGACTGCAGGAGGTTGGCTCCAGGGCATGTCCTGCCTCTCTCGCCCAGTCCCGCCCCACCGCCCACCTTCTAATTAATTTCCTTTCAATGTGCACGAATCCATGCACCTGGTCACTTGTTTCATATGAAAGTTTTATCTCATAAAACATTTATAATTTCTTATATGTAATGCTTTCAATTTAGATTATCCATTATCATGAATCCATCTGATTCCAAACCTGCCTTTTTTTTCCTGTCCTAGGCTGGATGTAGACTATAACTGTCTGCATGGGGAGGGGCTGAAATCAGGATACTAGGGAGACCAGTTTCAGCTATCACAGATGATGCCAAGAGGCACTCAGCACTATGACTATGCTATTCAAATGTAAGTGAGAACATAAGCTATATGAACATCTTTCAAGAGTTTTTTCACATAAAGCATATTTCATAACACTAAAGATTTAACTACTAACAAGCTACACCTAAGTTACTTAACTACTCATGAGTCCTTTGAAGCAACATCAATATTTCAGCTTCCAATTTCCATTCTTTGTTGAACTTTCTGTTGAATGCATTAAGCACACCAGCAGTTGGACATTCTTAAAAGTTCACTTTAGATGTACTCTCTCTTCTACTATAAAAAATGACTAGTCCCGCCGAAACCGGTTTGGCTCAGTGGATAGAGCGTCGGCCTGCGGACTGGAAGGTCCAGGGTTCGATTCCGGTCGGGGGCATGTACCTGGGTTGCGGGCACATCCCCAGTAGAAGATGTGCAGGAGGCGGCTGATCGATGTTTCTCTCTCATCGATGTTTCTGACTCTCTATCTCTCTCCCTTCCTCTCTGTAAGAAATCAATAAAATATATTTAAAAAAAATGACTAGTCCCATTTAGCATACCAAAGCTTCCAAGTTTTGTCCTTGTTTGTGATAGTATCAAGTTGTGGTGAGTCACTGGTCTGTCCTGTAAAGTACTTGGCTTCCTGGTTATGCCAGGTTGGATTCCTGTGATTCACACCTTTAACATCTGGAGTGTCCAGATTCATATTTACAGAGAACAGCCTATTAAAAGCTTCACCTAGGGCCCTGGCTGGTTTGGCTCAGTGGATAGAGTGCCATCCTGCCGACTGAAGGGTCCAAGGTTCCATTCCAGTCAAGGGCACATCCCCAGTGGGGAATGTGCAGGAGGCGGCTGATCAATAGTTCTCTCTCATCATTGATGTTTCTATCTCTCTCCCCCTCTCCCTTTCTTTCTGAAATCAACAAAAATATTTTAAAAACTCAATGGAAAAATATCCTCAGGTAAGGATTAACAACAACAATAAAAAAGCTATTAAAAAAAAAAAAAGCTTCATCTAGAGATGCTGGCCAGGAGCACCCAGACCACATTCTGGCACCAATGATCCTCAGCAAATGGCAAAGTAGGTATGGTGTGTTATTGGTGCCTTCCCAAAGCCCACATCTTTGCCTCTTCCCATGTCCTTTCTCCTCAACTTCAGTTTTTTGTTTTGTTTTTTTATAGTGAAGAACTTCTGAAGTTGCATGAGGAGGTATTGATAGAGATGAAGGGAACTGTCTTGGAGTGACTCTGGCAGTAAGTGATCCCTTAGGTCTGGGACTACTTGAATGTCTATGTGTCCAGACACAAACTGTACTTACACATTTTAAAAGAGAGGCCCTCAGGGAAGGGGTCTGTGGGAACAAGATAAGAGAGAGAAGATGTGCAGAAAGGAGGAGCCCTGATGAGACGTACACCCTCAGGAGCAGAAAAGGGCCATCTACATTTCCGGGTACCAGATAAGAATAAAGTTGCACACTATGTAAGGTTTTTGAAGACTTCATAACTTTCTCATGTTGTTATTTTTTAAATTCCCTTCTGTTTTTCCATGGTGCTCCCAACCAAACCCTTACAACTGAAAGGGCCTGTGAACTTATTTTCATATACAGAAAAACAGGGATATATCCCACTCCACATTCACTCTTGCAGGAAAATGAGAACCAAGAAATGGAGTAGGTGTTAATAGCTCAGAAAAGAAAAGGAAGCAAACTGAATTTCTTGGACCTATGGGAAGGAGAAAAAGGGTCAAAGTCATTTAGAGTCTGGCTGGGAAGAGAGCCTTAGAATTCCTTAGGGGTGTACAATCCTCCATCCCCAGTGCCTGTTCTCCCCTAGTGTTCCTGTTTTCAAATGATCTTTCCTTCATATCCTTAATCCAAATTCCCATTCGGGCAAAATAGGAAGAGGGAGTGCCTGGGCCACCATGGCAAAATCAAGGAAGGTTTTGCAGAAGAGGAAGACACAAATGAGCTTCTTAATTTGCCATCATCTCTAACAAAATACTTTTATGATTGCATCCTTCTGGGTCAGCATCATGGAATCACCAGAGCTAACATAATTTTTCAAAAGGAATAGCTACTTTCTATTTAATTTTTGGAGGGAGGAGGTAGGGCAGATCTAGTTCCAGGAGAAATATCCAGTGGAAGAATTTCTGAGAGGCTCCTAACTGCACATCAGAGCCCATGATTTCCTTGCATTTATTCCTGAATGTGAGTATATTAGCCAGACACAAACGGCAAACATTTCATGTTAATGACTACAGTTTGTGTTTCTTTTACCTTACCAATGCAGGTATCTGTATCGTCTCCTTCCATTCTTTTTATTTGTTTATTTGTATTGATTTCAGAGAGGAAGGGAGAGTGAGAAAGAGATAGAAACATCAGTGATGAGAGAGAATCATTGATCGGCTGCCTCCTGCATCCCCTGCCCCCCCCCCCGCCCCCCAATGGGGATCTAGCCTGCAACCTGGGCATGTGCCCTTGACCGGAATCGAACCCGGGACCCTTCAGTCCGCAGGCCGATGCTCTATCCACTGAGCAAAGCCAGCTAGGGCTTCCTTCCATTCTTTTAATTATTCAGCATTAATGAAAATTATCTTTGCAATACTTTTTACCAATACTGAATTTTTTATGTCACTTTCACACATATTAGGAAACAAAGACCCTCAATCAGCCCATCAGAAGCAGGAAATCTCTTCCTTCAATACTCTCATGCCATCTCCAGCCCTGAGTATTCTTTTGATCTAACTACACATATGCCTTCCATTCTTCTGGGATGTCCTGCCAAGGGAATCTTGAGTAACACTCTGGCTATGCCCTATTTCTTGCCCTAGCTCCCCTTCCTCCTATTTGAGCTGGTGAATAGAAGGACCTATGAGAGTATGGCCTGCCCTTTGAGGGTAGGTCCCTATAGAGTTCTGGTTGTGAGGATGACCTCTGCAGTTTAATAGCCTCCATTAGAATCCTTGCCTCCTCCACTAATTATGTAGTATTATCTTGAGCAAATGTCTACATTTCCAAAGCTATAAAATGGGAATCACAAATCCTTGACATGGCCAGGCTAACGGTGGTACAGACCTGACTTCTGCTAAAGTAACAATTGATATAATAATCCCCAGTTGGGTGATTCACTTACAGAGCAAAGACAACTGACAGCCCTAATCTTGAGTGGGCTCTTCATCTGAATGGGTGGAGACCATTTCCAGCCAGCACAGCACTTACCTAACACCTAACTGTTAAAGTCAGATATTGCCAGCCTACCAGAGATATTCCAAGGCTTTATTTTCTTAATATGAAGAAGAGCTGGTTCATGGTTTTCAGCTTTAAAAGATATGGGTACCCATCCCCAGATCCACACCTCCAGTTATTCATATCTGTGAGCTGGAATGTCACTTCCAAGGCTAGGTTATAAGACATTTTGGCTTCTGCTTTGCTCTCTCTTGGATCAGTCTTTCAGAGGATGACAGCTACTATGGAAGCCTTGTGAAAACATTGACGGGGCAAGGACCTGAGGCTTCTTGCCAAGAACAATGCATGTCAGCCATCTTGGAAGTGAATTCTCCTATCCTAGTCAAGCCTTCTGATGACTTCAGCCCTGGCCAACATGTAGCTTATGAGAGACTGAAGCAGAACCATCCAGCTAAGCTGCTCCCACATTCCTGACCCTTAGAAACTATCTATATATATAAAAGCCTATGCTACCGGTTGACCATTCAACCGCTGGACCAGTTGACCAGTAGCTATGATGCGCACTGACCACCAGGGGGGAGACGCTCAATGCAGGAGCTGCCCCCTGGTGGTCAGTGTGTTCCCACAGCGGGAGAACCACTCAGCCAGAAGCCAGGCTCATGGCTGGGCTGGCGAGCACAGCTGTGGTGGCAACACTACTGAGCGGCCACAGCAGCAGGTGCAGAGGGGCTGGGATGAGCAGGAGCGGCACAGTGCTGGGCCCCAGCTCAGGCTCCTCCCCGGCCGCATGCCGCTTCACACACTGCTACATCCCTTGGAGATGTCAAACTGCTGGTTTCAGCCCCTGCCTGGATCGGGCCGGAACCTGCAGTCCAACGTCCCTGGAGGGGTCCCTGATTGCAAGAGGGTGCAGGCCAGGCTGAGGGGCCCCACCGGTGTATGAATCCATGCACTGGGCCTCTAGTGAGTTAATAAGTGTGTGTTATTTTAAGTTGCTAAGTTTGAGGTAGCTTTGGTGGGCATACAGCAAGACATAACTAATACAAAACACTTTCTCTCTCTTGATCCTCAGTCCCCCAGAGCCAAAATCTGTGTTTATATTTCTGTCCAGAAGTAAATATGTCCAATCAGAGCCTATTCTGTAGTAATAACAGTACCTATTTCATTAGGATGGGAGGATAAAGCAGGATAATATATGTAACTAGTGTGTGCCTAGCACAGCCGTGGGCAAACTACGGCCCGCGGGCCGGATCTGGCCCGTTTGAAATGAATAAAACTAAAAAAAAAAAGACCGTACCCTTTTATGTAATGATGTTTACTTTGAATTTATATTAGTTCACACAAACACTCCATCCATGCTTTTGTTCCGGCCCTCCGGTCCAGTTTAAGAACCCATTGTGGCCCTCGAGTCAAAAAGTTTGCCCACCCCTGGCCTAGCACATAGTAAGCACTCAACCAATGCTAGTTACCACTATCATACAGAAACATAGGCTATGGGTGGTTGCTCTGGATCAGGGGTCCTCAAACTACGGCCCGCGGGCTACATGCAAATACAAATATTGTATTTGTTCCCATTTTGTTTTTTTACTTCAAAATAAGATATGTGCAGTGTGCATAGGAATTTGTTCATAGTTTTTTTTTAAACTATAGTCCGGCCCTCCAAGTGTCTGAGGGACAGTGAACTGGCCCCCTGTTTAAAAAGTTTGAGGACCCCTGCTCTGGATCTTGATGTCTGGGAGGCTTAGGACATAGCATAATGAATGAAGACTTAGAGTTAAGGCAGGGAAGGAAATTCTAAGATGCTTTCTCCCACTCCTAGTAGCTCTTAGGGATCAGGCCTCTACTTGCAGCATCTAGGGCTCCCTTCCACGGGGTAGAAATATCATCTACTCTTAGAGAAACTACTTTGATTAGACCAACTGTTTAACTCAGTTAAAGGCTCTGCTGGATCCCTGCATTATTGTTGTTCCATTTGTATGAATAAAGAGGATATCTAAGCAATTTCAATATTTTCTATGTTATTTCTGATAAGGAAATGAGACATGAATGTACTTATTTGACTAAAATCCCTTAGTGCTTTAGGACTTTGAATCATTTCAAAAGTCTCCTCTGAGGTAAACAAATATCTCTACCCAAGGAGATATTGCAGCATGGAGTTCAGGTCAGAGTACATGTAGGAAAGACTCTCCACAGTTACCTACAAGTTTCCTGATTGTGTGTCCACAACCCACTTGGTTTGAGCTTCCTCACAGCTTAAGATGGGAACAGTACAGTCATCTGGAGCCATCTGTACTAAGTGAGAGCCATCTGCTTTGCATGTGCCCTTTCTACTTGGACAAATAAAAACAATCACCCTACATGAAAACCCACTAATTCATATTCTTTCAAAGACACTCAGCCCCATCTTGGAGCAGTAAGCACCTCTGACAACAATTCTTTGGGTATCAAGAATGGATCACCTAGAGAAAACCTTGAAAGTATCTAGAATGTATGTGCATTTCCACAAGAAAAATACTCCTGATTCCTTGTGTGTGTGTGTATGTATGTGTGTGTGAAACTTTTCTCTTCCTATCTATCTGTAATCAGATTACTCAGATGATGTATAAAGAATGGGTGAACAATTATTGACATGAGCCCTGGCTTTAAAGCACTAAGTTTTGGCCATAGTGATACTGGTTTAAAATAATATATGAATTGTTATACTCATATTATTATCTATATTCATAACATGTTTCCTTATCTTCTTAGATAATTAGGTTTAAAGTATTAGGGATCTGGGAGTGGTGGGTAAATGAATTGAATTCATTCATTTAACAAGTATTATTGTGCTTACTATATGTTGGCTTGGTAGCAGCACTGGGATGCAGGGGAGATTTTATATTTATTGAGGACAGACTTTGACTTTTTCACTTTTGCCTCCTTC
>NW_005871054.1:11655586-11751449 GCF_000147115.1 Myotis lucifugus | reverse complement strand
TCTATATATATATATATATATATATATATATATATATATATATATAGTGATTGTTAACATTATCTGCAGCATTGCACTAATTTGCACAATATTTATTAAGGACAGAGTTTTATCATTTTTATGCTATATCCATTATAAGGTTTAGGCAGTTCACCCAGGGCAACTGTATTTAGTTCTTTCTGTCAAAGATTATTTTGTCAAAACAAATAAAACCAAGAAAATACCTACTTTGAGAATCAATGTTATTGTAGTCACTGTGCTATAAAATTACTCACTTCAACACTATTGAAGAAATCAATAAGAATGGTTAAGAAGTAGCCAAATACTCAGGCTTGTGAAAGCCTGGGAATTGCTTATTCAAAAACAGCAGGTGGTGAGAAAGCTCCAACATCAAAAAGAGAATCACAAAGGCAAAGGTTTATAGCTTTGGCACAGCCCTGACTTTAAGAAATCTTTGTAGAGGGCAAAGGGCACTAGGGTAACTACTGCTTTAAAAAGTCTCCCTAGAAACGCTATGAAGGAGGGAAGAGAGAGACAAACCTTATAATATAAACACACATGTACATACATGCATGCACATATATACATACACATACATGAGTATATACATGTATATAAATAGAATATGGCTGAAGGAAAGTAATGGGGATAAATAAGGAAGGGAGTCAAAGGGAAACTGAATCCCTGCCCACCTCAGGATTTTGAAAGGCTCTACTTGGCTTGTTGAAGTAAGCAGGTCACTGCAGGGAAGAGCAATCAGAAAGAATTCATACCTGCTAAACCTGTTTTGTTTTTTCTTTTCTTTTAGTTCGCCTACCACTAAGCAGCAGAATGAGTAGAAAGGGTGCTTTAGCCACTGGTACTCCTGGAAAGTTAGTCACTTTAGAGTCCATAATTTTGAAAAAAATAAAAGGTTCCCTGGGTTTTTTCCTTATTCCAATAATTTAAAATGGAAGTTTCATGAGAGCACGAACTTGCTCATAGCTATGACCCCAGCACAGAGAATAGCACATAGTTGGTCCTCAATAAATACTATTGTTGATTTAATAAATGGATGAATCAAAGGATCAAAGCAATGAGATCAATGAATATTCAGTGTTTCCTTTAAGAATAAAGAAAAATATAAGACATAATTGCTGCCTTCAGGAAGCTTTGTAACCAGATAGGGTCACAAAGTTAATAATTAAAAAGTAGTTGGAGGGGGTTTGGGGGGCTGGGTGAAAAAGGTGAAGGGATTAAGCAAAGAAAAAAATCCCTCATAGACACAGACAATAGTATGGTGGTTACCAGAGGGAAAGGGGGCTGGGGGAGGTAGAAGAGGGTAAAGGAGAGATAAATAGAGATGGAAGGAGACCTGCCTTAGAGTGTTGAACACACAATGCAATATGCAGATGATGTATTATAGAATTGCACACCTGAAATCTATATAATTTTATTAACCAGTGTCACCCCAATAAATTCAATAAAAAAGGAAATAAAATGCTTCTATAAGGAAAAAAAAGTAGTTGGCGAACAATATGTAACAGTAGCAATAATGATAGCTAGGTTGGAAGTGGTTCAGTCTATTATGCTCTTAAACAGAAAGACGTTGCTGAGGCAAGCCTTAAAGAATTGATAGGATTTAAATAACTCTGCCTGCTTGTAAACCCCACTATTCCAAGTGGCACCTTGGGGGTTTAGGGCACATCCTCAGAATCTCTTGGGCTGGTTATAATAATTTAAAAATCTAAGAATGTGTTAAATCTATCTGTCAGATCCACCTGCAAGTACAGCACCATTTTCATTAGGAGTGGAAGAAAGAAGACAAAGAATGACTTTATAGCATGGGTATGATGACCATATATTTGGAACTCCAGCTCCATATTTGAAATTGAGACTATACAAACAAACAAACAAACAAAAAAACCCAAAAAAAACAACAAAAAAAACCCCGTGCTCAATAAATTGCAAATTATCTGATACAAACCCCAAGACCCCCTTTTCGCTCATTGCAGGGAATGTGTTATTGCTCTGCACAGTGGACTCCAGTTCTCTGCTTCAATGAATACTTCAGGGAAGTTAGCTTTCAGAGAGATGCTTGCCGATAACTTAAAGACTGACTTGGGTTGCAAACTTATCTCCAGGTAGCCCTTTGCAGCTTAAAGTTGAAAGATCAATGGATTGAATGGATAAAAGTGATGTTTTGGTCTAATCTGAATGGAGTGAAGCTGTAAACCTGAACAGAGAGGGAAGGATTCTCTAACTTCTCAAAGAGGCTTTGCAATACCACTACACACATGCTGCCATGCCTTTGCCCTCCTGGTTTAGCTTAATACAATGTTTTACAAGAATATGCTTAGATGGCAAACATTTTTCTTTTCTACTTTGTTGGCCTGTTCTTAAGTCAGGTTGCAGCAGAAATGAGTGTTTGTCTGTTATCCCAAGAACAGGCTTTGTTGAATTTAATGGAAAAAGGGGTCACATTAGGACTCTTTAAAGACATGAACAAGTATCCTGATATTAAAGCAGTATACAGCACAATATCTTCTAAAGATCTCCATGTTTTGCACTGTTCTTAAAACACTAAAACTAAAAGACAAATCTTTTTATTGAAAAAACAAAACAGGCACAGAAAACCACACAAAATAAATGTATAACTTGATGAGTCATTAAAGTAAATACTTTTGTAACCACCATCAAAGCCAAGAAATAGAACTCTGCCAATCCCAATTCCCATGCAGAAGCCCCTCCATAATACCTATTCCAAAGATAACCCCACTCTCCCAAAAAGTAACCACTATTCTGAGTATTACAATCTGGCTCTTTTTATAATATTAACACCCAAGTGTAACAAAACATCCAATTATGCAACCCTAGACTATTGTTTAATCTTATCTGTTTGTTAGGAAAGTTTTTCCTTTTAAATCTCTTTTAATCTATAGGTTCCTCCTCCAGTTCTTTTCTTTACACCCTATCTGTTGAAGAATCCAGACCGTTTAACCTGTACATTCTCCTACACTCTGAATGTTGCTGACTGAATACACACAATGCAGTTCAAGTTTCTCTGTCCTCTTATTTTCCGCATAGTTGCAGCTGGATTCAGAGGCATGATCAGATTCAAGTTTGATCCTTTGGGAAAACTAGGTGCTATGATTTGAATGTTTGAGTGTCATCCCCCCCATTCATTCCCCCCCCCCCCCCGCCATTAAAACCTTTACAAAAAATTGTAAGTTGAATCCTAACTCCCAAAGTGATGGTATTAATAGGCAGAAACTTTTGGGGGTGATTAGGTCATAATGGGATTAGTACCTTTATAAAAGGGACCCCAGAGAGTTCCTTTGCACTTCCACCATGTGAGGACACAGCAAGAAGATGACCATCTATGAAGTGTAAAGCACGCTCTCACTAGAACTCAATCATGCTGGCACCCTAATCTTAGACTTTCAGCCTTCATAACCGCAAGCAATAAATATCTGCTGTTTATAAGCCACCCGGTCTGTGGTATTTTGTTATAGAAGACGAAATGGACTAAGACACTAGGTATTGATATTTTCTTTCACTGGGAGGCACATGTCTAGTTGTCTCTCTTTTTGTGATGTTCGCAGCTCAGTGCCTATATCCATTAATTTGTTGAGAGTTGAAAAATGATGGTACTCTAATTCAATCATATTTTTTCATTTATTGATTGGCGCGCGCGCGCGCGCGCACACACACACACACACACACACACACACACACACACACACGCACGCACACGCATCAACTTTGAAGCTCAAGCTGCAATTGTCCTATCTTTTCTTTCACCAAAGGTTGGCTCCTGGGTCTTCAGACATAACACTGGTAAATCTTGATAACTTCCTCACTATCGAGTATAACATTTTTATTTTCATTCTGTTTACAGGTATCCCCAGCTTTTTGAAAGTTCAATTTACGCCACTTTGCTTTTACAAAAGACCTATATTAGTACCTGTTTTACTAAACAAAAGAAATCCAAAGAGAATTTTTTTTTATGAAAAAAAGTGAAAATAGTGTTTAGTGTTTATTTTTGCAGTGAGCTGTTGTAGAGGCAGCGCACACCCAGAGCAGTGAGAGTGCTACCCCCAAGTTCCTTCCACAGGAACTACATTCAGCATCTCAGTAGCTTTGACCTTTGTCTGTGAGCATCTGTGCTTTATTTTGCTTTACTTTGTGCATCTGTTAGCAAGATGTGTCTTAAGGTAATTGCTTCAGTTTATACAAACCATTTCAACTATGAAAGTTTTCATAGGAATGCTTTGCTTTCAGATGGGGAAAACCTTATTTACTGCTTGTTATGGGTTGAATTTTACATGTTGATGTCTTAACCTCTCCCTCCTCAGAATGTGACTTTTTGGGAGAAAGGATCTTTACAGAGGTAATTAAATTAAAGTGAGGTTATTAGAGTGGGCTCCAATCTAATATGGCTCATGTCCTAATAAAAAAAGGGAAATTTGGATGCAGAGATACATATAGAGAGAACAAGGTAAGGAAACATAGAAAAAAGACAACCATCTATAAGCCAAGAAGAGAAAACTGTAATAGATCCTTCCTTTATAGCACTCAGAAAGAACCAACCCTGCCAAAACCTTGATTTTGGATTTCTAGCTTCCAGAACTGTGAGACAATAAATTTATGTTGTTTAAGTCACCTGGTTTGTGGTACTTTGTTATAGCAGCCCTAGAAAATGAATACACTACCCAAAAGCTGAAATCAGCCATTTCTCCATGAAACTCAGGTTTCTTTAAGGAGAGATGGTAGTATGGCATTCCAAGACCACAGTCTGGCTGTCAGGATGTTCATGGCTACAGGATTGTTCACTGTTTCTGGGCCTCTTCAGTGGACAGAAATATGCAAAATAAAAAGAAAACCTCCTTTAAAATATTTTTTTTCTTATAAAATAACACACAGATACAGAAAAACATACGTTTTTAAACATAAATACCTCTGAATTAATATTGATATTTCTAATTTAAATGCAGGACTATGGGCTTTTTATTTATCTTCATTCTCAAAAACAGAGGGTAGCCCGGCCAGCATGGCTCAGTAGTTGAACATCAACCTATGAACCAGGAAGTCACAGTTTGATTCCCAGTCTGGGCACATGCCCACGTTGCAGGCTCAATCCCCAGTGGGGTGTGTGTAGGAGGCAGCCAATCAATGATTCTCTCTCATCATTGATCTTTCTCTCTCTCCCTCTCTTTCCTTTCTGAAATCAATAAAAATATATATTTTTAAAAGAACAGAGGGCAAAATAGGTGTCAGGAGCACTCCAAAATGAATTAGGATATACAACCTATTGTTTAGTAGTTTTAATTTTGATGTTTTCTTAGAGAGTTCATATAATTAAAAGTCTAAATGTATAAATATATACCACCAAATAATACTCATTCATAGTAAAATAAACTTAAACAAATGAATAGTTCAAAAGTACAAACAGCAGGGTTATGTTACATTTGGGTATGGATGAGTGTTAAAATTTCTGTTTTAGTTATAGTCATGAATTGGAAATATTGATTGAAAATAACTACTTTTTAAAACAAATCTGAAAATCAGCTAAGAGCAACATCTAATTCAATCAGTTTATAAATAGCTTTCTAAGTGAGCTAGAATATTTTAATGCAAATTTGTGTGAATTAACTAGGGAATAAAATCTCTGATGATGATAAAATATTGAACTAACAAATGATAGAGGGTTTGTTTGTTTTTTAAAAAAAAAAAAACAGGAAGGACAGCTCTCCATAACAACAAAAAGAAATAACTACAAGATTAAAATAACCTAACAGCAAACAGAACATATCATTAATAGAGTCCTTCATTATCTAGCACAGCCTATAATGGAGAAAACAGCAAGTGTAATTCTGTTATCTTACCACAGGCAGTACAAATACCCTGTAAAATCCATCTCTTCATTTTCTGGTTGAAAAGATCATTGTAGAAAAGGACTGCCAGGGAGTAGAGGTCATGCTGATTTATTGGCAATTAAACCTGCAGGATTTCTGCACTCCTTTCAAAACAAAGTATCTGAGGCTATTCAGCTAGGATGATTACATAGTGGGCTATCTACTAAAACTGAGGCATCTTTCTGTTAGTGCACAGCAGATACAATTGACTTGGCTGTATTTCGATTACTGCTATTATTTTGTGCAGATTCTTGTATCTTCCTCAAATCACCTAGGACCGAAGAATTACCTTGTTAGTTTAATAAAGCAGAATCTTACCAAGTGGTATATACTAGTAGTTCTGCTTGGAAGTATAACTTTGGTACAAATATGGACTCATTTAAAGCAAGCAAATGTGTTACTGAATCTAAATAATCTGTCTGTGGTGCTTCAGCCCTAGCATTCTGAAATGATTTGAAATGATCTTTTACTGGTTTGATACTTGTTATGTTATGTTTGTGTCCCCTCAAAATAAGCACCCATATGCCCATTACACATTTTAAAAAATAAAATATTACACAAACTGTTGAAGTCTCCTTCCCAGTTGTATTCAACTTTGTCATGGTCAGGGTTACCACTATTGTAAATTTTATTTTTTACCACATAATAAATGATATGTAGCACAGTAGGTCCAACATGGGTTTGAACTGTGTGGGTCCACTTATATGCACATTTTTTCAATAAACATACAGTTGGCCCTCCGTATCCCTGGGTTTTGCATCTGCAGATTCAACCAACCATGGATCGAAAACAGTATTTTTGATCTGCCATTGAGAATCCACAGATGTAGAGGGTTAACTGTATGCTCTGTTCTACACAATTTTACATAAGGGACTTGAGCACCCCCAAATTTGGGTATTCTCAGGGGTTCCAGAACCAATTTCCCACAGATACAGAGGGACAACTGTATTGTGGTATATTTTCACTTCATATATGTGACATAAAGAACTGTTTTGCATGTTTTTAAACTTTACATAGAAATCATTCTGAATACATTCCTC
The DNA here is from genome assembly GCF_000147115.1 of Myotis lucifugus. Taxonomy (NCBI): domain Eukaryota; kingdom Metazoa; phylum Chordata; class Mammalia; order Chiroptera; family Vespertilionidae; genus Myotis; species Myotis lucifugus. The sequence goes on along the minus strand of NW_005871054.1, from coordinate 11,744,512 downwards.
TGTAATTTGCTTATATCCCTCATCAATGTTTTCGAAATTTATTCATATTGATGTATATAGCTCCACTTCATTGATTTTAACTGTTGTATCATTAATATTCTAGTGGATGAATATGCCACAATTTATTCATTTTCCTATGAATTGCCATGTAAATTGGTTCTAATATCTTGTTGTTAAAATCATGCAATAACATGCAATAACCATTCTATTCCTATTCCCTTGTGTGCATGAGGAGGAATTTCCATAGGGTATATAACTAGAAATAAAATCATTGAAACAAAGGGTGCAAATTACCTGGATATTACCAAATGGCTCTTCAAAGTGGTTGTATTAATTTACACTCCTACCAGGAATATGTGTAATGTACTCTTCTTCTTGTTTTTTGTTTGTTTGTTTGTTTCCAGCTTCAAAAATCTTTTTAATAACAAGGTAGGATCTGGGGTAGTTTTTGCAGCCATAGTGGCCCATCAGCCTCTTGTGTGCTGGAACTCCTGCCCTTGAAGCATATGTAAGGTTTGGTGTGGCTATGAGGGGCTCCTGGGGCCTTGCCAAAATACCTGGACACCTCTTGGCCCTTGAGAGGACCAGAGAGCAGAATGATGCCACAGCCCTTGAGGGAGTCCAGGGCAGGTTGGTCAAACTTGAGGATCTTCCCCCCAACCTTATGGATACAGCTCTGGGTATTGCTTCTCACACAAAGTGCAGACACCCTCAGTTTGAGCACCTCCTGCACACGCAAGTCATCAGTTATAATCCCTACAACCACAGTGATTTTGCCCTCCCAGCTAGGAAGCTTCATTTCCAGATTATTCAGGAAAGGAACAGAGGTGGCCGGTTGATGCAAATTAAGAACAACCTTTTCAGTACCACGTGGTTGAAGGTAGAGTTGGTTCATCTGGCCATAAACCTGTATAGTTTGACCAATAGCCTTAGGTAGTCATCCTTGCACTGAGCCTTTCAGTCAGAAAGTGTAAAGAAATAATACATGCCAACATTCATGCATGTATCAGATGTATATGGTGAGCATGTCATGTGTGTGCATTAGGGCTCAGAAGACCCAAGCCTGAATATTCCCACCTGGTTCTCTTTCCCTCTTTTATTTGTCCCAATCTAATTCCTCTCACCTTCCTGTCCTTCCAGTGATGGCGAACCTTTTGAGCTCGGCATGTCAGCACTTCGAAAAACCCTAACTTAACTCTGGTGCCATGTCACATATAAAAATTTTTTGATATTTGCAACCATAGTAAAACAAAGACTTATATTTTTGATATTTAAATGCCATTTAACAAAGAAAAATCAACCAAAAAAATGAGTTCGCGTGTCACCTCTGACACGCGTGTCATAGGTTCGCCATCACTGTTCTAGGCCCTGCTCAAGTCCCTAAGAAGGCTTTCCTTATCACAAGGTTCTTCACATCTCTCCTGTCAATGACCTCCCAAGATAGCCCTTCACATATTCTCATCACCAGAGGAATATGTAGTGTTTCAGTGGTCCATGCTCTGGCTCCACATCATATGATCTGCTCCTCAAAGGCAGGAACTATCCTGAGGATTTATTAGCATCTCCCAGAATCCAGTACCACATTCATAATGGGCTCTTGATGAGGTTGGTGAATTGTTAATGGAGTGAATGCAGTTTCCTTTCCTCCCATAGAGTGATATTCCTGGAATGATTTCCTAGAAACAGCTATCCTCCCTCACTTGGGTAATATCCAGTTAATATGCAGATCCACACACCCATTGCTCCAATAATTTCATTCCCCTGTATATACTCTAAAGAAATGACCTCCTACATACTCCCACTTTTCTTTTATATTCCTCCTCTTCATAAATTTTCAATGATATCCACAAACAGTTTAATTCTCTTAAAGCCACTATCAGTGATGAGACTATTTTTTGAAAACCATAGCTACATATAGGTCAGCATATACAGGCTCACAGTTCATCTTTGCTCAACTTAGAAGAAATCTATCCTGAGAGTTTTCAGTATGTTCAGTTAACAAAGCACATTCTATTCTCACTCCTGGGTTGCTGAGAAGTCTGGATTCTCTTGTTCTTTATTTCTAGCTATCTTCTTGTCTTCTCCTCCCATGCCCTGAGCAATATACTCTTTTTGCCATATTAATCCCAAAACTTATTGTGTTTACTTCAACAGACTATCAAATATTCAGTTTTATTTTCTTATTAGGTTTTACTGAACCTTCTTACATTTTGACAGCAGCATGGTATAGTAAAAAGAAAACAGGCTTTGGAGACCGTAAGACTGGGTTTGAACCTCTGCTATATCACTTTACTGTGTTACATTAGGCAAGTTACTATAACTCCTCAATTTGTCAGGTGTAGAAATCAGCCCTTTCTCTTATGGTTGCCAAGTTAAGTTTCTACAGCATATTTCTGGCCATAAAAATATCACCAAACTTCTAAATAAAAAGAATTAAACAGGATAACATAGATTAAGTGTGGCCGAAACCGGTTTGGCTCAGTGGATAGAGCGTAGGCCTGCGGACTGAAAGGTCCCAGGTTCGATTCCGGTCAAGGGCATGTACCTGGGTTGCGGGCACATCCCCTGTGGGAGATGTGCAGGAGGCAGCTGGTCGATGTTTCTCTCTCATCGATGTTTCTAACTCTCTATCTCTCTCCCTTCCTCTCTGTAGAAAATCAATAAAATATATTTAAAAAAAAAACATAGATTAAGTGTGTTTATTATTGTGTCCTGCATAGAGTAGGTGCTTGGTAATGATTAGTGTCATCCCTCTTTTATTCTCCTCCCACTCCCTGAATTACTGTCAGGTACTTTTTCTTAAGTAGAGATGCAATAGAAAGTCACCTGTGTGACCAAAAGACCTCCACCACAGCCCTCAAAAAAATTAATATCTTCTTGTCAGCATTCTAGGAATTTTACCTCCTCCAATTAATTATTTTGTACTCCTAATTGACAGGTATTGTAATTGTAGGTCCCTTCTCTACTGCAAGGGAGGTTTTGGCACTTTGTCCCAGAACAGAGAAAAGACAATCTTACCAGTTGAGCTAAGGGACCTAGTGAGTATTTGATGTCTCCTAAAAAGAAAGAAATGTTTCTCTTTGACAAATATATATTATACTGGGAGAGGAAGAAACTTTCCTCTACCCTCAAGATTCTTTTAGCTGGTCTAATAATCAAATTTAATACCTACATACGTATAGGAACCCCATATACATGAGAGAGTCAGAGACCCCACATGTATGACAAATTTAGAGACAGAAAGGGAACATGGGTATATTTGACATTCTGAGCTAGGGATGAAGTAAATTGCCTTGAGGGCTGCAAAGGATCATTGCAGGATGAGCAGAAGAGCAGATATTTAGTAAATAGAAGTTTTCCCTGCCCTATAGGTAGGTCAAAAGAGGTTATCTCTGATGGTCTCTTATTATTGGCCCCTAATTCAAATTCTCGGCAGTTAAGGGATGAGCAGAAGTTTCTCTTGAGCCCAGAGCTAAAGTTGCCTCTGGCTCAAAACAATCCGCATACCACAGAGGCACATCTTGAGGTGACTCATTCTAAACCCCCACTACACACACACACACACACACACACACACACACACACACACACACACACAGTACGTTTTTACTTAATGTTGTCAATAAGGTCTTGGAAATTATGACTTTAAAAGAAATGATGTACAACAAAACCAATTTATCACAAGCTAATTGATATAAACAAGAGTTAAGTTCTATGGCCACAAAAACATCACCAAACTTCTAAATAAAGAGCCCAAACACTTCTAAATTAAACACTAAAATAAATGTGAGCTATACTATAACATATGTTAAAAAGATGAATAAAAACAAGTAAGATAATTATTTTACAACCAACTTATTCCAGTTTAGGGGACAAGGCGGGAACCAGCCCTACATGGGACACTCTTCCATTGTAGAGTGCACTCATACCTCACCCCAGGCTCACTCGTACTGGGATGATTTAGATTTACCTAATGTGTGCATCTCTGGGATGTGGGAGGAAACCAGAGTACTGGGAGAACACCCATGCAAACATGGGGAGAATGTGCCAGTTGAGGAACACAGAGATGGTTCTTCTGGGAATTGATTTTTTTTTAACTCACCAACGTTATAACAAAATGATGTTGAATAAAAAGAGTTATTCAAGGACCTGCTATATATATTATATTTGTATTATTATCCAATAAAATATCTACCTATCTATCTATCTATCTATCTACCTACCTACCTACCTACCTATCTATCTCTCTATCTCTCTATCTCTCTATTATCTCCTTACACTGGTGTACTTGGTACACACACAGTCTTAGTCTATTTGGGCTGGTATAACAGAACATCATAAACTGGGTAGTTTAAACAACAGAAATTTATTTCTCATAGTTTGGAGGCTTGGAATTCCAAGATCAAGGCATTGGCAGGATTTGGTGTCTGGTGAGGAATCAGTTCCTGTTTTATAAACCACCATCTTTTTGCTGTGTCCTCACACCGTGAAAAGGGGAAGGCAATTCTCTGGGATCTTTATAATCCGAACCCTCATAACCTAATCACCTCCCAAAGTTCCCATCTCCAAAATACTATCACATTGGGGATTAGGTTTCAGCACATGAATTTGGGGGAGCCACAAATACTCAATCTATAGCTCATACGAATGCAATGGCGTCATTATACCAGAGATATCCTGCCTCTCTATACAGTGAATGTGTTTTTTTTACTACAGGCCTTGTTATTACTTAAAATATTTAATTACATTTTTAATAATAAAAATCTTGATACCAGGAACACTGTCACCAACATGGTCCAGTTAATTTCCTTCCTATGTGTACCCACATCAAGGTAGATACTTTGCACCGTAAATGGTTAATAAAGAGTTAGTTCATTTTGAACTAGTTATCTGAAAAAACTATTGGAAAGCCACAGCCACACTTTCACTTATATAAGTAGAGCTGAAAGGGTGAGGGCTATGCCCTCCATCTTGCCCCATATCCTCCATGTTGGGGTAGGAGCCATGTGCTCAGACCCCTTCTTCCCGGAAGCCCAGGCCTCTGCTGGCCACGCCTGGGATTTCTTTAAACTAACCAATGACAGTTGAGGGATGTGCGCGCCATAAGAATTACCGCATCCTATGTAACAAGACCCAGCTTGTGCCTGGCCAATCGGCAGGGCCCACAGTCCCCTCACTCCACCCCCTATTAAAACCCTGGTTTTTCTCATGGCGGTCTCTCTCGGCCACTTGGCTTGCCATTGTGTCGGTGAGTGTGGTGGATGGGGAGCTCAACCTAGCTTGAAATACAGACTCTTATGCTTTTGCATCGGACATGGCTGGCTCCCTGATGTGGTTTCTTGGGGATCCTGAAATCTGGGCATAACAAGAGCCATCCTAAATCACTGCAGGACCTAGGTAATTTGAGTCTAAGAAAAAAATAATCGTTCATTACAAAGTGTGAGAAATATTTTAGGGTTGATTTTGTTTCAGTGACAATGTGAGTTGAGCATTTATGAGAGCTGTGCAAATTACACCACAGAAGAGGCTAACCAGCCGTGGGCAAACTACGGCCCGAGGGGCGGAATCCGGCCAGTTTGAAATGAATAAAACTAAAAAAAAAAAAAGACCGTACCCTTTTATGTAATGATGTTTACTTTGAATTTATATTAGTTCACATAAACACTCCATCCATGCTTTTGTTCCGGCCCTCCGGTCCAGTTTAAGAACCCATTGTGGCCCTCGAGTCAAAAAGTTTGCCCACCCCTGGAACTCACATGAATTGTTTAAGAGCAATTAATTCACGTCCAAACTTCTTGTATCAACATCACCTATTTTCCCTAGACAATTTGTTTTAAAAATCAACCAAAAACTGTGATATTCCACCAACAAGACTACAAGGGTGAAAGAACAACCCCTTAGTCAAATGCAAATTGTAATCATATTAGTATGCTAATGAGGTAAGTGATAAACTGTGGGTCAAATTTCCTCTTGTTGGGCTTAAATAGCACTTGAAAAGGTTTATTCCCAAATGTTTGGGAAAGCTAGGATAAAATTTGGGAAAACAATTACGGTTTATTACATAAACATTATCTGTTCAGCAATATAAAAAATTAATAGATGAACTAAACTAAAATGAGACGTAATTTTTCCTAATGCTTTAGAAGTTATTAAAAAAAAAAAACATGGCTTAAAGAAAACATTTAATTATTCTAAATTTGGAGTGAAGCCTTTTCAAAAATTATTATTTTACAATTTTAAAAATTTAGGTCTGTTTTGTCTGGTTGAAGAAAATGTAAGAAGTTGCTCCTTACATTTGGGAGGAAAACAGTTGGGAGAAAAGGTTGAAAGGAGATATGTTTTCACAAGAAGGAATGTTTAGTGATGTCAATGTCTCTTTACTTAAGAAGCCTTTCTTGATTGAACTTATTCCCATTAGCTGATTTCACCCTTTCACAAAGCACCTATGCACTTTTATAGAATGTTTAATATTCACTCACTTTCATATGCTTATGTCATTTTATAAGTTCCTTAAAATCCAAAGCATGTCTGATTGCATTTTGCAGCATCCAGCTCAGTTCCTTGCCTTCTGGCCAGGTTTGGGGAAAGCCAGCTGAAGACCCAAGAAGACCAAGGGGTGTGGTGAAGAGAGCCCCCAAATGGGGTCACACGATCACCCCCCCCTTTTTTGTGTGACCATGTCCACCTCTACCCTCTTTGCCACTTCCACAAGCTATGTAACCATGAGCAAGTTGCTGAATTTCTTTAGACCTCAACTTAGACCAGTGGTTCTCAACCTGCCTAATGCCACGACCCTTTGATACAGTTCCTCATGTTGTGGTGACCCCCAACCATAAAATTATTTTCGTTGCTACTTCATAACTGTAATTTTGCTACTGTTATGAATCATAATGTAAATATCTGATATGCAGGATGTATTTTCATTGTTACAAATTCAACGTAATTAAAGCATAGTGATTAATCACAAAAACAATATGTAGTCATATATGTGTTTTCCAATGGTCTTAGGCGACCCCTGTGAAAGGGTCATTTGACCCCCAAAGGGGTCGCGACCCACAGGTTGAGAACCGCTGACTTAGACCCTTGTAAAAGGGCGATAATAAAGTTTTAGTGCAAGGCAGTGGTCTCAACCTTAGCTGCACAATGGAATCACCTAGAGAACTTTAAACATATTGATGACTATGTTCCACTGCTCAGAGCTTCTAAATTCATCAGTGGGGCTGTTGCCAGGGTATAGGGAGTTTTTAAACTCCCTAGGTCCATGGTCGGCAAACTGTGGCTCATGAGCCACATATGGCTCTTTGGCCCCTTTAGTGTGGCTCTTCCTAAGCCTTAGGAGTACCCTAATTAAGTTAATAACAATGTACCTACCTATATAGTTTAAGTTTAAAAAATGTGGCTCTCAAAAGAAATTTCAATCGTTGTACTGTTGATGTTTGGCTCTGTTGACTAATGAGTTTGCCGACCACTGCCCTAGGTGATTGTAATGTATAGATGAGGTCAAGAACCAGCACTCTAAGAGTCTTACAAAAATGAAATAAAACAAAGAAAAACAGTACCTGACAAGTAGTAGGGCAAAAGTCATTTGTTTCCTTTCTTTCTCTCCAACTGGTTTTCCTATTTGTGTTGGTGGTTGCTGGATCCTGGCTGGAAGCTAAGGGATAGAGGGAGAATTTTGTTCAATGATTGGTTTTATTTTTTTTTAACTTTTTATTTTGAATCTAGAGGCCCGATACACGAAATTCATGCAAGAATAGGCCTTCCTTCCCCCAGCTGCCGGCACCAGCTTCCCTCTGGCACCCGGGGCCTGGGCTTCCCTCCTAACCCCGGCTTCATCCGGAAGGTCAGAAGGTCGTCTGGTCTAATTAGCATATTATGCTTTTATTATTATAGGTCATTTTAAACTTACAAAAAAGTTGTGAGAATAATACAAAGAATTCCTATACACCCTTCATCCAGATTCATCAATCATTAACAATTAACTACATTTGCTCTATCACTCCTCCATATTCTCTATACACATATAATTTTTTTCTGAATTAGTTGAGATAGTTGCAGAAAACGTGTAACCAATCCATGTTTCTCTCCCCCTCTCTCCCTTCCTCTCTCTCTAAAAATCAATACAAACATATCCTCAGGTGAGGATTAAAAAGAAAAAGAAAAAAAAAGACAGATTGAAGCCATCAATCATAGTTACTAAAAATGCCTGACTCTAAAAGCAATACTACTGTGGAAAACAAAGTTGCATTTGCTATAATATAATTTGGAATCCCTTTAATACTCACTGTCTTCCCTAAACATTTACCTCATTTATCAAAAACCATTCACAACTGTAGTATTTAATTTAGAATAAACTGCATATACTAGATAGCCTATTGCTATAAATATTTGTTTTACTCTTCTAGCAGTAGCAGTGAAGAAGAAAACAGTCTTCTTTAACTTCATATGGGTAATCCTTTTAAGCAATTTCTAAATTGATGTAGGTTGACCTTTTAGTCATGGTTCATTTAAAAATAATATTAATAGTAACATTTATTGAGCACTTATTTACCAGGCCATATGCTAAATTGTTTCACATATATTTGCTTCACAGCACCGCTCTGAGGCTGAAATTATTATCTTTATTTTTGACATGAAGAGGTTAAGAAAATATTGAAATATTTTGCCTGGGCTAGTAAGCAATGGAGCCAGGATTCAAACTTGAGTCTCTCTAGGTCTAGAGCTTTTAAAAACTGCACAGATGGTCTCTCCACTTGACTGCCAAGTCAGGAAGGACCAGTGAAGGATATGGAACTTCAGCACTTTCTTGTCTTGTGAGGAAGGAGGATAATTTCCTCTACCCTTCTAGGTTCTTCCAGCTGGTGTAGTCACCAAATGAGACAACTTTACAAGAGAAAATAACCAAATTTAATTACATACCTACAAATGGGAACCCCATATACATGATCAGGGATCCCATATACGTGAGAGGTTCAAAGACAGAAAGTTAAAATGAGGTATATATGGCATTCTGAGCTAAGAATGAGTTAAGACACCATAGGACTTCTGAGCAAGGAAAGATCATTCACAGAATGATAAGAACAGATGTTCAGTAATTACAAGTTTGTCCTACCACATAGATATGCCATAAAATAGTGATTTCTGGTGATAAATCTTGTTATGGGTTAGGTCCCAAACTTAAAAGAAAGGTAAAGTTTCTTGTGAGCCCACAGGGTTACAACTGCCTTCAGCTCAAAATAATTCACATACCAAAGTGGCACACTTTGAGGTCTGCTCTGAAACCCTTTAGTCCCTAAGAATTATTTAAGCTTTAGGTTTGCCTCTGTCTTAGTCCATTCAGACTGCTATAACAAAATATCATAGACTGAGTGGCTTATAAACAACAAATATGTATTTCTCACAGTTCTGGAGACTGGAAAGTCCCACCATTCAGTGTCTGATGAGTTCCCAATTCCTAGTTCACAGATTGCCATCTTCTTGCTAAAAGCTCACATGGTAGAAGTGGCAGGAGAGCTCAATGGCATCTCTTTATCAAGGCACTAATGCCACTCCTTAGGGCTCCTAATACCATCACATTGGGCATTAATGTTGGGGTCCAGCCCCAGCAGGTCCAGGGGTTCCCAAAGGTGTGGACGGAGTCGGCGAAGAAGGAAGGACACGGAGACAGCGTTCAGTTGATCAGCATAGCGAGGTTCCTTTTTCTATTGTCCTGTTACATCTATATTTATACCATTTGATCCTATAAGCATGCCTCTATAATCCCATCATGGTATGTTTTGGGTAACGTTCTACAGTTCCTTGTTTCTTATCTGACCTTTGCCAAAAATCCTGTCTCTATCTAGTCCTGTTGATTTTAATCTTGTCTAGGCTAATCTCTGTGTTTCCATTACAAGGGCTATTCCAAGGTCACTGCTCTACTGATAGACTACAAGGAAGTGACTGAAGGAGATTATCCTACCCAGTAAAGGTTATGTCCTCCCAGCCTCGCTGCTTGCCTTCCTTGGGACTGCCCTGTGTCTCCAGGGGTATAGGCTTTGGTGCTTTCCCTGGTGGGCAGACCCCTGGGATGTGGGCCCAACAAGTCCCAAATTTATTGCCAACAGTCTTAGTCCAAGTTCTTCATAAGTAGTACATGGTATTTCTGTAACACTAGGGGGATTTACTGATTTATTCTCTTCCTTAGTCCTGTTAATCCCTAACCTGGGGAAACAACCTTTCTTGGGGAGGTGGTCCTGTTTAAAACACATAGCGCTAAGAGGGGGGAGCAAACATATGCCATATATGCCAGGTCCCTTGAAACATAAGCTGTGCAGATGTTTCTTCCCTGCAGTGACTGTGTCAAGCAGCAAGGGTGGACTGGCATCCGGCAAATTCCCCCATTTTTATTTTTTAAATGACAGCGTGTGTAAATCAGCGGCCACCTCTCGGATTGGGTTGTTTAAGACTCGGAAGAAGACTTGTTTGTGATTTTGCTAACAGGTCAGTCCGAGGCTTAACCCTATATCGGCTCCCCACACATTAAGTTTCAATGTTTGAATTTTGGGGAGAAACAGTCTATAGCAGCTCCTTTTGTTAGCAATATATATATAGTTTAAAATGTATTTGAATGGAGTTTCATTGGCCACATTCTGCGCCCTAGTTTCCCCATCTTTAAGCTCAGACAAGGGACCTAGAACATTGATTTCTAAGTTTTTAAAAATTCCAACTCTCTAAAGGCAGAATATATCCCATCACTAACAGGGATTCATTGTAGTAGAAGTTCTCAATGAGGTAGAAGTGGAAGAGACCTGGGAGTTTGACAAAGGCTGGCCCTGAAGATTCTGGTATTACTTCCGCTCATTCTGTCAGGTTATTGGTTTTCAAACTATGTTCCTTGAGGAATAGAGGATGCAAATGCCTAGGTTTTCCCAGCCCTTCCCTGCCTTTTAGAATCTGCCCATCTTCAACCAGAGCAGGTCCCCTTTGATCTATTTAATAGAGTTGGGCTCCAGGTAAGAATTCATTCAAACAAAATAACCCACAACTATTCTACGTTGAAGACTCTAAAAGCTACTATGCTAATTCAGTGCTTCAAATTCTCATACTTTAATGTGTATATGAATCACCTGTGGGATCTTTAAAAATGCAGATTCTTATGCAGTGGGTTTGGGGTTGGGCCTGGGATTCTGCATTTCTGATGCCAATGCTGCTGAGTATGCTCAGACAACATTTTGAATAGCAAGGACTAGAATGATCTCTAAGGTTTTTAAAACTCAAATCATTTTTCTACTCAACCAAAGACTACTTATGAAAGATTTTCTCCGCAATAATCTTAAGTTTACCAAATGTAAATTCTAGATTTCATCTCCTCCTATCCCCCCAAGTCTCAGTCTATCTGCCTCAATCTTTTCCATCTAAATGTCCCATTCTCTCAGGTCCTCTTTTCTCTCTTGCTCTCTCTTTTGAAAGTTAAATGACATTTAACCTTCTGGACATACATTTAAAAATCTTTTTGTAAAGTGAACATTGTGCCTCAGCCAGTTCATCTCACCAAGAACTAACTGCGCAGGGTCTGGGAAATTTGCCACAAGTGAGTTATTTAAAGGTAGTTAGGATGACACACTCTCCTAAATTTAGTATCTTAATGAACTTCTCCAGATTAAGAAGTAACTGTCTCACACTCTTTCACCTTGTGTTCAAAATTTAGTGCATATTTGAGAGTTTGATTATATTTCCTATGTTAGAGCCTTCAGTTTCTTTCTCAAAATACTTCCTCAGTTGCCTTTTTCTCCATATTATCCTTTTTCTGCAAAAAACAAAAACAAAACAACTCTCAAGTTTTAATTACAAGGTCTTAAGCATCTAAACAGCACTACATCCCCACATCTAACTGTCTAATGCAAGGGTCAACTAACATTTTCTATAAAGTTCTGGATAGTAAATATTTTCAGCTTTTCAGTTCATATGTATTCAATTCTGTCCTTGTAATGCCAAAGCAGCCATAGACAATATGAAACTTTACTTACAAAAGTATAACAAAAGTGTAAGGCAGGCCAGATTGCCCCCTGGCCATAGTTTGCTGACCCTTGATTTACATGCATGTTGAAACTGTACCAGTCAGATTACAGCTCCTGGTAATATGGAATTGAGATCCTGAGATGGAGTTAAGTAATAACTGTAGGTTGCTAAGCTGGAAAGTTGGGCAAACTGGGTGGTGTGGCCAGAGGTGGAGCTGGGGCCACTATTTGGGACAGCAATAGTAGCCTACATGCAAGCAGATAAGTGAGCAGAAAAGCCAGTCTGCTGAGGAAATGAAGCAGCCATACAAAGAAAAGCTAAAACTAGAAATCAGCCAATGAGAAAGAGAAAGGGGAAACAAGACTTCTTGTAATGTTAGCTGTGCTTCCCACAGTTGTGTCTCACATAATCCCTGCCTATTTTTATATTTGTTGCTCCTTTATTTTAGCCAACTGGCATGAGTTTCTGTTTCTTGCAACCAGATAACTCTTAACTCCAGCAACCTTTTATACATCTGACATTCCAAATGACCGCAGTTCTCTGATGAACAGTCAAGCTCTCACACAACTAGGCTTTGCTAGGTGCAGTTTCACTTTCCACCCACACATAGCCACTATTCCACATTCTTCAAACTTTGCTCAGGCATCACCTCCTGAGCTAGAACTTGGTTCTCATTACTCCTTATGCAAAGCTCTACCACTGTACTTATAAAACCACATTGCATTTTCTGATTTATCAACAGTTTTAACTATAGTTTTCATCTTTACTAAGTTCAGGGCCTGGCAAATAGTAGGAATTTAATATTTTTATTTAATGAATAAGGTAAAACTAAAAACTATATCTGTTTTAACACTATATCTGTAAAATACAGATAGCCTCTCACCAGCCTGAAGGCTCAGAATCCTCAGATGTCCCTTCCAATTTCATGAGCCAAAACAGAAATAATATAATCTGATAAATTTTTTCATATATATAAGGGACTATAGGAATGCACTCAATATGCCTTTACACTTAATTTTGCTCACAGTGTTGTTCAAACCTATATTCTTACTGAATTTTCTGCCTATTTTTTTTTTAGTAATAATATATTAACATTTCCTGCTGAAATCATCAATTTTGTATTCCTCCTTGTAGTGGTGTAACTTTGTTTTATGTAATATGTTATTAGGGTAATAAAACTTAAAATTTTTTCATCTTCCTGGCAAATTAAATCTTTATTATTATGAAGAGTCTCTCTTTATTTCTGGTAGTGCTTTTTTGTCTTAGAGTTTACTTAATCCAATATTAACATAGCTATTCCAGCTTTCCTTAGAAAATATCACATGGTTTAGTTTTTTTTTCTATTCTTTTCTGCATTAGTATGTTCTAGACATATCCCTTGTAAACAGCATGTAGCTGAATTGTGATTTTTTTTGTCTTATGTCATAAATGGATTGGTAGTTCCAGGTTTATCAGATCTTTTAACATTTACACCCTTATATAGTTCCCTCCCTTTGACTCTGGAAAGGACATGTATTTTGCTTTATCCAACAGATGTGGGAAAAAGTAACAATATGCTAACTCCAAGTCCTTTTGAAAACCCTGAGCTTGTGTATAAGAAGTCTGCCTATCTGCCTGGAGAGACTATGTGAAGAAGAGAAAGTCATGGAACTACTTGAACAAAAACCAAAGGACCCAATTAACAATGAGAATAAAGGACCCACACATATGATTTCAGTCAGGTTGGTCCAGCTAACCCCCACCATTGAAGCCATCCTACCTGAGGTGCCTGACATGAGAGTAAAGAGGTTATCTAGGACATTTCACCCAGCAGCCATCACCCAGAGGTGAGATGAGCCATCCCTCTGGTTTCCTATCCAAATTCTTGACCCACAAAATTATGAAATATAGTAAAATGCAACCAAAGTACGTGCCCTTGACAGGAATCGAACCTGGGACCCTTGGGTCCTCAGTTGGACGCTCTATCCACTGAGCAAAACCAGCTAGGGAAAGATTGATTACTTTTTATTACTCTGTTCCTCTTCTCCCTTTTTTAGATGGAAAGTTGCATAGTGTGATGATTAATTTTGTGTCAATTTGGCATTGCCACAGTGTCCAGATATTTATTCAAACATTATTCTAGATGTTTCTGTGAGTGTATTTTGAATATGATCAACATTTAAATCAATGTACTTTGTGTAAAGCAGATTATCCTCCATAATATGAGCAGACCTCATCCAATCAGTTGAAGGCCTTAATAGAACAAACACTGACCACCTCTAAGCAAGAAGGAATTCTGCCAGAAAACTGCCTTTGGACTGAAACTGCAACTCTTCCCTCAGTTGCCAGCCTACCCTGAAGATTTTGGATTTACTAAGCCTCCACAGTCACTTAAAATAAGTCTCTCTCTTTATCTATACATACACACATATGCATTGTGTTGGTTCTGTTTCTCTGGTGACCCTTGACTAATCTTTTACTATTCTCTTAGTGATTCTTCTAGAGATTACAAGATGGATTCTTGACTTACCAGAGTCTACTATTAATTGTAACTTCTTCCAACCTGTAAGACAATGTATGGATTTTAGAACACTTGATTTCATTTACCCTCTCCTGAGTTTTATGCCAGTGCTATGTATTTTTAAATAAAGAAGACATTACTATTATCTTATATAGACAATATCAATATTCATTTATTTACCCACATATTTATTGTTTTAATTGATCTTTATTTCCTCATGTATATCTAACCTTACAACTGGGATAATTTTCCTTCTGCCTAAAGAATGCCACTATGGCCGAGACTGGTTTGGCTCAGCGGATAGAGCGTCGGCCTGCAGACTGAGGGGTCCCAGGTTCGATTCCGGTCAAGGGCATGTACCTTGGTTGTGGGCACATCCCCAGTAGGGAGTGTGCAGGAGGCAGCTGATCGATGTTTCTCTCTCATTGATGTTTCTAACTCTCTATCCCTCTCCCTTCCTCTCTGTAAAAAATCAATAAAATATATATGTATTAAAAAAAAAAAAGATTTAGAAAAACAAATGCAGAGAGAGGGGGAAGATGGCAGCATAGGTAAACGCCTGTACTTGCCACCTCCCATAACCACATCAAAATTACAATTAAAATACAGAACAAACATCATCCAGAACTGCTGGAAAGCTGGCTGAATGGAAGTCCTACAACTAGAGAAGTAAAGAAGAAAGCACACTGAGACTGGTAGGAAACTCGGAGTGTGGAATGGGCTGGTCCTGCACCCACGTGTGCCGATTTTTTAATCGGGAGGGAGATTGCCTCTGTGGAGGCTGTCCGGAGGAGCAAAGGGTCCCAGCCCCACACCAGAGCCCCAGTCCAGGGTTCCAGAGCTGGAAAAAGAAGTCCCTATGGGAAGTAAGAACTATGGGCTGTAAAAACCAGCGTGGATTGGGGCTCAGTGACACAGAGGCTAGAGGAGACCCAGCTGTTCCTCTTAAAAGGCCGGCACTACAAACTGAACTTACAAGGTCCTGCTTCCTCTGAGCTCCAACACCAGGGAGAGGCTCTGGGGAGCACAGACACATACCAGGAGGAAATGGATTATCTGGCATTGGGGCAGCTTTCTTCCAGATGGAGGTGCTCACAGGGATCATTGTTCCTATGCTGAGACCTCCCCAGTTGCAGGGCTGACTGGCAGCCATTTCTATTTGCTCCACCCTGGTGATTTCCTAAGTCCCCGCCTCATCCAATTTAAAACCCCATCCAAGCTGTGTGAAGCAGCCTTTGCATATAAATAGCCTTTCCTTGCTCAGGGTAAAATCTCTCAAACAAGATGCAGCTGGGTCAGGGAGCCTCAAACAAATCAATGATTTGAACTATGAGGAAGCAAAAAATGCCCAACCAGAAAAGCAAAATGAAAAAAGAATCCAAAGATATGAAGATAGTGTAAGGATCCTCTGGGACAACTTCAAGCGTACCAACATTCGCATTATGGGGGTGCCAGAAGAAGAGAGAGAGCAAGATATTGAAAACCTATTTGAAGAAATAATGACAGAAAACTTCCCCCACCCGGTGAAAGAAATAGTCTTACAAGTCCAGGAACCGAAGAGAACCCCAAACAAAAGGAATCCAAAGAGGACCACACCAAGACACATCAGAATTAAAATGCCAAGAGCAAAAGACAAAGAGAGAATCTTAAAAGCAGCAAGAGAAAGACAGTCAATTACCTACAAGGGAGTACCCATATGACTGTCAGCTGATTTCTCAACAGAAACTATGCAGGCCAGAAGGGAATGGCAAGAAATATTCAAAGTGATGAATAGCAAGAACCTACAACCAAGATTACTTTATCCAGCAAAGCTATCATTCAGAATTGAAGGTCAGATAAAGAGCTTCACAGACAAGAAAAAGCTAAAGGAGTTCATCACCACCAAACCAGGATTATATGAAATGTTGAAAGGTATTTTTTAAGAAGAGGAAGAAGAAGAAAAAGAAAAAGATAAAAAATATGAACAAAATGGCAACAAATACATACCTATCCACAATTGAATCTAAAAATAGATGAATAAGAAATCTAATAAACCGAATAAACTGGTGAATAAAATAGAATCAGAGGCATGGACATGGAACAGACTGATAATTCTCAGAGGGAAGGGGGTTGGGGGGCAGGAAGAGGTTAAACAAAGATCTTATGTACATATATGCATTACCTATGGACACAGACAATAGGGCGACGAAGGCCTGGGGCTGGGGGAAACTGGGTGGAGGGGGGATATGGGGGAAAAAAAAGAGGGACATCTGTAATAACCTCAACAATAAAGATTACAAAGAAAAACAAATGCAATTAGCAGATGACTTTGGACAAATCATATAATTGCAGTGTTTTCATCTGTGGAATGAGAGGGATCAAACTTCCATTTTTGTTTTTATATATCCTGATGCCTATTAATTCTTTTTTTTTTTTTTATCGCTGTCACCCCCTCAGCTTGACTTGTTTTATTGTTAGTAGGCAGCTTGTTCCATACTCAGCTCACTTACACACAGAGCCTGGCACACAGGGACTATCCAATTAACATGCATTGTTCAGGAAGGAAGGAAACCTCCATTAGCACCTACTATGCATCAGGCACTGCGCAGGTCTCTTTCATATATATACCTGTTCTTTTAACCCTCTCAACGCATTTGTGAGGAGGTAGGTATCACTACTGTAGTTTTTGAGGACATGGATATAGATATTCAGAGATTTCACTATCAGCATCATAATTTTAGTAAAATAGGGCCTTAGTTCTGCCACTTACTTTATATCTGACAGGTTATTTTTCTAACCCTCAGTTTCCTCCTCTGGAAATGTGTAAGAGTTAGGATAGGGTTGGCAGATTTAGCAAACAAAAAAAAAATTAGAAAGACTACCCCAAGTGGAAGATTTTATATTTAAAAAATTATGCTACTCTGACCCGAAGTTCAGATGTAACTGGGCACTCCTGTATCTTACCTGGCAACACTAGGTTCGCATTATGGTGGTGACCACCCACGTAAAGGCTCAGCCCTGTCCCTAGCACTTTGTGTGCACTCTGTAAATGCTATGCTCATTACATTTTGGTTCTGATTCCAAAGTCATTTTTTTTCCCCCACCACAAATACCTTGAGTTCAGTTTCCACATAAAATTTCAGTCAACGCAGGTACTAATGCCCTAAGTTTATATTCATGCTTTATCGTCCCTCAAGCGCTTTCAAAAAGCCTGGCCAAGGGCGGAAGGCTCTCGGGGGAAACCGCAGAGGCTCGGGCTGTTGGGGGCTGTCCCTGCAGGGCCAGCACGGGCTTCACGGTCCCGGTACGACCAGCCGGGACAGCCACCCTCACCCCGCCCCGCCCCGCCCCGCGCCTCCTCGGCCAGTCAGCGGCCGCGCCGCGCCCCGCCGCACTCCTATAGGTCCTTCCCGGGACGCGAGGCCTTTCCATTTTCCCGCCTTCCCCAGCTTCTCCTCAGCCCGAAACCCGCACTGGCCCACCACGTCTCCGCCCTACCTTCCGTGCGAGCCCCGCCCTTCCGGACACCGCAGCCCCCTACTTCCCCTACCCGCCCTCCTGGGCCGCCTCCGGGTCCGAGCCGGCCCTTCAGCTGAGGTGGGCGGGGACGGGAAGGGGCGGGCCGAGCGCTCCTCCCGAGAGGCTGCGGGAGGCGGGAACCGAGGGAGGGAGGGGCGGGGCTAATCTCCTTGGCGCCACGTTGCCATGGCAGCGGGGGGAAGGGCGGGGGGAGAGGGAGGAAGCCAGCGGGAGGGGGGGATGTGGTACTGCCGCGGCCGGCACCGCAGCTGCTGCTGCCTGCTCGTGGCCGCGTCTTCCCGGAGGCGGCTGCTGGAAACTGCCGGGAGCAGCTGCGGTGCTCTGCCATATTGTGTCTTCCCCTTCCCGTCCCTTGCCTCCCCGCCGCGGCGGCCGAGCTGACGGTGAGTCCCAGGTGGAACGGCGCCCACTCCGTCCGGCGTCCGCGCTCCCCGCCCGGGGTCGCGGCGCAGCTCCCGGGCACAAGCAGCGCGTGCGGCCAGCGCCGGGCGTGGGGCCCGGAGGCGGCTGTCCCGTGACGCGCCCGGACATTTTCGTCCTGAGGATTTGGCTCCGGCTCGGGGATCTCCCCAGAGCGCCGCTTGGGTGGTGTGTGGGCTCCCCGGGGCGTCGAACTGACGGGAGTGCGGCCCCGGGAGGAGTTCGGAGTTTTTCCTGAAAGGTATTGGCCGCCCGGGAGCGGGTGTCGCGCGGAGGAAACTGTGGCGAAGGGTGCCGTCTCTCGGGAAGGGCTGGAGGTGACCCCGAGGACGCTGAGGGTTCGACTGGGGAGAATCCGCTGTGCAAGGAAGTGGCTGCCCCGAGGCCCCCCGGAGTCTTTGCAACGCCCCTTCCCTGGCTCGTCTGGGAGCCAGACGTGCGGGGCGCAGAGTCCTCGCCCGGCCCCGGGCGGACTCCGGCTGAGCCCGGCCAAGTAGCGTCCCGGAAGGCGCAGCCAGGAGTGAACTTCGGGCGGTTGGGTGCCGGGGCATTGGGGTGGCCGGGTTCGGGTCCCGGATGTGGGGGTGGCCGACCCCGGCACCCTCTGGCTCCTCCTCCAGCGGACGCCCTGGGGGCCTCCGAGGGTGGCTGTCGAGGTGGGATGGGAGTTAGTGTTTCGGCGCTACAAAATGGACACTTCCTGTTCGCCTGCGCTCTTGGGGCCGCGGTTACCTCTGCCCTCGGTCTTCCCTCCTGGGTGTGAGCTGGGAGGGCGTGCGTGCGGCTCTTACGCCTCCAGTTTGCCCCACGGCCGCCGCCGCAGCGAGTCTGGAACCGGGGCGGGCGGTGGGAGTCCGGGGAAAGCGGCCCCTGTGCCTGTGCTCCATCTTCCTCACCTCCACCCCTTTGACCCTTTTTCGGGATGCTTTTTCCCACCACAGCTCGGGGGAGTTGGGGTACCCAGTTCATTGGGGGCACACTCTCGGCATCTCCTTTGACCCGGTTTCGACTTCAAGTCTCTTTGTAGCGGCCTCTGGACTTAGTTTCCTCCTTACAGGAAAAAAGTCTTTACATGCAAAGAAATGACACATACTTGCTTCTACCCGAACTCCGAGGCGGGGGGAGGAGTGCGATTATTTATTTCTGGTTAGTTTACGCCGTTTCTCCCGTCCTCCTAATTGTGACAGCCACGTGGCCGGCGGAGTGTTAGAGATTGTCCTAGTGCCACTAGGGTGGCACTTCGCTGGTAGCCGGGGGCTTTGTAACCGTGCCGTGGCTTTCCATCCACATTTATTTTGGTGTTTTCTGAGATGGGGAAGTGGAAAAAGCTGAACTGTACATGTCCGAATCGAAAGACTTATCTGTTTCCTTGCAGTCCTTGTAAGGTATATGTTGACATTTTTGCCGTCCTTTGCCGTTTTGGTGATTCATTTTTAAAATCTCAGCAGCATGAAGTACCCATTAAAGAGTAGTGGGGAATAGAATGGTACATTATGGATGGAGTTTCCTACCTCGGGAGTTGGGGCGATGTTTGAATTTTAGAGCCATTAGTGAGAGGTTCTGGTGTAATCATCAATAATCACATTCTGGAGGATTTCTTTTTGGTCGCTTTATAAAAACCTAAAAGTTTTTTCTTTTTACAAAAAAGTCGTGACCTGAAAGGATTATTACCGTTGAAAATACTTGTTTAGGGCTGAAATAAACGCTCGTTTGATTTATGTATGCACACTTTCTTAAGTTTTTTTTTTTTTGAAAGGTATTAATAAGAATGCTAACATGGACAGATTTTAAGGGAATGAAAATTAATTTTTAGACTATATAAAAATTAAATGTCAGAAGATTTAAAACTTTAAAATCTAAACTTTTGGAGCATTTGGAAACTTTTAGAATTTAAATACAATCCCTGGTTACTAAAGCATCATGTTTCTTTTTGTGAATACATTGTGTATTTGAATTGTTTCCATAACATATGTTTTTATTTAACCAGTTTTACTTGAAGAGTGCTAAACCACAGGAAACATTAAGGCTGTGTAGAGAAATTTAGAAACATTTAGAATTGTGTAGAGAAATTATAGCAGCAACATTTATTAGAGTTTTAATTACACCATGGTAATGGTTCTTAATGAAGTTAACAGACAAAAATATCAGGAAGGCTTCAGTGCAGAAAAGATAATGGGATTGAGAAATGAGTATGTGTACTGACCACTGAGAGCAATGCTTAGGTGAGAAAGAAAAGTAAATGAGGTAATGAAATACTTACATAAAGCAGAAAGCATTGAAAACATACACTGGAAGATAACTACATTATTAGTTATGGGATCTGACTATCAAATGAAACTTTAAAAAATAGTCTTGTTCTTATGCCAGTTTATAGCTTAGCTATGTATGTGTTGCTCTTCAGTTGTCATTTTTGCATAAGTGCAAAAAGGTCCTCCGAAAACAAACTTTTGAAGGTCTAATGCTTTGCTGATTTCTTAGGGAAGAAAAAGAGGCCTAAGATTTGATCCCTATTCTTAGGTTGAAGAGACTAGATTAACACATTACCGCTCAGGAGTTTTCGCGTGTTTCGTGCGCCATCTGTTAAGGACCGCTCACGAGTGTTCTCGTTTTTCACGCCCATGGAAAAAGGAGCGAATCTAGATACTTAGGTAAATTTTGTTTGGTCCCTCTTCATAGAGGAAAATGTTTTACGCAGTA
Source organism: Myotis lucifugus (assembly GCF_000147115.1). Classification (NCBI taxonomy): domain Eukaryota; kingdom Metazoa; phylum Chordata; class Mammalia; order Chiroptera; family Vespertilionidae; genus Myotis; species Myotis lucifugus. Next base: position 11,723,379 of record NW_005871054.1, on the reverse strand, counting down.
CCATACATTAAAAAAGTACTAGGAACTTTAATTGTTTAATTGTTTTTGTAAAAAAAATGTTATAATTATTGAAAAACAACACTTAAAGTGCATTATGATGATTTAAATAACGTGCAGTTTGCCCAAAAACGTGCAGTCCCTGGCGTATGTCTTAGAGATTTCTATGCGGTACGCAATGTGTTAACATGTGAAAGTGAGTTTACAATGTGAGATGATATATTTAGGAGTTAAATTGTATGATGCAGGCAGGTGCTGTAAGTTAAGAGGGAAAGAAAACTAGAGGTTTGAGTAGATAGGGGAGGCTTCTTGAAGAAATAGGGCTCTCCTGCTTTCTAAAGTTTTACTCCCATTAAATTAATCTTCCTGAGGATCAAGCATGAATACCAAATTTCTTCTCAAGACTTTTCAAACTTTGGTTCCTGTCTTCTCCCATCTTTTCCACTAACCTATAAGAACTGTTTATTCACTACTTCAACATGATATACCAGTTTTACTTCTTTTTTTTTTTACCTTTGTTGATATAACATTTTTCTGTTGACATGCACCTGCACACATCCTCTTAACTGCTGAAGATCTGCTCAAGCTTGAGGTTTAGTTGTAATTTTGATTGCCCAGAGAGCCTTAAAATAATACAATTTTAGATCTGCCTTTCTCTCTCCAACTGAAAACTCTCATCACTAATAACACCAAATTCTTTTGGACTGTAACATTCTGTACTGCCTTGTTTTCATTTAATAAATTTTTTTTCAGCACCTACCATATGCCAGGCACTCTTATAGGAACTGAGGATACATCCTTGAATAGACAAATTCCCATGTTATTAGTTATCTTTTTAAGTTTTATTACTCCAAGAAGATTATAAAATCTTATCTTCTCAGATATATGTTATATGCTTAGTGGGATATTTTATTATTTTGTGAATAAAGGAAAAGCAGGACTTACGTTATAAGGTAGAGAGATGATGGAAAGGTCTTTTTTTATATGTGATGGGTACAAAAGAATAAACAATTATGGATGGCCTTGAAAACATCACTTCTGAACTTAAATATGGCATTTGAGCCTGGAATGATGTGATAAAATCCTTATTTGAGGGAGGTTCATTTGACAGCAATGTGTAGGACTAATTATTAACTGTGGGACTGAAGAGGACGGAGAAGGGAAGAGATCTATTGAAAAAAAAATGACTGAGGAGATTTAGAAGGGGAACATCACAAAGAGGGTGGTGAGTTTAGTTGAGTGTAAGGTGAATTTGACCTTTAGTGACTAGAAGCTGAAAGTGTGGGATCATTCAGTCAATATAGAGCTGACAGCTGATGTTAGGAATTTTTGTCATAGAGTTAATAATTGAAGTGTTGAGAACTGAGAAAAAGATATTGTGAGAAATTAGAATTCAGGGGGCATTTGCTTTGGTCACGTGACTTCATAATTAATATTATAGACTAGTATAATAACTATGGTATTGTTTTAATAACTTTATTTCCACTGTATGAGAATGCTATCTCTATTTTTACCACCAAATATAAAGGGACCAAAATAATGTTTGTTATTATTTTCTTCCAAGGGATTTTGATTTATGTATTCCTTACTTCCCTTATCCTAAACTTTTTAAAATTTAAATAAACTTTTTTTTAGGCTAGTTTACATTTACAGAAAGTTGCAAGATAGTACATAGAGTAATACCTCATCCAGTTTTCCTCTTGTTAATTTATTACATTACTATGGTACATTTGTCTCAACTAAGGAAACAAAATTGCTACATTACTATTAAACTACACACTTCATTCAGATTTCACTAGTTTTCCCTTAGTGCCCATTTTTGGTTCCAGAATTCCAGTTTCTCATACTTTTCTTGTTTTCGATGACTATAACAATTTTGAGGAGTACTAGTCAGAAATTTTATAGAATGCTCCTCGATTGAGATTTAAAAAATTTTTTTAAATTGAATTTATTGGGGTGAAACTGATTAACAAAATTATACAAGTTTCAGGTGCACAGTTCTGCAATATATCACCTACATATTGTATTGTTTGTTTACCACTCCAATCAAGTCTCCGTCCATCACCATTTATCCTCCCATTCGCTTTATCCTCTTCTATCTCTCCCCACCTTCCCTTCTCTCTGGCAATCACCATACTATTATCTGTGTCCCTGAGTCACCCTTTTCACCTAGCCCTCAACCCCTTGCCTCATTGCTGTCAGTCTGTTCTCTGTATCCATGAGACTGTCTCCACTTTGTTTATTTTGTTCATTAGGTTTCACTTAATATGGTACTTGTTTTTCTCTGACTAGCTTATTTCACTTAGCATAATTGTCTCCAGGTCCATCCATCACTGTCACAAAAGTTAAGATTTCCTTCCTTTTTTATGGCTGAGTAGTAGTCCGTTGTGTAAATGTACCACAGCTTTTTTATCCACTCATCTACTGATGGGCACTTGGGCTGCTTCCAAATCTTGGCTATCCTATATAATAAAAGCCAGTCGCTATGATGCGCACTGACCACCACGGGGCAGGTGCTCCAACCAGTAGGTTAGCTTGCTGCTGGGGTCCGGGTGATCAGGACTGGGCTAGACGGGGCGAACACGCCCCGGAACCCTCCTATGGTCCCTCCCCGGCCCCGATCGTGCACCGGTGGGTCCCTCAGCCTAGCCGTGTGCCCTCTTGTAATCCAGGACCTCGGGGGATGTCCGCAGGCCATCCTAATTTTTTGAGGTTACTCCGTATTGATTTCTACAATGGCTGCACCCATCTGCATTCCCCAACAGTGCATGAGGGTTTCCTTTTCTTCACATTCTCACCAATACTTGTTTGTTGATTTATTGATGATAGCCATTCTGACAGGTATGAGGTGATATCTCTGATGTTTTCTTCTTGATTAGACTGGAGTCATGGTTTTTAGGGAGCAAGACAACAGAGGTAAAGAGCCATTCTCATCACAATATATCAAGGTTACTTGCAAATAATATGATAAAATTATGTTAACCATGATCACCTTTTTGAGGTCTTTGTTTGCCAGGTTTCACCCCCATATCCACTCATTCCATATTCTACTCTGGAAGCAAGTCACTAAGCACAGTCCATGCTCTAGACCTTAACCTAGATTCATGTACTTGTTTTTTAACTGCCTTCAGAGAGAGGGGGGTGGGGAGAGAGAAACATTGATCAGTTGCCTCCTGTATATGCCCCAATGGGGATCAAACCTGAAACCTAGGTATGGGTCGGACCAGGAATCAAACCTGAAACTTTCAGGTGTACGTACGGGATGACACTCCAACCAACTGAGCTGCACTGGGCAGGGCAGATTCATGTATTTTTTATTTTCCTCAACCTAATTTTCTTTTCAATAAATAAACATTTAAACTTGGATAGCTATTTATTGAGCAGCTACTGTATTTAAGTGCTAAGAATATAGTGGTGAGCAAGATTCTTCATTTCTACTCTTTTGGAGTCTGCCTGATTTATACATGGAGTAGAATTTTTTTGTTGTTTTGTTAATACACTCCTGAGGAGTGTTAATACACTCCATTGCTTTTCAGAGGAAATGGGAGGGAGGGGGAAGAGAGAAACGTCAATGTGAGATAGAAACATCAATCAGTTGCCTCACATATGCATCCTAATTGGGGATTAAACCTGCAATCTGGATATGTGCCCCAACCGGGAATAGAACCTGCAACCCTTCATTGCACGGAATGATGCTCCAACTGAGCCACACCGGCCAGGGCAACATAAAATAAAATGTGTCCTCTCGATAAAGGCCTTGATTTTAATGGCACTTATAAACATAATCCTATATAATGAAGAGGTAATATGCAAATTGACTGACACACCTCACACAAGATGGCCGCCCCCATGTGGTCAAGATGGCCAGCAGGGGAGGGCAGTTAGGGGCGACCAGGCTGGCAGGGGAGGGCAGTTAGGGGTGACCGGGCTGGCAGGGGAGGGCAGTTGGGGGGGACCAGACCTGCAGGGGAGGGCAGTTAGGGGCAACCGGGCTGGCAGGAGAGGGCAGTTAGGCGTCAATCAGGCCGGCAGGGGAGTGGTTAGGGGGTGATCAGGCTAGCAGGCAGAAGTGGTTTGGGGCAATCAGGCAGGTAGGCAAGCGGTTGGGAGCCAGCAGTCCCGGTATGTGAGAGGGATATCCGACTGCCAGTTTAGGCCCAATCCCTATTTTCATAGGTATTTGGTAGTTTTGCCACTTAGCTTTTTTTCCCCTGAGAAGTAGTTTAAAAGGTATGTCGGGAAAAACACATTAGGAAAAGAACAGACCCTGAGCTCTCTTCTTTATGAGATGCTATGATTATTTATGAAAAAGAAAATGAGGTCGAGTTAAATAAAGAACATTAATCAAAATTTTGAAACTGATGATAAACTTTTTTTGGAAGGAAGTCACTTATACTTAATAGAAGAGTAAAAGAGTGATGCCATTTTAACAATGGGAATGTTAATTAAAAAATAACAATTTTATTGGAGAATAAAATCTGACTAAAGACCTGTTGAATGAGGTTTTCAGTTCTTTGTTTTTATAATTAACTTGGTTAACTACAAAACACTCTTACTTTGAACTCTTATTGAAATTCTTTCTAAAGTGTATTAGTACAGTTATACCTTTCATACTATATTGAATAGCCCACTTAGCATAATTTAATATTTAAATTAGAATTTTGACACAGTTAATGTAAAATTTTAAATTATATTAATAACTTTGGAGGTAGAGAATTCAGGAAGTTGATAAACTTATATTCTTTTTTTTTTTAATATATTTTATTGATTTTTTTTACAGAGAGGAAGGGAGAGAGATAGAGAGTTAGAAACATCGATGAGAGAGAAACATCGATCAGCTGCTTCCTGCACATCTCCTACTGGGGATATGCCCGCAACCAAGGTACATGCCCTTGACCGGAATCGAACCTGGGACCCTTCAGTCCGCAGGCCGACGCTCTATCCACTGAGCCAAACCGGTTTCGGCAAAACTTATATTCTTATAGTTTGTTTCTTTACCTTAAAAGAGGAAATACAGAAAAAAGGGAAGAATATTAATAATCATTAATTATTTAATTACTACCTTGTATTGAGTGTCTACTATGTTCTGGCATGGTATTATACTAGTCACATGAGTATGTAATTTAATTCCCATAAAAATTCTAGGGAAGTGTTTTATTCTTATAGATAAACAGATAATGAGATGATATGTCAATGCAGTATTGGGTATTTGAACCCAAGTTTGTCCAACTTTGAAAATTTATATTCTTTGTATTGTAACGTGAAGCCTTTGAAAAATGGATATTTGCCAAGATGAGATGCTCGCTTCTTGTTCGGTCCACAGCAAGGAGTAGAAAATACAGTAAAGGGTCATGGTATTGTCCTTCTGTTGCAAATACACAAGTGTTAATTGCTTTGACATTTAATGCTTTAGCTATTTTCCAGTATTTAAAAGCTAAATTGCATTATGTATACCTAGGACTGTTCTTAAATTATGGAGAAAGAATTTGGCTTAACAGCTTAATATTGATTGACTAGAGTTCTGAGAATTTTATCTATTGGTTTTCCTTTAATTCAGTGGTTCTCAACCTTCCTAATGCATGACCCTTTAATACAGTTCCTCATGTTGTGGTGGCCCCTAACCACAAAATTATTTTCGTTGCTACTTCATAACTGTAATTTTGCTACTGTTATGAATCGTAATGTAAATATCTGATATGCTATATGTGTTTTCCGATGGTCACGACCCACAGGTTGAGAACCGCTGCTTTATATAAAGATAATTCAGAAATACAAAATAATTAGAAAGTTTAATGGGAAATTCTTTTCATGTTTAAAAGAACAAAAAGATTTAAACAATTTATACAAGGTGAAAATACTCATTTGACAAATACCAAGTGCTTCGTGTTAGGAATGAGGTACATGTGAGTTAATAATAGCAATATGAGACAAAACCCTTCTAGACACAGATTCAAGAGTAATGTGGGAACACAGAGTAGGAACTAATCTTTCCTGAGCAGTGGGATGGGTGGGGTGGATTTTACAGTCATGATAGAGGTTTACTATATTAATGGTATATCAGTAATCCTTCTTAAGTGGAGAACTGAAATTTAGGAAGTGAAAAGATCACAGAGCAGAATGGAAAACATAGTATCTAGCATAGTATTTTGTATTGAATGTTAATTGCTCAGTAACTATTTTTTAAATAAGTATCACATTTCACTCAATTTTTTTAACGTATAGTTTGATCAAATATATTTCCTTTGTTTAGTTGAAGAAAATGTAATGATGTGGTACATTTGGGTATAATTTTCCCTTTGCATTTTTAATCCAGTTGGCAGCAAGTTAGAGCCAGGTTGTACTTGCTTGAAGCAATCTGCTTGGGGGTGTTGTGTTCATTGATATTTTTTATTCTCCTCTGTGTTTTTCTGTTTAGTCTGGATTAAGTATTTTATAAGGTATAGAATTTTAGTGTTTATAAAGTAATTTGTGTCTATTGTTTCTTTTGAGCTATAGAGACAAAAACAACTACAGTAAAAAAGAAGATATATAAATGCAATTGGACATAGTAGGGGAGAGAAAAATACCTCTAAAAGATGTTTGGGTGGAAATTACACGGAGGAGTTGTCACTGGGTTTAGGCCTTTGGTTGAATGGTAGTAGGCAAGGTGTAAACAATTGGATGTTAGAATAGCAGGAGCAAGCATATAAGTAGAGAAACACAAAGGAAGTATTTGAACAAGATTAGTCTAGTTTGCATTAACTTCAAGTAGAGGAGAATTTGCTTGAGGATGTAGATATTGAGTCAGATTTATTGATGGTAGTATGTACTTTTTTTCAGTCTTTCTTTTGTAGTTCTGAAGCTATCTAGGCAGGATGTCAGCTAGTGTAGTATGAAGAATGTGAGTTCTGGAGCTATATTTCCTGAACTTGTATTCCTGTTGTGCCACTTCAAGGTTTGTGATATTGGGCATATCATTTAATCTCTATGTATCTTTCCATATAGAAAATGGGCACTACTAATAGCAACTACCTGGTAAGGCTGTTATGAAGATTAAAGGAGTTAATACTAGTGAAACACTTAAAACAGCACATATACGAAAGTACTAGTTCTTACCTTTATACTGTATGTACATAATTTAGACACATACACTCAGGCATGTAGGAAATGTACATATAGGTAGGAATTGTAAATTTTACCATGTATGTATTTGCAGGAAAGCTAGTAGTATTTGGATTTCAGTTTTTAATAGCATCTAGAATATTATAGAATGAAAGCCCATTCATCTCATTTAATAGATGTCAGAGTTATGTAGTGGCACAGCTAGAACCAAGATCTGTTAGACAACAAATAATTTGAGCAGTAAGCAAAACAGACAACCAAATCTGCCTTATGGAGGTTTCAGTAAGTCAGGAAAAGATGTGTATTAAACCATCCTAGGTATGATAAATGTTATCAAAGAGTACAGGATATTATGAAAGAATATAATTTGGAGTCCCCTCTAGTGTGGGATGTTAGAGAAGGTTTCCCTTAAGATTTTAAAGCTGAGATTGAGTGATAAATAGTTAGCCAGGGCTAGGTGAAATGAAGAGTATTTTAGGCAAAGGGGGTAGCATTTGTAAAAGCCCCGAAGAAGGAGAAAGCAAGGCCTTTTCAGAAATCTAAAGTGGGGAGACAAGGGAAAGAGTGACAAAAGATGTGTTCAGAGAGATTACACAGGGGCAAAGTTATGCAGACCACTCATATACCATGTCAAGAACTACTTATCTACATTTTGATCCAAGGGTTCCCTTGATGATTTGAGCAAGAAAGGGACATTGTCAGAGTTGCATTTTACAAGATTATTCTAGTTACATTTTGTTCTAGAGAAAAAAGAGGATCAGGCATAGATGCAAGGAGACTAGACTTTTGGATAGGAAAGCCACAAATCAGAAATGGGGGCTCTACTCTCTGGTTGTTCTTTTAGGAAGATACTGTCAGAGCCACTGTGTGTGTGTGTGCAGAACACAACCACAGGGGCGTACCATTTATGTGGACTGGTTAAGATGAGAGATACTGTTGACCTGGAGCATAGTGGACCATGAAAATGGAGAGAGATGGGCAGATTACAGATATTAATACTCCAAAATCTATCTCCAGACCAGACCTGTCTCCTAAACTTTAGATCACATGTATCCCAAATACCCACTCCACTTGATTGTCTCACAAACATCTCAAACTCAATAGGTCAAAACAGCAACATAAACCCTACCAAAAAAAAATCATGACATACATTGATCTCTAAGAAGAAAAATAGTCCTTTTCCCTTTCAGTATTCTTTATATTATCAAGTAGAACTACCATCGACTCTATTGCTGATCCTGTCTCCTAGTAGTGACAACTAGACTACTGAACTGTATATAGTTGCTGTTAATATGGCTACTTAGAATTTAGGTTATATTCCATTCAAATTTATTTAGGAACTTGAATGTTCATTAGGGTAAGCGTTACTTTCTAAAATGCTCTGGAGATCATCTAATTAATAACAAATAAAATATATTTTACTTCAGTAAGTGTACATATAGGGTCCGTTTAGTCCTTATGAACTTAATTCTGTGTTAAATTAATTGTAGTTTTGTGTTGTTTTAGAACTACATATAAAATCAGTATATTAAATCAACCAGTATAGTTTTACTATACCAAGTTTTACTCTTGCTTTCCAAATTTGATACAAGGGACTTATTGGTAAGATGCCGTTTTATACTTTTATTTAATGTATTTCTTATCATGAGTGTGCTTTTAAAAAATGCTCATTTTCAGTGGAATTTAATTGGCTGGGAGAGATTTACTCCATGGCTGACTAATAATGGCTTATGTTCAAGGCATTGAAAATAATCTTACACAGAAATAAATCTTGACAACAAAGAATACCAGCTGTTTCTATTCCAATGCTAACCATACTTTGTACTCTGGGACATTGGATCTGTTGACTTTTAGGTTTCTGTTACTTTGTTCCTTTTCCACGTTATTATACAAGTGCAGAGTACAAGGCTCTCAAAGAATCAAAGTGCTGGTTGGCTGGCTAACTGGTCACTATATGGTTTGTAGCACAGATGATATTACTTCTAATTTCATTACTGATTATTTTTGTTTTATTATTTCTGTGCGATCAATTTTTTCAGCCTCCAAAATATTTTTGTTTGGACACCACATCGATTGCTATCCCAAAGTTTGAGGAGATGAGTTTCTAAACTAGATTTACTCTTGAGAGCTAGTAGTGCTTCTTTTCTATCATTGTATTTAATAACATATAAAGTAATTAGTGTTATGTTTTAGATACTGATGAAAGTTTACAAGTTATTGTGTCATCAACTTTTTTAACATTTATTCGAAATAACTTTTTATTAGTGAAAACAATTTTCACTCAATTTAGATATCTTGTGGCACTGCTTTTTAAAATCAGTATTTTTGTGTGAAAGACAGAGTTACCTATGCTAGGGATTCATTATAAAAAGAAGTATTTGATCTTTATGCAGAAAATATCAGGTTTGTTACTGCTTATAAGCAAATGTGTTCTTTTTTTAAAAAAAAAAAATAAAGCTATTGCTTCATTTTAACTTCCCCAAGAAACTGATGAACAATTGAGACTTTTGGTGGTGTTTTTTTTGTTTGTTTTTGTTGTTGTTGTTTTTTTGAGGCAAATGCTGCAACAATGTATAGGAGAACTCTATATACTGTGTACAAAGAGTACAAAATTATTTAGATAGAAGTGTCATTTAAGCCATGGTTTCCACAGTGTATCTGGGCAAGTTAGATTAGGAGAAAAGTGGATTCAGTAGGTTACCACAACAGATTTTTCTCCCCCAGATTTTAGTGTTTTCTGCTTTTAGTATGAGTTGGAGAAAGGTTTTTTCCCCCCACTCAATTTTCTTTCTTTTTTTACCCCTATTTGAAAAACAGTTTCCCTATGAAACAAATCTTTGACCCTTTTGTATTCTGCTCCTCACCCCCCTTTCTTGACTGGAAAATACAGCTGCACACATTTTTTGTTTAGAGACAATGGATCACATGCTGTGTCACCTAAATCTATGACCAAGAGGCAGTTTTATTCCTAAGAGACCATAATGCTTCAGTTGTCCTGGATACATGACATCATGTAGCATTATAATCAAACATACGTCTTGTTGCAGTACATTTGGGATTTGAATTTACCCCCTAATCTCAGAATTGGATTTTATGGGATGGACAGTATTTATAATTGAGAATCTTAATAAAAACAAAGAATGTATTGTTAATTCAATAGAAAAGGTTGTGAGTTCCTTTTATATGTATTTTTTTTTCTATTGAGGGTTACCAAAGTTAACAGATATTTTGAGTTAATAGAATATCTTTAAAGTTTTAGCATTTGTTAGGTTTATTACACAAAGCCTTGCAGATAGTATGTGCTCAATAAATGTTACACTTGATTTTTGCTACTGATGTGATAAATTAACAAGAAGAAAATTGTTTTCCTTTTAAGAAAAGGAATAACTCCCAAGATTTAGAAAATTATTAGTATCTGTAAACTGCTAAAATATTTTATGTTGAGCTTATTATAATAAACTTAGTATACTGTTGAAAAAATATAGGAAATATAATGCAATGGCTTTCAGTCTTGAGAAATGGTACCTCATTATCCTATCTAATTAAAGACAAATAGGGTAATTAACCGTACCTCCAATATGCTTCCCATTGGCTAATCAGGACGATATGCAAATTAACTGCCAACCAAGATGGCGGTTAACCGCCAACCAAGATGGCGGCTAATTTGCATACTGCAGGCAGGGCGGGACAGTGCCATCCTGCCTGCCCTGCTGCCATCTGGGCCTGCTATCTGCGACCCGGTCGGCAGGCGGCCCGTATGGGACCCGACCCAGGGCTGTCGGGCTGGACCACAGCCATCTGCCACCGGCCACGCCCACAAACGGCCCTCCCTCGGGGATCCGAGGCTGGCAGGTGCGTGTTGGCACCGATCTGCCAACATGCACACCGGGGTCGCCTTTGCCCTGCGCAAACTATGCAGCTGGGAGAGGGGAGTGGGGCCGCTGGGAACAGGGCGGGAACTGCCCGGGGATTGCGTCAGGCAGCCCAGAGCAGAGTGTGAACTATCCCAACTGGTAGCTGCTTGCTCATTCACTTACTTGCTCATTCATTCACTCATTCACTCACTCAGCAAACCCTCTCAGGTCCCTGGCACCAGGCCAGGCACTGAAGGTGAAGCAGGATAAGACAGAGCTATGTTCTCAAGATGTTAGTAATTCAGTAGGGCGAAGCAGGCACATGAACGAGGCAGTTGTATGCACAGATGCAGTGTACTGGGTTTGGTGAGGCCTATAACTAACGCCAACTTTGTTCTCTTGATAAAATGGGGCCTCGGGAGCCAGGCCGCCCCAAGCCTGTAGGCCTGTGCCTAGGCCAGGAGTGGCCGGGGTCCCAGGACATAACAGAGGGTGCAGGTCGGGCTGAGGGGTCTGGCCCCACCCCTCACCCTCACCCCCACGTGCACAAATTTTTGTGCACCAGGCTACTAGTAATTAATAAATAAAAATGGTTCTAAAGGAGATTAGAGATGAAGAAAGGAGAGGGAAATTGAATGTAAATTTCTTTAATTGTATAGTATAGCTTAATCAAAGACAATGTTTAACTTACAATAAAGAATTGAGATAATTGCCACGCAGTTTTAATAAAATTGCCCATTTTCTATTTCTATGGTATGCCAAGCTCTGTCATATATATTTTTTCTATGAAAAACACTGTTTAGTAATCTGAATTCAGTGAATGATTGCCTATTTCCCTTTATTAGGGTGTCTTAGCCCAAATCAAATGGTTTTTAATATTGCTTAATTTAAAGTGATTGTATGGGAAAGCCACAAATCTGAAGTGGGGGGAGGGGTCTAATCTCTGGTTGCTTTTTTGACATTTATAAGATTGTTTGATTTACCGATGACATTAAGTTCTTGATGGGAAGTGAAATGGCAAGTCAATAAAAATAAAATTTCCAAATGTCTTAAGACCATGTAAAATTGACCAAATTAGAAATTGGAGATTCATTTAATTAAACATAATCAAAAATATAGTGATCATTCGTCACATGATTCAGGAATTCAGATCTTTAAAGTAAGTATAGTGAGACTGATTTTAAGTAGGAAGTTGGACTAGTAGGTGATGAAAAGATATAAACAACTACATCTGTAAGTCAGACGTTGCCATGTAGTTCATGGTTAATCATCCTTTGCTTTAAGCATGGGGCTGACTACAAGTCTTCAGGGTCTCTCGGTATAATTGCTCAAGTGTTGGTTTCAACTTCTTCCCAGTTCTAGTAGAACATAACAGGTGGTGTGGTTCCTTTTCATGTCAGTGTAGTAAAAGCTTTTTAGAAACAGCAAAATTGATTTTCCTTATTACTCTTTCTGGGTAATGAGGAAAGAAATATTCAATGATTGTGTCAGGGGTGCAAGGAAAAACTTAATTGTAATTAATTTGCTTTGGGATATAAAAAATTGACTATCATATTTTATTTTGATCTTAATCCTTTTTCAGTATTATTTAGTAATGTAATGGATTAAATATAAATTTTTAACTATTACATTATCTTGCAAATAATAACAGATTTTGGCTCTAATTATAATATGGGTAAGATAAAAACAATTAAAATTGAAAAATGTGACATGAAGCCGAAACCGGTTTGGTTCAGTGGATAGAGCGTCGGCCTGTGGACTGAAAGGTCCCAGGTTCGATTCCGGTCAAGGGCATGTACCTTGGTTGCGGGCACATTCCCAGTGGGAGATGTGCAGGAGGCAGCTGATCGATGTTTCTCGCTCATCGATGTTTCTAACTCTCTCTCTCCCTTCCTCTCTGTAAAAAATCAATAAAATATATTTAAAAAAGAAAAAGAAAAATGTGACATGAAGATATTCAATAATATAATTTGAAAAGCACTTTTTAAAAGTATTTAAACATCATTAACAGAACTGAGTTGATTAGAATTGTATCTTACTAGTAGCCCTGCGCACGAATTCATGTGCCATAGCTCGCTGCCGCCCTCCAGTAGCTCTCTGCCCGCTGCCCCGCCCTCCTGTAGCTCCCCCACCTCCCTTTCCCTCACCCCCCTCATAGCTAGCTGCCCTGCCCACTCCTGTAGCTCTCCACAACCCGCTTGTAGCTCGCTGCCCCACCCTCCTGCTGATCTGTGATCCAGTTGTTACATGGTCGGTTGTTACACCTCCCCACATAACAACCATTTGCATATTACATCTTTATTATATAGGATTTGCTGTGGCACTATATTATTTATTAAAGTATACATTAACTTTATATTCATGAGAATTGCTGGACTGAGAGCCTGATTTCTTGTCACTAAATTTTATATTCGTGAGCTCATATTTTGAAAGTATTTTAGATTAATTTTGAAATTCACAATAAGTAATATCTTGAGAGTAGAGAAAAATTATTATTTTGACTATTTTAACATGATAAGAATTTTGTAACAGGATAGTAGATTCTGAATTAGTTGGATACAAATGAATATAGCAATATATGTAGGTATTTATATTTTTGTCCTGTTTTGATTATAGCATTATATTTGCCATATATCTTTTCTTTTTGTTATTGAGAATGTTGTTACTAGTGAAAACTCAACATTTTTATTTCAGAGATAGTGTAGTTATTTTCTTTATTTTTTATGATGTGTGTGTGTGTGTGTGTGTGTGTGTGTGTGTAAGAATGTTATCAGCCAAAGCTGTAAATAAAGGAATTTAGACTTTGCCAGAGGGAGACACTAGATAATAAAATACTAAAAAAAAAAGTTCTTAAAGTTTATGTGATTTAAGTTTACATTATTATTATTATTATTATTATTATTATTCCTCACCCAAGGACATGTTTTTATTTATTTTAGAGAGAGGAAAGAGAGAGAGAGAAAAACATTGATGTGAGAGAGAAACAGCAATCAGTTGCCTCCCATCCCTGACCCGGGATCAAACCCGCAACCTAAGTATGTGCCCTGAGGAATTGAATCTGCAACGTTTTGGTGTAAAGGACTACAGGATGATGCTCCAACCAATTGAGCCATGCTGGCCAGAGAAAATTCTTTTATATTATTTTAACTAGAAAGATTTGAAGGGTTCTGTCATGTTGCATGATTGGGCAAAATATTGACATAACCTAAAAAGTGCATCAAATAAAGTAAGGAAGTGAAAGTTGCGTCATAAAGAAAATGATGATACTTACTGCAGCACCCTTCTGAGAAAGGCCTAATTTCAGTTGGCTGTTTTGCCAATGGGTATCATTGGTCATGAGGGAGACCCATCCTTAATACCAGAAGATTTTTTAAATTTTGTGCCATAATTTTTTTTTCTGTGCCATAATTTTTTATTTGAAAAATGTAACATTTGCAAATCTATTACTTTAGGAAAAAATGTAATAATAATTTTAAAAAATTAATAATGACAATAATATTAATTACCATCTCTATTGCTAGTATTTATTGTACTACCTCTGTTCTAAGTGTTTTATATTTATTCTCATTTAATTTGTACTAACAATCTTATGAAAGTAGGTACTATTAAAATTCTAAATTGATAGATCTTATAACCTATTGTTTGGTAGAGCTGGGATTTGAACCTACGCATATATCTTCACAGGTCAGGCTCTTAACACTCCGCTTCACTGCTTCCAGATGTGATTATAATATCAAGAATAATGATTTAAATTTCTCTTTTATGGTTTTTTATAATAGGAAATTGCTTATTCTTTATAACTTCAAATAGACTGCCCCCTCAAGTTTCTGTTTAATTTCTCTTAGTGTTAAACAACATATAAAGTTCTTTCTTAAGGAAGAAGCCTTTCATTTTACAGTTGTACACTATTTCACCATAGAATCTAACAACTATGACAACAGAGCCATGAGTTTAGTAGGAGTAAGAGATTTCATCTTGAAGCTTCTTAGAAAAGGATCAGGAAAGGTTATTCTGAATAATATAAATTTGCTACACTTCTCTCTCTACCTTTTATCCACATTGTTAGCTGAAGAGACATTGTAATCATAATCCAGTTTGGCTAATATGTTGGCTTTGGAATGAGTTTTAAATTCCTATTACATTTAGGTACTTCTGACATTTTAGAACTAATAATATATTTTCTGCTTATCAGGAGCTTACTTATTCTGTATCTTCCACTATTAAGCCACAAATAGACAAAAAGAGACTACAAAGTAGTTGGGAGAAAAAAATTACCAAGTTTATGCATTAGACTTATAAACCTTAAGGTGAGCTCTTTACCCTTATTTGATCTTTCTTAAGTATGATCTTATATGAAATTCTAATGAAATTTATCAGGTTTTCTAGTAAATAATGGTTGTATAATTACATCCTCATGATTTAGAAATCCAAAATGCTCTGAAAACCTAGTTTTCTCATATTGCCAAAACATGATCTGAATTGATATAAGACTATTGGTGATCTTGATTTAACCCCCTTTTAGTGTGAATATACATTTTGCTACAGAAATATTAACATGTTTATTATGGGGTGCTGCCTCAGACTTCACTGACACATCACGTAACATATATTTGCATTGTAGTCCCTTTCTAAATTCCAAAATACTCTGAATTCTGAAATGTATCTGTCCTTAAAGGTTTTTGCTAAATGGTCATACACCTGTATAATCAGGTACAGTGACTACAGTACAAATGAGGACTAGGATATTGAACTAAGATTAATCCAGTAACTCAAACTTAGCAATATGAGGCCTTTAGTGTGGAGCAATATTTCTTAACTTAAATAATATATGGATCCTTCTTTAGAAAAAAAATTATAGATCCCATTTTGAGGAATCACTGACTTTAGTCCCTCGAGTAGTTTTAAGTCTTTTTATTTTTCTCTTTGAAAATAGTAAAAATACATTTTTATACTGTTATTGAAATGAAAGCAAAAAAATGAAAATTTACAAAGCTTGTGGCCCCCAGGAAAATCCTTGAGACATTCTGATTTGAGAAACACTGATAAACTGGCAAATAGTCCTATATACTTTAGCATCCCCTATAAGTATTATTTTTATCAAGAGAGTAATACTTGTTTATAATTATGGACTGAATCATAGTTAAGGGGTTGAAATAGCTTTACTGTATTTAAAGAGTATGGTTTTTAAAAGTGCTGAAAGCATCCTCTTTTTAAAAATCTGCACCGAATTTTTTATAATCAACTTCAGCCTCCAGGGAATTGCTCTGTACCTAATTCCAGTTGGGAATCACTGTCATAATGAGCAACTCTTACTGATAGCAGTAAATCAAATTCCTCCAGTATGCAGAGGCAGAAGAAATTTAAGAACCAATGCTCTAATATACAGGCTAATGCATATTAGAGATATTGCCATTGGGCACTAATGTAAATATCTATTTTCCGCAAAATAGTGAACTAAATATCTGGACCAGCCTTTCTGCTGAAAATATCCTAACATGCATCAATGTTCTGGCACAGAATAAAGAATATTTAGACCGAACACTAATTAGAAACCTAGTGAGAGGTAAGCTGAGTGCTGAAGCTGGCTATTGCCTTGAAGGTAATTACCAAATTAGGTGAACTTCTATTTTCTGGCTTTGTGGGGCTCAGGGATTAGGAAGCAAAACCCAGACCCAGCCGAGGTAGAACATCAAGCAGGAAATAGTCTTCCCCATTAATTTGGACTTCCATAGGTCTATACATTCTAGGTGTAAGAGTGATCTAGAAGTTCTTTCCCTTAGTGTCACCAAGGATAACAAAATGATCTTTCTAGATTATTTCTGCTAATGGGAAAAATAACATTTCTGCTGAAAATGTATTATTACAAACCAGCCCTCACACTGGTTTGCAGCCTGAATTCACAGTAAACCTCAAGCTAAGAGTGTGAAAGGATTCTGGATTGTGACTTTCAGGAGCCTGACATAAGCAACATGAATCATCATCATCAAATAATTCCCATTGGTGAAGTTCTAATGAAACTGATTATCTTATAATAAAAATGTATAAATCATTTAGGGAAATGATTTAGAAAAATCAGACCTGCAAATAGTTCATCTTGGAATTATCAGTTGTCAAATATAAAATAAGTATTTTTAATATATTCAATGAAAACTTAAAAGTGAGGAAAAGAGCAGACACTTTGTAAAAAAAATCAGAAGTTCTAGGAATGAAAATTTACAGCAATTAAAATTAAGGGAGAGATAAAAGCAAATAGATCCCATTGAATAAAAATTAATATAATGAAAGATAAATCTGAAAAGTCCAGAAAGCAACACAAAGAGACAACAAAATGGAAAATAAAAAGAGGTTAATAAAAGAGAAATTTTTTTGAGAAAACACAGAACACCTTCAAAGGACTACTAGGTTTCAATACCAATAATGGAAGAAGAAGACCACAAAATGATATACTCAGTGAAAATAAGTCTAACAACTATGACTCGTAATTCAAGTTAGAGTTCTATAGCTAGCAAAAATATATTTTAAGAACAAGGGCTAAATAAACACATGCTCAAAGAAATAAAACCTGAAAGTTCTCTAGCAGACCTCTTTTTAAATAGAAGGGAAATGATCTAGAAAGTCTGAAATTAAAAAAGGAATGGTAAAAAGAGTGGTAAGTGGTTATAAGTACCATTTTATGTTTAGGAGATTCCTTGGTTATTTGGGGCAACATCTCTAATACTGTATAATACAGCATTTTATTTTTTAGATAATTCTGTGGCTCAGTTTTCCTTCTCTTGTTTAGTCTCTGTCATGCATTTCTTCTCACACCAGTGTTAATAACCAACCTAAGCAAAAGTGTTCTCTAATCTTTTGGGAAACGATCTAAGAATTCCAATATGGCATTTTATTTTTCTTGTCCTCGAGTAGATTATCACTGTAATATTGAACATAATATGCAGACACCTTGAGAGATGCATGAGCTGCACAGCTATGGAAAAAATGGTACATTTGAATTCTGAACCCTCTTCTGAAGATACTGCCGTGGCCCTTCTACAGTGAAGCTCTAGCAGGAGTTCTAGAGAGATTGTACTGGGTTTATTTAAACTCTTTAAAAATTCTCCTGTGAGAAGAAACTGTTCTTTCTGAAATGTAGAATATTTGGAGTCTACATTTAGCAAAATGTGTATTTTGCTAAAATTGTCTTGTATGTTTACCTACTTTTTTTTGGTAGCAATGTCTAAGTTTTAGAAATTAGTTTATTAGTGGGTGTATTCATTACTTGGGTTATGATAGTTATAAACCTAAGAAATTAGAGTACACTTTTTTTCAGATCCCACTTTATTTTCTCTTGGCATTAAATGCTCATTTTGAGTGACGTTTATTATGTGCAACAACTATTATGTGGTTTGTTGAAGGATTGTTCTTAAAGGATTAAGAAAAGGAACTAATATATCTCTAGCTTAAATTTCCTTTTATTTAATTGTTTTGCTTTATGAAACAAACTTTCATACATATTATTAATGATCTGCTACTGAATGATTTCAGTTCATTTTAAGAAGTAGTTGCTCATAAATCTAGAATTTTCCAAATAAATAAAGCTTAAAGTTTTCTTGATTTGGGTATAAAATCTACAGACCTTTCTGTTGTGATATTACATATAAATATTTCTGAAAATACTAAAATTATGTACAGCTCCTGGGGTAACTCACCCAAAACATCTGAAAGTTGGTAATCAGCGCACTAACAAAAATAAATCTTAATAAGAATACTAGAATATTTTAAAAGCTATACTAAATTTTTTACAAATAAAAAATGTAGTTGATTTAGCACTTAAAAAGGTGAAATTAGCCTGATGGAAGTGTGTGCAAATACAGGGTTATGGAAGTCACAGTAAAATGCATAAAATTTTGAGAAGAGAGCTCATTAAGCACTAACAGGAAAATACATCTGGCCAACCTGTGCCAAAAGGAAGAACATGGGTTGAATGAGAACTGTGTACAGTACTGTGTTTTCAGCAGCTTGCTGCTTTCCACTGTGTTAGCCTTTTTGGGGTTCAGCTGTTTTTATTTAGTGCAAAAACATAGGCTGGGAAAAATTATGTACAAACCAATGTGATTTTCACATTGTAGTAAAATAATTCCCTTATTTACCCATGAACTAATTGGTGTTACAGAAAAGCTTGGTGATAGAATAGGCTGTACTAAAATTATGAGGTGGCTTCTGTTTTTGACTTGAGGATTTCGGTAAGTCCAAATCTTTTTATGATTTGATTTTTGTGTGAAATGAAAACACTACAACTAAAAGTAATCTAGCACTACCTTTTCCCCCTTGAGTTTTTACTTTTTTAATACATTTTTATTGATTTCAGAGAGGAAGGGAGAGAGAGATAGAAACATCAGTGACAAGAGAGAATCATCATCGGCTGCCTCCTGCACACTCCCTACGGGGATGGAGCCCACAACCCAGGCATGTACCCTTGACCAGAATCAAACCTGTGACTCTTCAGTCAGCAGGTCGACACTCTATCCACTGAGCCAAACTGGCCAGGGCGAGTTTTTTTATTTTATTTTAAACTATAAAAATAATGAACACATTACAGAAATACTGGAAAATAGAAGAACAAAGAAAAAATTACCAAGTTACTAATGTAAACTACAGTAAGCTATTTTATATATATATTGCTTTCAGGGAGGAAGGGAGAGGGAGAGAGGGAGAGGGAGAGGGGGAGAGAGAGAGAGAGAGAGAGAGAGAGAGAGAGAGAGAGAAACAGAAACAGAGAAACATCAATGATAAAGAATCACTGGCTGCCTCCTGCACGCCCCACACTGGGGATCGAGCTTGTAACCCCAGCATGCGCCCTGACCAGGAATCGAACCCTGACCTCCAGGTACATTGGTTGGCACTCAACCACTGAACCACTCTGGCTGGGCTACAGTAAGCTTTTTGTATATTTGTTTGTTTTTACCGTTTTTTTTGTTGTTGTTTTTTCAGACTTCAAATCTAAATCTATTTGATACTGAAGTCCAATCTATACACTTTCTTCATGGAGTTGTTATTAGGCTTTTTTTTAAACTAGTTTTAACAAAGCTTTTTTGTTTACCGTGTAGTCTTTAAAGACAGTAATGTTTAATGACTACTAAATAAATATTAGATTGAATAGGTGTACTTTATTTTTCTTAGGTATCTATATATATAAAAGGCTAATATAAGTGTCTGTCTGATCAGTAGCTATGATGCACACTGACCACCAGGGAGCAGGTGCTTAATGCAGGAGCTGCTGAGCTGCAGTGACTTGGCAGTGGTGGTTCTCGGGTGACGCACCCCGAAACCAGAGAGGAGGGAGCCCAATACTTCATGGGGCCACGCGAATCCACCTTTGGCTGGGCATGGGTTATGTTGTTGTTGGGATACTGTCGGCCTCGAATCAAGTTTACTGCACACTTGCATTTGCGTTCCACGCCCTATACAACAACAACTTTTCAGAGTGCCCTCTCACACTCTAGGACCCCTCGGGGGGTGTCAGAGAGCCAGTTTCAGCCCGATTTCTGCAGGCCAGGCCAAGGGACCCCACCTGCCGGAGGGATCCCACTCACTCTGCAGACACCCTTCAAGCCATGGTATCACCCCAGGTGCAACAGGCCGGGGAGGGACTGAGGGAGGTTGGCTCCAGGGCGTGTCTTGCCCAGTCCCATCCCACCGCCCACCTTCTAATTAATTTCCTTTCAATGTGCACGAATCCTTGCACCAGGTCACTAGTTACTCTATAATAAGAAATGTAAATTGTTTATAGTTTCTATTATCTTTCATAATTCTTGGATGGACATCTGTGTGTGTGTGTGTTGTGTAAGAGAGAGGAAGAAAGAGAAGAGAGGATCTTTTACCTTACATATGATTATTTCACTGAAGTGACTCATAAGTGGAATTACTGGGTCAAGGAATATGACATTTTTAATGATTCTAGGTGTATATTGCCAGGTGGCTGTCCAAAATGGCCTGAGGCCCTTGCCCCAGATTGTATATATTTGTAAACCATTGGTAATTTGGGCAAAAATAGATACTATTACTTTTATTACTACTAGTATTTGTGCCTATTGCATACTAGGTACTGTATTAAATTATCATATTTAATATCACATTTTGTTTGCTTTGTATTTCTGTGATCAGTGGAGTTGAATATTTTCTACATTTATTTTCTATTTATATACTTATTTGTATATAAATATTTGTGAAAAAGATTATTTGCCTATTTACTGTGATAGACTTAGTGTTCTAAGTGAATGGTGTTGAAGAGTATTCTGAAATGATAGTTCAGAAACATTCCTCTTTTCTCCTTGAAAATACAGTGACAGTTCAAACCTAAGAGCATATTAGCCTTTCACTGCCAGTACTTGATTTTTTAACTTTGCTTGGCTATAATCTTTGACATATTTGATGACATAATATTACTTTATAGCTTCAAATGATAAGATTTTATTCTAAACTTGTAATTCAGAGAAATGACATATATTTGCAACCATCTAAATTAGTTTCTTTCACTATATATTCTCATATCTGTCAACAGTATCTATTTGTTTTAGATAGTGTTGCTAAAATATAAATTCCTTAAGAGATCGAGTGTACTTTAATGGACAAAAAACTTGAGTATTGAACTCAGCCTGGTTTATAATTTTGGCTCTCCTTTTTACTAGCTTTAGAACTTAGGCAAATGCCTTATTTCATTTCCATTTCCTTATTTATAAACAATGAATTTCAATTTTCTGATTGTTACCAGTGAGCATGTTTCTTAGCATTAAGAATTTGTTTCAAAAATAAATAACTCTTAAAGGTAGATAGCATAGAACTTGGTCCAGAATAGACATGTATATTGATTATTGGTTAATTTCAGTTTTAAATAATTATGGTTTGATTGCTTACTCATGCCCAACATTTTGTTAAGATTCATTAAGAATACAAAAGTAAAAGACTCTTGCCCCTTATGGAATTCACAGTCAAAAAGAAAGGATGATACATAGAGCTAAGTAGTAGGGAGGAGTAAGTAGAGATGATGCATTTCAAAGCCCATAGCATAGTGTCTGTAATAAAGTAAAATCTCAGTAAATGTTAGTCAGTGCTATTTGGTACTCTCTAATTTCTATATGTAATTGAAGATAAATGGAGGGAGATATAGGTGAAAAGGCAAAAGTGGACCATTAGAAATTAGTCATTTCCTTCTTTGGACAGTAAATACTAAGATATATTTTTTAAAGGAAACAAGACTTTCTTCAACAAATTAATTCTCATCCATCACAGTTTTAAAGTTTTTCTATGGGTAGAAGACTTATTGCATGCACATGTGCATATGTTTATGTGTGCGTGGTTTTCATTACTAATTGAAATAGACATCAAATTAATTATAGTTTGATCTTTTCCTTTTTACAGTGTCTTGGTGTGTGAAGTTATAGATATAGGTGTATGTGAGAGAGATAAGAACTGGTTATGGAGAGAACAATGATAAAATAAAAAATGGTGTATATATAGTGTCACCAGGATAATGTAGTGGTTCTGAAGTCAGTCTGCTGGGTTTAAATTCTGGCATATCCAGTTGCTAGCCAGACAACCTCAAAGAGGATGTTTAACCTCTCTGAATCATTTTCCTTATCTATAAAATTGGGTTAATAATAGTGCCTACATTATGGGGTTTAACTGATGGTTACTTGAGATATAATAAATAGCTGACTCCCAAATTATTAACTACTGCTATTGAAAATGGAGTTCTCTAAGACTATATCTACTAGTAGCTACCAGAATTCAAATACTGCTCTACATCTAAAATTGACCAATTTTCATAATTCTTGGGATAACCTGCCAGCTATATTCTAAGTAAAAGAAAACTTTGGAGATACTTATCTTTCAATTATATAAGCATAAGTATATTGACTAGACTGATGGAAAACATAGAAGTTTTTTCACTGAATTCAGAAATGAGGTACTTTTCTGAATCATTAAATAAATTAAATAGCACTTTAGCTCTATCACTTTCTTCTTTGGTCAGTTATTCTCCCATGATAGGGGTTTTGAGTTGAAGTGTGTTTAAAAAGCAAAAGAGAAGTCATTTGAGAAAATAGAAATACTAACAAATAGTTTAGAAATGTTTTTTTCTCTTTGAAAATATAGTAACATTTCAAACTTTATTAAGAGAATGTCACCCTTACAGTCTCAGTACTTGATGAGATTATATAGAATGCAGATGTAAAAACACTGGAATTTACAAAAAAAATAACATAATAAATATAATTTTACTGATGATGAATAAGAAATATTGTTATAGTATTATATAATGTAAAAATATGAGAAATGGTTTCTCTCTTTATAATATTTTAGATTTCAGGAAAGGGTTTATTTGGAATATTGTTTAAGTACTCAAAATACATTATTTAATTTTGTTTATATCACTCATACAATATGGTATTATAATGCTGCATTATTTATAGCCATATCAAAAAATATGAAATTCTCTTTCTCATATTGTAAATTTTAATTATATAAATACTATGCTTAAATATTATGTGCGATAATTGCAGAATTTCTCTGATTTGGGGATATTTAAATATGCATTCTATTTTTTCACGAGCCTAAGAATCTTAAGCATTACATTGATTGATAATTATTTCCTTTGTTGCAGAACTATAAGAGTAAATGGGTCCAATAATTGGAATGACTCCAGAAAAGAGAGCTGAAACTCCAGGAGCTGAAAAGGTTGCAGGATTAAGCCAGATTTACAAAATGGGAAGCTTGCCTGAAGCTGTTGATGCTGCCAGGCCAAAGGCCACTCTAATGGACTGTGAATCAGCAGATGATGAACTCACAAACTTGAACTGGCTTCATGAAAGTACTAATCTTCTAACAAACTTCAGCTTTGGAAGTGAGGGTCTTCCAATTGTTAGTCCTTTGTATGACATAGAGGGAGATGATATGCCATCATTAGGACCATCTTGCTACCAGAACCCAGAAAAAAAATCAGCAACTTCAAAGCCCCCATACTCTTTTAGTCTTCTCATTTATATGGCTATAGAGCATTCTCCAAATAAATGTCTGCCTGTCAAAGAAATTTATAGCTGGATTCTGGACCGCTTCCCATATTTTGCTACTGCACCAACAGGCTGGAAGAATTCTGTTCGACATAATCTGTCCCTGAATAAATGTTTTCAGAAAGTGGAAAGAAGCCATGGCAAGGTCAGTATTATGAACATTGCTATATTTGGGGAGGTTGGGGAGAGCTAACATTGAGACCTTAAAATATGGGGAAATCAAAGACAAAAATAGCCAAGTCAGATTACTTCAGCTTGATCTTAATTATATTCATCATTTGCTTTCAGTCTACCATAGGTACATAAATTAGTGTTTTTAATGGTCCAGTTTTCTGTTTGTATAGTGTTTCTATCACTATCAGTATATTATTCTTATTTATGTAGTTTTGCAACCATTGCCTTAAAATTGGAATGTAGACCATGTATAGTAACGCAGTTGATAAGGTTGAATTAAAATCTATTGCTGTGCTATTTGTTATCTATTTGCTGTCTGTTTTTATTCCCCTTTTCCACTTTTCTGCCTTTTGGATTGAATATTTTTTTTTATGATTCAATTTTATCTCTACTATTGGCTTATTAGCTATTACTTAAATTTTTTTAGTAATTTATTATATAATTTTCAGTGAAGAGAGAGAGAGATGTATTTATATATAGGTGTATACATACATGTATCTCTATATATATCTTTATCACATTCTACCTTCAAATAATATTATACCATTTCATTTATTATCTGGACTTTTACAGAAAAACTTGACTAATCCTGATGTCCTATCTGGATCTTTTTTTTTCTTGGAGAAGTTTATATAGCATTTCTTGTAGTTCAGGTCCACTAGCAATGAAATATTTTTTTCAACCGTTTTATGGAGGAGGCTATAAAATTCTAGGTTGGCAGTTTTCTTTAAGTATAGTAGTCCCCTCCTTATATGCTGGAGTATGTTTCAAGACCTCCAGTGGATGCAGATAGTATGGAACCCTATATATATGAATATACTATTTTTTTCTATACATACATACTTATGATAAAGTTTAATTTTATAAATTAGACACAGTAATAGATTATAACAATAACCGATAATAAAATAGAACAATTGCAACAATATATTGTAATAAAAGTTATGTGAGTATGGCCTCTCTTTTTCTCTCTTGAAATATCTTACTCTACTGTAATCACTCTTATTTTTGTGAATGAAATGCCTACAGGATTAGATAAAGTGAGATAAATGGTGTAGGCATTGTGACTTAGTGGTAGGCTACTATTGACCTTCTGACCATACATCAGAGAAGAATCACCTGCTTTAGGTGATCCTGGATCATTGAACCACGATAATCTTGATAGTTTGATGTCAAGAGCAGATGATATCAATGGTTGAGGAAACAATATTTTTGGACTGCAGTTAACTGCAAGTAACTGAAACTGTGGAAAGTAAAACCACAGATAAGGGGGAACTACTGTACTTTAAAGATGTTGTTCTCTTGTCTTTAGTTTCTAATGAGAAGTCTACTGCATTCTTATCTTTGTTCCTCTGTTATGTTTCTTTTTTAGCTATCTGTCTGTCTTTAGGAATCTCCCCCCCCCCCCCAGGAAAACAAATCCATTTTATTTATTTTTAGTAAGTTTAAATCCTTGAGGGGTACAGCATTACACGGATTCTTTGTTGAGTAGCCTTAGCAGGAAGGTTGCTTCGGAATTTAGCACGAACCATTCCACTGTTTCCATGAGCACAAGTTACCTTTCCTCAGATTACTCTGGTTTGGTTTGCCACCAGGAGTCACTGTGTTCTTTGCTTTGTACTACACATAAGCACATCTCTTGCCTAGATAGAATTCTGTTTCATCTGAGCATAAACACCTTCAATTTTAAGAAGAGCTGCGTGCTCCCTCTGGTTCCAGAGACCCCGCTTATAGCCAGCAAAAATGGCCTTGGACTATAGCCTTCCAGACATATTTGTCCTTATAGAAGTCCTGTTCCCAGCAGGCCATCAGTCCCACAACTCCTCCATCCTGTCCTCCCTATTTCTGGAACCCATCAAAATCAATGCCTGGCAGAGCCTCTGTGCCCCAGCAGTGCCTCCTCGAGATGTGGTGGAACCTACTCCAGTTATTTACCCTCTAGGATTCTTTGCATTATCACTACTTTTCAGTAGTTTGCCTATGACGTACTTAGTTGTGTTTTTCTTTATTTTTATCCTACTTTGGTTTTTCAGAGGTTTGTGGATCTGTGGTTGGTTTTTCTTCTTACGTTTAGAAAAATTTTGCTCATTGTCTCTTCAAATATTTCTTTTGGCTCACTTCCTACTTCTGAGGCGCTAAGTAAAAATATGTTAGACCATTTGCTGTTGTCTCACCTATTAGTTGCTGTGCCCCTTTTTCTATTTTTTCTCCCTTTATTTCAGTTTGGATCATTTTTATTGCTCTTTATACAGGTTCACTTTTTCCTCTGTTGTGTTCATTCTGCTGATAAGCCTGACAAAGAATTTGTCATACCTTTTATTTCTAGCGTTTGTACTTACCTTTAAAAAATATTCTCCATCTCTCTGCTAAAATTTCCCACTAGATCTATAAATATATTAGTCATAGTTGTGGTATCTGTCCAATAATTTCAATATCTGGTCCATCTCTGGGTCTGGTTTTGTTGACTTTTTGTGTGTGTGTGTTTCATAATTTTGGATTGAATGTCAGTGTAAGTAAGATATTGGTAGGGACTAAGGTAAATAATATTTCTGCCCAGAAGTAGGCATTGCCTCTACTTTTATTAGATTGTTAGTGTGAACAGGTATTGGTCAATCTAGTTAATAATTGAACTGGGATTGGGTTTTGTGATTGTCATAGTTACCTTCAGCATACCACAGGCTTCAGATCCCTACAGAGATGGACTGCCAATACTTTGTGCTTAGTGTGAGAACTGGAGTATCAGATGATTTTTCTCCGTGTTTCTATTTCACCTTTATCTTTCAGCTTGTGCCACATTTGGGGGCTGGAGGGGAGTTTGGACATTTCTTTTCATGCTGTTGCCACTCCAATAGCAATAGATTGTTATTGCTTATTACTTGGTGCATGGCTTTTTTTTTTTTTTAATGACAGCTACTCTGCCTTTTTTTAAATATATATATTTTTTTCTTGATTTCAGAGAGGAAGGAAGAGAGAGAAACATCAATGATGAGAATCATTGATCGACTGCCTCCTGTATGCCCCCTAGTGGCCTGTAACCCGGGCATGTGCCCTTGACTGGAATTGAACCCCAGACCTTTCTATCATCTATGCTCTATCCACTGAGCCAAACCATCTAGGGAGGTACAAGGCTTTTTAAGGTGGGTTTTTTAGTTCTTCTGTTCCCATTTTAGTCTTAGCAGGCGTATGAATGCCTCTGACTCATGAGTGGGTTTTTTCTTGCCTCCTCCAGGAGCAGACAGTTTCTCCCGTCTATTCAGAGTGGAGTCTAGAGCTGCATTCATCACTAGCCAATTATCTACATGTGGCTACTGGTTGGTATATTGGACAGCATAAATATAGGATATTTCTGTTATTGTAGAAAGTCCTACTGGACAGCACTGTTCCGGAGCTCAGGCCAGCTTCCTGCTTATTCCCATTATGGTAGATAAACTGGCTAATATCAGTGGGATGTCTTAGGTACAAGTGAGTGACCATTTCTTTTCTCAGCGTAGCAGATTTGTGCTTTGTGTCATTGGGGGATCTGGGCATGAGCAGATTTTCTGCCCTTCTCCTAATGACACATGGCACATTGCCTAGTGTCATTGAAGTATGAGGATATTTGGTTTTGTACGTCTTTTCTAGCAGCAGCCATCCTTTGCCTAGGACTGAGGTGGGTAGGGTATTTTGTCTCTCTCTCAGTAGCAGACAGCTTTTGCTTAATTTTGGAGCTTTGTCCAGAATATAGACAGGTTGTGTGCCTGTCCCACAGGGATACCTGATCTCACCTTATGCTCATTCAGGGCCAGCAGTATGGATGAGGTTTGTCTTGCTAGATTCTATATATCTATCTTCATTTCCAAGGGTGTCTCTTTTAGGTCTTCTGCACTGCCCACAGTCTTTCTCTGGAGCATAGCATGGAGGTTCATGGAAAAATACTGGCTAGTGGATGAAGACTTTTTCCTGCCTGGGAATGGCAAGGATGCTAACTTACCTTGCTAGCTTACACTTGGCTTTTAAGAATTTGTTAAATTTTGAGTAGTTTTTTTTCTTACCTTCTTTATGACTACTACTTCTTCCATGCTCTGCCAATGGTAAAACAGTTCACATGTTCCATTAAAACAGTCCACATATTCCATCTCTCCTGATAGGTCCCTGTCACAGTTTAGAATTCAGTTCCTTCAGTTGTCTTGCAGTTTTAGCTCTCAGATGGACTCATAAAAAATTATGATTTTGTAGATTATTTTGCGGTTTGTTTTTTTTTTAATTAGACTGGGAGTAATGTTCTCTTATAGCTTACTATTCCCTAACTGGCAGCAGAAGTCTATTCTTATGTGAAATAAAAGTTAAAAGAGTAAGTAATTATATTTTTAGGTGATTGAAGGATTTTCTAGGTTAGTGCTGTTCAAACTTAAATGTAGAAGGATCTTGTTAAAATGCAGATTATGATTCAAATCTAGGATGGAGAATGAGGCTTTTATTTCTAACAGGCTACCAGGTGATCCTGATGCTGCTAGCCCATGGACACACCCTGAGTAGCAAGACATTATGACATATAATCATCTTATAGCTAACTTACAGGAGGTTGTATTAGTTATTTATTGCCATGTAACAAATTGCTGTCTCACATTCTGTACTATATACATGGAATATTTACAAAGACCAACTATGTATTAAGCCATTTTAAAAGCCTCAATAATTTCAAAGGGTCAATCTCTGTCATAGTTAGCCTCCGAGATGGCCCCAAATGAGCCCCGCTTTCTGGAGAGTCTCCTCCAATACTGAATAGGGCTGACTTGTGTAACCCAGATGATATTGTGAAAATGAGGGAGTTTGCCTTTTCAGAAACTAGATCATAAAAAACATGGCTTTCATCTTGGGCTCTTGCATAACTTGTTCTATGGGGAGCCAGCTGCCATATCCTAAAGACACTTAAGTGTCCCTATGGAGAGGCTCATGTGGCAAGGAAATGAGACCCTATGTCAATAGCCATGTGAGTGAGCCATCTTGGAAGCAGATTCTAAGTCTTTTCCCATGTGCATCGTTAGAGTTTAGTTTTTAATTATGTCACTTAATTCTTTTCTAGTTTGTGTTTACACTTATGGTGGGACATAAAAGTTGAACTGTCTACTAGGTATTTAGAAATAAGCTACAGGAATAGTGGGGATGTTGTGGAATTACAGCTCTAAGTGTGTAAGTCAGCATTGATTTTCAGTAGAAGAATCTAAGAAAAGAAGGGTGTAATGGAAAACAAGGCAGTTGAGGTAAGTGTGTATGAGCAATAGTGTCAAATGTTGCAAAAAACTTGGGAACGATTTGCTAAGAAGAATTCATTGAGACAAAAGATTAGGATCAAAATATATAAGCAGTGGTGTACTGGTGGTAAATGTTTACAATTGGGTGGGAGCGGGGATATAGCTTTTGCAGATATCCACGAGACAGATATTTCTGTCATGGCCAGTTTCAAGCTACCAACATTAAATGTGAAGTTGATGAGATGTTTACAGTCAGCAGCACACCATTATATATAAGGGACTCATAATTCAACCCTTATATAATAAAAGCCTAATATGCAAATTGTCCCCTCAGGCAGTTGTTTGACTGGGAGTTCGACCGCTCACCATGACGTGCGCTGACCACCAGGGGCGGCACAGAACGTGTCTAGCGTTGGAAACGTGCTGCGACCTCTCGCCAGCTACCTGGGGGTGGGGGTGACAGGGATGGATGTGTGCTGAAAATGCGGGGACGCCAGGGCGCGCACACTGGGGAAGCCCCCGGTCTCAGGTGCCGGGCACCCGAAAGGAGCCCACCCCACACCCGTGCGGCCTCTTTTCAGGTGAGCCAGGCTGCAGCCGCTGGGGCCCTCCATGAGTTCACACAGGAGCCAGTTTGCGAGGCCGGCGGGGAGAGAGCGGTGTCTAGCCGCGTTCACTGCATCTCTGTGTGGGGACTCAGGCACTGTGACTCAGGTGGAGGGAGGCATGCTGGGGCCTGGGGGCCCAGGGTCTGCTCAGGGCCCAGAGGTCAGCTGGGACCTGCCCTTCCACTCCAGATGCTCGCACTTCGATCACTGGCCAGGCCTAGGGACCGTACCTACGTATGAATTTCGTGCACCAGGCCTCTAGTAAGGAAAATAAAACCTAATAGAAAAATGGGAAAGAATATGAACAGGCAGTTCATAAGAGGATATACAAATGGCTCATAAATATATGCAAAGATATTCATCCTCACTAGTAATCAGGGACAGACAAATTAAAAGAACAAAAGACCACTTTTACCTATTAGAATGCAAAAAATTTTAAATGTTTGATAGTATCATATTAGATGAGGAACACATGGGAAATAAAACAATATCAATAGTTTCACACATTTGATTACAAAGGAGTGTAAATTAATATGATCATACTTGAAGGCAACTTGACAGAAATTATTACAAATAGAAATGCGCTTATCCTTTGATCTAGTGGATCAGATTCTGATTTCTCCCCTAGAGTAACATTCATACTTGAATGCAAGGCGATGTATGTGAGAATATTCACTGTGGTATTATCTGTAATAAAAGTTGTAGAATAAAGTGTTCAATGTGGTATGATTTGTGGTAATGATCAAAAGGGACTTGTTCTTGTCTATAAATTTTAAATGTGTGCATTATTTATATAATTAACCTGAGTGTTTTTGAATGCTCAGAGAAAGAAAGTAATTAAGGAAGTAAGAGCTAGCAAACAGGAAAGCATAGAGTCCAAAGTACAGGGAGAGTGTGACAAAGAAGAAAAAATCATGCTATCAGATAATAGGGAATATGAAGATAAGTATAAAAATTGTTATATATTGGGACAAAATTATCAGGCTATCACCACAAGTTAGGGTGGAAGGAAAGGAAATCATAGGTGACGATCATCACAAAAATTAATAGACCACTTTGCTTAAGTGTCTGAAATTTGGATACAGAAAGTGACACATTTAAGTAGAATTAGGAAGGTTTATGGATTTTTTAATTTATGAAATACTTCTTAAAATCAATGCCTCAGAAGGACAGTATTTCGCTTCTAATCTGCAGAAGGCAAGTAGGTTATACTTACTTCTATTAAATGTTGGAAATAAATTTGGCAACCTTGACAGCACTTTTCTGATGACTGATCATTAAGTAGAGATGATAATCTAAAAAAAGGCAAGGTGGCCCTGGCCAGATGGGTCAGTTGGGTGGAGTGTTATCTGTACACCAAAAAAGGTTGTGAATTCGATTCCGGGTCAGGGCACATACCTAGGTTTCAGATTGAACCCTGGTTAGGGCACATGCAGGAGACGGCCAATTGATGTTTCTCTCACATCGATGTTTCTCTCTCTCCCTTCCACTCTCCCAAAAAATCGATAAAAATATATCCTTGGGTGAGGATTAATTTTAAAAGAAAAAGGCAAGATAGCAACGTCCAGCTCAGACTACAAAGTGGTAATGATACCCAACCAATTGGTATAGCTGGTTGGATAGATTCCCCTATCATTCATAGCATAGTTACTACCCTCAAAAGGCAGGTCTAAAAATCTTGGCATGGTATTTTTCTGCCTTGGGATTTTAAAATTATAAAAGTTAGACATGCTATTTTGTGGTTGTCATTCTGTTTTTGTTTTTACATTTTAAACATTAGCATCCAGGCCTTATATCTACTTTTTCCATTTTTATAAAGCCAAACTAAAATATTATAACTGGGAAATATGAAATTTGACATTTTACCTGGTTTAGTACAATTTACATTTGCATGATGATGACTTGTTTCGATAGCTGAATCCCAGGGGGAGGTGGGGGGAATCATGCTAACCACTATAAAAGTTCATGCTATAAGCAAGAGATATGAATACCATTTTTAACTTGTTAATTCTTTTTAATTCAGTGGTTCTAAAAACCACTGAAAAGGTAGTCAAGAGGGGGAACTCTACTAAAATGTATGGGGCAAGTACTTAAAAAATCTCAGGAATAATGAACGTTGCCCCTTCTCCCTATCTATTATTTACAACTTCCATCAAGATAAATCTTCTTAAAATTTGGCTCATTTCTTCAGAACCTTCATCCTTCTTTACCAAATAGGTCCAAAAGCCTTAGTGTTTCCAAATGCATAATAGTAAATGAGAGAATACACATTTCCTGTTTCCATTGCACAAAAGATTTATCTTGTTCTATGTAAATTTAGTTGAAAACAATTCTTAACTTCGAAAGTTCTTTATTATTTGTTCTATCATCTAAGCACAATAATGAAGAGGCCAAGTTTTTAAGAAGTGAGCTAGTTAAAAATAAGTTCCTTTTTCTTGTAGACTCTAAAAAAGATTAGCAAATGCATAGTTTTATCTCTTGTTACTGATAGTTCATGAACAGACCCAGTGAAAGGAAGTGCTGCCATGGTAACATAAACCAGACTGTTATTTGGAGACCTTATTCAAGATACTTAACTGCCCCGAACTTCAAGTTTTCAGTACCAGTTCTTTTAATTTGCTATTTCAAGGAAATAGCGATTTTACCATTATCAAAACAATTTGCAGTTCTCTCACAATAGAATTTGAAAACAGTGTCTAGGAGTGTAATCTCAGAAATATCAAGATAGACCATAGCTAGAATTATTAAAATAATTGTCTTAGTAAATATATCAAAAATGATTTACATATATCTTTTCTCTCTGAAACTGGAATGGTTTGGGGGCAAAGCATTTTGTGGGTGCTAACATTTTATAATTTTGTTTCCCCACCGAAACATTATTTGGGCCAAGTGACTAAATATATATTTAATTTAAGAAGTTCCATCATTTAATCTAAAAGTATATTTGTAAAACTTAACTTCCTTTGGGGAAAAAAACCCCCAAAATTTCAAATATTTGTTTAGCATAGTTCATGTGGTATCTTGCCACTGAAAGAAAAAAAAAAACACGTTTTACCTGATATGTGGTATATTTCTTTCTATATTACAGTGTGATAGGACACCCATGGTTTTTCTTTTCCTATGTATTTAAGTTGCTAGGATGCTAAACACTGCCTTACATCAATTACCATACCTTTCCTCAGACAAGGGCTTTTTTCCTTTCTAAATTTAGTTTAGTCCTTGTTCTTTACTACCTGACTTTGTTTCTTATTCCAAATTAATTGACTTTTTAAAAAATTGATTTCAGGGAGGAAAGGAGGGGAAGATAGAGATAGAAGCATCAGTGATGAGAGAGAATCATTGACTGGCTGCCTCTTGCATGCCCCCCTACTGGGGATCAAGCCCAAAACAAAGGCATGTGACCTGACCAAGAATTGAACCATGACCTCCTGGTTCATGGGTCAATGCTCAACCACTGAGCCACACCAGCCAGGCTGGAATTAATTGACTTTTGTTCTTACTGTTTTTTAAAACTACCTCATCTCTTAGAAGTAAAGGAATAAGAATATACTGTTATTAAACCATATAAATCTCTCACTGTACATATGCCAATTTCAGAATATCCTCCTAGTATTAACTTATTTTTTATCTCTGTCACTTACATATGAATTACCTTCTTTGAATCTCATCACAACTTAGTGATGGCCTGGTTTTTTATTTTACAGATAAATTATGCATGAGAGGACTGACTCTTAGAGATATGATTTGTTGATTATCACATAGCCAATCAAGAAGCACTGTTTAGGACCTCAGTGTTTTTTTGTTTTGTTTTTTAGAACCTCAATTTTTTGTGTGTTTTTAATCCTCACTGGAAGATATTTTTCCATTGATTTTTATTTTTTTTTATTTTTTTTTTAAATATATTTTATTGATTTTTTACAGAGAGGAAGGGAGAGAGATAGAGAGTTAGAAACATCGATGAGAGAGAAACATCGATCAGCTGCCTCCTGCACATCTCCCACTGGGGATGTGCCCGCAACCCAGGTACATGCCCTTGACCGGAATCGAACCTGAGACCTTTCGGTCCGCAGGCCGACGCTCTATCCACTGAGCCAAACCGGTTTCGGCTCCATTGATTTTTAGAGAGTGGGAGAGAGAAAGAGAAATATGGATGGGAGAGAAACACATCAATTGGTTGCCTCCTGCACAAGCCCTCGGGCCGGGCAGGAGCCTGCAATGAGGTATGTGCCCTTAACTGGAATTGAACTTTGGACCCTTCAGTCTGCAGACCAAAGCTCTATCCACTGAGCCAAACCGCCTAGGGCAGGACCTCAGTTTTTAAACCTGTAGAAGTGTTCTTTCATTGTGCCATTCTGCCATAATAATTATGACACGATATTCAAAGATAAAAGAGCCTCAGTAATAGATTAATATTACCTTGCAAAAGATTTAGGGCAATGGAAGTACTCTAGAATTCATCACATCAAATCTTCAGCAATTATAATAGCTTATATTATATAAGATTTTATATAAATAACAGGGAGCAGGGGAACAGAAAACATGTAAATTTTATTGTTTTCTAAGTAATTGTGAATGTAAATCAAATTCTCCTGAGTTAGTTCTGAGGTTCTGAGGAAGTTTTGAAAATCATATGGTAGGAGAGAGGACAGGTTATACTTGTAAATGATATTTTACATTTGTGGAGAAAAATATCTAGTAGCCAACATTTGTTGAGTGGTTGAATGTCTGGCAGTATTCTAAGCACTTTATGCGAATTAACTTACAATAAAGTAATTCTTGAAGTAGGTACAATTTATATAGAGATATTTTGAGCACACTAATACACAGAGAACATATACATTTTTCTAAAGGTTACACAGCTGTTAAGTGATAGAACCAGTTTCTAAAGTAAGCAGCCTGATTCCAAGGCTTGCCTTCTTAATCACTGTATGAATAGTCTTTAGCTCTGGGGAAGTGGGATGAGATTGCCATTGGACTTCCTCTTTGCATGGCTATGGAGTTCTGTTTGTGAATGTGGTACATTTGTAGAAATATGCTTGTAGTCGGGCTTCTGTTCAGGATGTGTAGGTAGGGATGTTCAGCTAAGGAAATAGGGAAATTAATAGGAAGAGTTAATGAGTGATATGACAGTTCCTAAAGTACTTCAGTATTTCCTTTTTAAAAACATTTTTATTCATTGATTAGGGAGAGAGAAAAACAGACAGACATTGATTTGTTGCTCCGCCCATTCATTTATACATTGTTTGACTCCTGCATGTGCCCCTACCTGGGACGGAACCCACAATCTTGATATATATCAGGACAATGTTTCAACAGAGCTATCTGGCCAGGGCCTTTCTGTTATTTCATTTGACTAGCTCAACTAGTATGTATGGGATACTGATGGTTTTTTAAAAACTCTCTTGAATTTATTCTATTCTTTTCCCAATTTTTAGTTTATATACTTATCAATTTTCTTTTTATATGATTTTATATAATATGTTTACATTATAAAATATTATGTAATTTTCTTTTTTATTTTTCCCCTGTAGATGTGACAAAAGCTTGTTTCAGATATTGCAGTTCTTGTTTAAGAATGAAAGTGTTTGAGGATATAAATTTGCCTTTAAGTTCAGCTAGGGCCACATCTGTTTAGTTTTGATACAACAATGTTTCTTATACCCTTTAGATACTAGATAATCTGTAATTTTAGTTTGGATAGCTTTTTAATCCAAAAATGGTTATAAATTTCCAAGTGGTCAGCGAACTTAGTTGTGAGATTGTTAATTTTTATTTTCTTTTGTGTTGGAGTCCAAAATTGGGATCTTTAAAAGGGAATTAATTTTTCTTCATGGTATAATCAATGTTTATAGTTTTTTCCCATTAATATTTGGAAAGTATAGTCTATAAGAGTTCGCTAATTACATCAGTTTTTCTGATCAGCATTCCACAGAACACTAACTTCTTAAATATTACCTGGGATAAAGAGGTTCTGTGTCAAATAATTTTGGGGAACCACATAAAGCAGGTTTAATTACAGCAGGACTGTTTTGATTCCTAATCTACTAATATGTAGTGTAATTTAAGAAGGAGGGAGGTAAAATATGCAGCATCTTCAAACCTATTCAAAGGAGTTACCTTATAGCCTGGCCTTTCCCCTGCATGTTAGATAAAATGAGGTTCTTCAGGTATCTTGTTCACTTACCTTCTTCATAAGCTGTTCCTTCTTATTATGGGAACTATGAATCAAGTAAGCCTTTCTTTCAGGCACCTTCCATTTGTAATTTAGTAGGCACTTTTATTAATAGATTCTCTAGTTTCCAGAATCCTACAAATTCCATTATCTTTAGATTCCATTAACATTGATTATTTATTTTAATGGCCTCTGAGCTTGTGTGCCCATTGCCAGCCATATTATCCAGAAGTCCCTCAAATGTTGAAACTTAACCATCTTAAGAGAAGGAATTAATGCTTCTTTCGTGTGTGTGTGTGTGTGTGTGTGTGTGTGTGTGTGTGTGTGTGTTTGCGCGTGTGCGTGTGTATACTTAATCCTAACCAGAGGATATATTGCAAGAAAGGAAGGGGGATGGAGAGAGGCAGACAGACAGACAGACATAGATGTGAAAGAGAAACATTATCTGTTGCCTCCTGTGCGCACCCTGACCAGGAATCAAACCTGCAACCCAGGTATATGCCCTGACCAAGAATCAAACTCGAGACCTTTTGCTGTATAGGATGACGCAACAACAAACTGAATCACCCAATCAAAGCTTTTATAATTTTTTACAAGAGTCTTTTCCATACTTGTGTCACCAACTTACTACTCTTTGAGGAATTTGCCATGATCTTCATTAAATTGTTTGCTGTTAATGCCATTAAAAAATAGGAATTATTCTTTGATGCCTCACTTAGTATCATATTCCCTAAAGTATTCCCTATGATGCTGCATAGAAAGTTTCCTTTTCTTTTTGAGTTTTCAGTAACAATAATACTAGTAATGGCTAACATTTATTGACATCGGAAAGTGTGGAGGGCCACTTTGTACAGCCCTCCATGCTGGTCACCGTATAACTAGGGGTTATATCATTTTCACAAAGTTCCAGGTTATTAATTCTTGTGTATTTTATTCTAGGTTAATGGGAAAGGTTCCTTATGGTGTGTTGATCCAGAATATAAACCCAACCTTATGCAAGCTCTGAAGAAGCAACCTTTCCCTTCAGCATTAACATCTCCAGAAAGGTACAGGATCTTCCATATAAGTATCAATGGTGCTTTTTAAGATTTCCCTGTATGATATGGAGAAATTCAACAAAGTTGTAGGGGTTTGGCGTTTTTTTATTGACAATTATTTATGGATAAGACATTAGCGTAAGGCAGTTTTACTTATAGTCTAACTTGTATTATTAGGAAACAGGATATTAGATAAGTAAGAACATAAATTCTGGGAAATGTAGTCAGTACTAAATATATTATAACTAAACTCTAAAGACAGTTATATGATTTTAGTTACAAAAGACTAAATCATTTTAATTGTCTGCAATACTAATGCTGACCTAATGATGTAGGAAATTAAAGGTATATTTTAAAATGTTTAAGTAAGATGATTGTTTGTCATTGTAACATTTTGTTTTGATTTTGCGGGTAAATACAGTTGTAAAGTATTTCCTTGCCTTTTGCTTTCAAACTCAGTGACTCCTATTGGTCTTATAGCTTTCCCATTTTAAATTGCATCTGAAAATGATATGACTTCCTTAAATCTGATTTGGTTTCCTTTTTCTAGAGAAGCCTTTAGAATCTTTTTGAATTCTATTAATGTACATTCATTTGAGTTAAAAATGCCAGATTTTGTCAAGATATTTTAAAGAGTTATCTGTAATGGTTAATGTGATTTTTGGAAAAATTTTAAACCTTTTTAATTAAAGTAATAAGTGGAAATTTTCAAACATACAAAAAAGTAGGGAGAAAGTTAAAAGAACTCCCAGCTGCAACAATTATCACCACTTCATATACTAGTTTCTTAAAATATTATTAGATAACTTTTATAGGTAGCTGAAATACAGTAAAAACATAAGGCTAATGCTGAAATTTATGTACATACTAGAAGCCCTGTGCACGAAATTTGTGCACTCGGGGGTCCCGCAGTCCGGGAGCTCTTGGGGGATGTCCGACTGATGGCTTAGGGAGTGGGCCTAAGCCGGCAGTTGGACATCCTTAACACTCCCGAGGAAGTGGGAGAGGCTCCTGCCAACTGCTGCTCTCACCAGCTGTGAGCCTGGCTCAGGGCTTCTGGCTGAGCGGCAGTCCCCTGTGGGAGTGCACTGACCACCAGGGGGCAGCTCCTGTGTTGTGCGTCTGCCCTCTGGTGGTCAGTGCACATCATAGTGACCAGTTGTTCTGCCGTTCAGTTGATTTGCATATTAGCCTTTTATTATCTAGGATACTCTTAGAGATTTTAAGCTTGTTTACCATATTAGTAAGTAAAAGGATCATTGTAACAAGAACTGAGTGATTTATTCTTACAAATGAAATCTAGAAAAGAAGTTATCAGATTATATCTTCATTGTTTAGGAGTTGATATCTTTATTAGTTAATGTTAGTGCTTATGTTCTGGTTAAAAAAATGATAATTTAGAAACTGATAAGTTCAGTGAAGGTCACTTATGTGTTTTATTTAGCTATGCTATTTTTTAAATTAAAGGTTAAATGGGAGCCCTGGCTGGTGTACTTAAGTGGTTATAGCATCGGCTCACACAGTGAAGGGTAGAGGGTTCGATTCCCTGTCAAAGGCACGTACCTCGGTTGCAGATTCTTCCCTGGCCTGGATGCGTTGGGTGCAGGAGGCAACCAGTCAATGTGTCTCTCATATTGATGTTACTTTCTCTCTTCCCCTCCTCTCCCTCCCTTCCACTCTCTGAAAATCAATGGAAAAAATATCCTTAGGTGAGGATTAAAAAAAAAGATTAAATGGGAGAATTGGTGCAATTTTTTGTATACCAACAAAAACACACTTCATTGTGTCTTTGATATGTTGCATTTTCATGTTTACATTTTTAACTATCATGTTTAAAGGTAAATAAAAATGATTAATGGCTTAAAATAGGTAGTTAAAATAATGACAACATAAAGGTTATAATCTTTGACCTTAAAACATTACTAAGCATTTTTGTTTACTTTTTAATTTATTTTTTCTGTTAATCCTCACCTGAGGGTATTTTTCCATTGATTGATTTTTTTTTTTTCCAGAGAGAGAGAGAGTGGAAGGGTGGGGGAGAGAGAGAGAAAGAAATATTAATGTAAGAGAGACACATTGATTGGTTGCATCCCACATAGGTCCCAACCAGGGCTGGGGATCGAGCCTGCAACTGAGGTACGTGCCCTTGACTGGAATTGAACTGGGGACCCTTTAGTCTGTGGGCCGATGTTCTATCCACTGAGCCAAACTGACTAGGGCACCTAACTATTTTTAGAAACATTTTCTCCTTTACATTATTTGGCAAAATGATAGTTCCAGCTGACCTGCCTTTGTGTGGCCCTTTCGTATCATAATTGGTAATTCTGAGGAAGAGAATGAGATACAGTGTATATAAAACTGTAAGGAGAAAATAGACTTTTAATTTAGTTAGAAAAATACATTTCTTACACTGTCACAAACTCCAAAAAACAGAAGTAGTTTGTCCCAAAAATGTTTTAGCCTTTGGATTTAAGAAGAAATTGCTGGTCTCTTTTCATGGTTAGAAAAATTTCAATGTGATAATGATATTTACTAATAAAATCAGGAACTTAATCTGTTTTGCATCATTACCATTCAGTGCTCCTTAAACATTTGTTTCATAAACTCTTCAATTTTTCTGGTAATACCTATAGTGATATAATGTCAAACTTAAGCATCCAATACAACACCAAATAGTAACTATTATGTATTGCTATTGTTCCAAGTATTTTATTTTATTTTAATTTTTGTTTTTATTGTTCCAAGTATTTTAAATGCATTCTCCTTATTTTTTTTAAATATATTTTTATTGATTTTTTACAGAGAGGAAAGGAGAGAGATAGTTAGAAACATCGATGAGAGAGAAACATCGATCAGCTGTCTCCTGCACATCTCCTACTGGGGATGTGCCCGCAACCCAGGTACATGCCCTTGACCAGCATCGAACCTGGGACCTTTCATTCCGCAGGCTGACGCTCTATCCACTGAGCCAAACCGGTTTCGGCCATTGTCCTTATTTAATTGGCAGAGCATCTCTGTGTGGGAGGTTTAATTATTCCTATTTTGCAGATGAAGAAATTAAGAGATTAATTATTTTGCCTAAGAACATCTAAATAGTTGTGATTTAATCTTGATCTTATGCTCTTTCTGCTTTGGCATTCTCTTCCTAAACTGAGTAGTATTAAACAAAGAAAACAAGGTAAAAATATTTTGGTGGGGTTTTTTTTAGAAATTAGTTGTGTTTGTGACTAAGTTCTGAAACAAGCAAAATAAAGATTCTTATAATCACTTTTGTCTTATCTCTTTTTCAGTGGCTCTTTATCACCTCATTACTTAAGCTCTGTACTCAAGCAGAATCAGGTGCAAACCCTCAAAGGTATGTATAAGATCAGTATTTTAAATCATAGAATTTTAGGTAAAAAATTAGGATTGAAATTTTTTTTTCTAATTATAAAGCAATTATAGGTTTATTGTAGAAAATTTGAAAAATAAAAATATTTATAAAGGAGAAACTAAAAACTTACCCTTTATTCTACTGTAAACATTTTGATACAATTGTTTTGGTCATTTTTATGCTTTTTTTTTCATGAGTAGGTATGTTTGTGTGTATGCACAGACACACACATAGACATATCTTTTCTTCAAATACTGGGCTCATACTATATACACTGTTTTATATCCCATTTTCATTTCCTTTAACGTGTATTTTTCCTTGAAGATATTTCTCAAAGTACATCTTAGACTAGAATAGGAGGTTGGCAATCTATGACCTATGGAATATATCTGGCCTGCTACTTGTTTTTGCATAGCCTATAAATTTTTTGTTGTTGTTGTTTTTCACAAAAATGTTTAATATTTTAGTGCTTTAGTTCCCAAATCCAAGGCTGATTGTTTGCTGAAAAAGCATGAATTTCCTGGCTTACCATCTTTCATTAAGGACTACCCATAATAATATCATTTCCCCAGTTAACTCTGTTTAGGAGGTAAACACTTAACTGCTGAATTCATTATTGCTGAGCCTGAGATGGTAACAGATGCCTTTGGAATATAAGCCCCCACATCTAATAAGGCACAGGCATAGCCTATAATTTAGGAATGGTTTTACACTTGTAAGTAGTTGAAAAAATAAAAATATAAAACTTAAGAAATTTGCTGCAACAGCAGAGTCAAGTAGTTACAACAGAGACCTCTGTATTGTATCCTTGGTTTTGCCTTTTGGCCCACAAAGCCTAAAATATTTACTACTTGACCCTTTACAGAAGTTTGCCAACCCCTGAGTTGAATAAAGTTCAAAATGATTTTTATAGTTTATTTAAGTTAAAAGAACTTAAGAAGACAATAAGTTAACTTATAAAATTTTATAAACTTCTTTTTGAAAGTATATTAAAAGTTCTGAATTTTAGTGGGTTTTTCCCCTGCTCATAATTGATATTAGAGATTAGTAATGTGTTAATGTAAAGTTTCTAGCATTGTTGCTTTGGAGCCTAGATAAATTTCTATGATTTTTAAAAATAGAAATTCATAGACCAAAAGCATTTCCGTATATCAGAGACACACTGTCTCTTTGGAATTTCACTAAGCTGAGCATAGGAAGCAGTATAATGTTGGTCTGTAAAAACAAGGGATGGAGAGAATGTGGAAAAGTTTAAGAGAACTTTGCAAAGAAGTTTAGTGTATATGGAGTCCACTTCAGATATGTTCTGGTTTAACATAAGTTAAGTATCCATTTTTCTATTACCTAATGGGTATATGTGGTTTCTCTTTACATTTATGTATTGTTGAAACTTCCTTTATCTTTGTATTATCTCATTAATTTCTGGCACTCTTTCAAGCTCAGTTCATATACACATTTTGAGAACATTTTCTTTCTGAATTCTAGGGTTTGTTTAGAATCTTGTCTTGTTCTTATATCATCTAAATTCTGCTTCTAAATTCCCTTTGGGGAGCAGACACTTTCACAAGTTTCTCCTGCTAGTTTTAATCCCCGTTTTTATAATTTGTGTAGGTACTTCTCTTTCATTTAATGATTTATATATATTATGCATCATCTCCCCAGTGCTGCTAACACTTTATTTCCCTTCATCTCTGTACTCATAAGTCTTAGACCTATTCCCCTAATAAGAAGTAACTTGGTGGGGAAGGTGTTGATATTCTGAGGTTAAAAAAAAAAATGCAGATCTAGCCTGGAATAGAATATGAAGTCTAAGAGAAAAACGAAAGACTTCACCAAAACTTAAGAAAATGTATATTTAAATAAGGTTGCTTTAGGGCATTTTCATAGAATTCTGAGGAGATTGGCTTTTTATTCTCTCTAGATATTATATTTCCTGGGGAAAAGTTTGAAAAATACAATGCTAAATGAATAAATAGTTATTTATTCTACAAGTAATTGTTGAGTTCTTACGCAGTGCTAGACACTATAGTGGGCACTTTGGGATATACAGAGATGAGAGAGATCCAGGTCCTGATCTCAGAAAACATACAGTTTAATTGAAGAAGGTTGGCTAGAATTATGCAGAGTACACTGGCGGGAAAGGAAGTGAATGGCAAATTAAGCTTAGCGGTAACTCAGGAAAGGCCTCTTAGAAGAGAAAGAGTGGGGCCGAGGTAGAAGCGGTTAGGGGCGATCAGGCAGGCAGGCGAGTGGTTAGGGGCTATCAGGCAGTCTAGCAGTTAGGAGCCAGCGGTCCCGGATTGCGAGAGGGTGCAGGCTGGGCTGAGGGACCCCCACACTCCCTATGCACGAATTTCATGCACTGGGCCTCTAGTAAGTAAAATAAAAAAGTGTAGTTGTCTCTCTTTGTTCACCTTAAAACCGTGGTCAGCAAAATGCGGCTCGCAAGCCACATGCGACTCTTTGGCCCCTTGAGTGTGGCTCTTCCTAAGCCTTAGGAGTACCCTAATTAAGTTAATAACAATGTACCTACCTATATAGTTTAAGTTTAAAAAATTTGGCTCTCAAAAGAAATTTCAATCGTTGTACTGTTGATATTTGGCTCTGTTGACTAATGAGTTTGCCGACCACTGCCTTAAAATGACTAATTATATATACTAGCATCTATGTTACAGTATTGTATAACAGTAGCAGGTGGCACAGGAATCTCATACTGAGATAGTAAAACAAAACCTTTTTTGTCAATGTTTGGTGTGCTGTGCATTTGTAGTAAAGTCATCAGTGAAAAACAATGCAGACAAAAATGGAACTTACATTCTAATTACTAGTAGTAGATTTTAGTATTTATACATAAGCACTAGTTTACTACAACAGATGTAAAATTTAGATAGTTAATGGTAATGTTAGAGGCTAAGTGCAAATCTCAATTCAATTTAAGATTGCAAATTAGCATAATTTGTATCTTTATTGAAATGAAAGTAAATCCATTGTCCAGGCAGCTTGAAGTGTTGTAATTTATTGAAATTGCTCTCCTAAAGAA
Organism: Myotis lucifugus; assembly: GCF_000147115.1. NCBI lineage: Eukaryota > Metazoa > Chordata > Mammalia > Chiroptera > Vespertilionidae > Myotis > Myotis lucifugus. The sequence continues at coordinate 11,679,746 of NW_005871054.1, read as the reverse complement.
TCTTTAAAGAATCACAAGAGACAGCTTCTCCATTTGGATGCTCTGTAAATGTGTATGTTAGTTTTGATGGAGGCAGTAAATCTTCTTATACTTATTGTTGCGCTTATGTCCATTTAAATTCTGCCTCTGTGCTTCTCATATCATTCCTTAAGCAAATGGACTGAGAATCAGGTAATAGAAACTTATCTTATAATCCTTACTTTCACAGGGCTAAAACTTAGGCCTTTTAAATTTTTTCTCAACTATTATTAATTTCACAGCAATAAGGCTAAGGAAACGTGGGAGTTCACACTATTGACAAATTTATTTGAACCAGTCATTAAATCAGTAATATGTTTTGAACTCCAATCAGAACTAGGAAGGCTAAAAAGGGAAATAATATGACTTCGAACTGTTGTTTTTTAAAATCACTATTTGGATCACTTTCATGGTTCTAATGACAAATGACTTTCAACTGGAAGTGAATTATTTGCTTAATCTAAGTAGTGTCAGAAAATATATACAAAAGACATATAAAAATAAAAATATTTTTCTTCATGAACTGGGTATGTTAGGTAATATAGCTAATAGTATGTGTTTAAAATAGTGTTAAATACTTATCAATGAAAAAAATTATAGGGAAAATGAGACATTTTCGGGGGGGCTAGCAATCTGAATTAGTCCCAGTAACCTGCTTTCTACTGCACTCTCTTGCTAGCCTATAAGTTTCATAAATTCCACATTCCATAACAAAAATATGAGGTGTTTTTCATTGTGACAATAAATAAGTCTTCAGTTTAATTTTAATACCAAGACAGATTTGGTACCATAAACAAAAGTTGTTGTAGCCTTAGCCAGATGGCTCAGTTAGTTGGAGTATTGTCCCATACACCAAAAAGGTGGTGGGTTTTGATCCCTGGTCAGGGAGCTTATCTAGGTTGGGGATTCAATTCCCAGTCGGGGCAGATAGGAGAGGCAGCCAATTGATATTTCTCTCACATGTTTCTCTCTCACTTTGATGTTTCTCTCTTCCCCTCTCTCTCCTCTCTAAAAATCAATAAAAGCATATCCTCAGGTGAGGTTTAAAAAAAATTGTTGTAAAGCTGTACAGGGAGTTTTTGTTCTAAGAAGTTCAAATTGTATCTTGGACAAATCATTAATAATCAGGTGTTCTTGATTACCAAGTGTTATGGTTTCTATTTCTAATGAATATTTTAATGGTGAAGTTAAACTTTTATTCAGAGTTAGCATTAATTGGCAAGGCATTGTGGGAAGCATACTTATAAATGTTCTAAACCAAACAAATCAAATGTAGATAAAATCTTCTTGCAAAGAAGTTTTTGGTTCTATAAAGTTAATTTTATGGGGAGAGTTCAAATTAATTAGGTATAATAAATTCTCTACAAGAAATAAATCTATTTAAGGAATACATCTATTATTCTACTGTTACAAAAATAGTGCCTCTCTTTGTTATCACTTTAAATATTTGAAAACTAAGAAAAGAAATGGTGTTCATGCAGCTTACTTATAATTGCCAAGATAAGCCTATTATCAGTTTTCTTTAGTTTTAGGTATAGTGTTCAGAAATATGACTCCTTGAATTGTAATGGAAGTTAGAGGTATACTAAATTTTAATAAGGTTTTATATGTTAAATTTATAAGATTATAAGTTTTATAAGATTATAAATTTTCTGAAATTATTTCCTTATAATGAATTTCAGTATTAGATTTGCTCCTTCCCCAGCACATCATTCATATATATATAAAATTGGAAATAAGGAAGACCTTTTTCTATTGAAAGAAAAGTTATTTCATGGAACAGGAAAATCTCTGTACATTTACATAATGCCATGCAAGTTGTATCCTGCATAAGGACACCGGGCTGAGGAAAGAGTGGGGACTGAAATCCAGCCCACCTTCCAGTCTTCAAGCTGTTTGCCTTGATACAGGGAAGCATTCACCTGGAGACAGAGTTGCCTTTTTTCCAACTCACACAGAGATACAATATGGTCTAGCGGCTGCACCTTTTTCACTTCAAAGACACGTTAGAATATTGAACTCTATCAAAGTTGTAGCTAAGTCTCTTTCTAAAAGGAATAGGAGAGGTCTTTGTTTTGCTAGCTTCTTGGCTATGACATGTGGGAATCATTGATTCAATTTTTTTTTTTTCATGTGCTGCTCTTCTGCCTAAATGCTTTTCCTTCGGATATGCACATGGCTTCTTCATTCTCTGACCTTCCTGAAGTCTTTGCTCAACTGTTACCCTCTCCTCTTCCCTAACCTCTGTATTAAAAATTGTAACCACTTTTCTCAGTATCTCCCTTTTCTCTTAATTTTTCTCCCTAGTGCTTATGACTCTCTGGCTTACTGTACTTTAATTATTTCTTTGTGTTTTGAGAGGTTAGGGATTTTCCTGTTTTGTTTTCTGCTGTATGAAATGATGTCAGGCTTATAACAGGACACTTAGTTTATTGAATGAATAACAGAATCAAGAATTTCCAATATATTCTATAATTTTCTGCAGAATTTCCTGTTAAGGGTTGATGATGGAGTAAAAATTGAGGGCCAGAGTTCTGGAGGTAGACCACCAAGGTTCAAATCCTACCTCTCAATCCTAGAGATTCCTCTGTGTCTGTTTTCCCATCTTTAAGATGGAAATACAAATAGTACACATATCATAAAGTTGTGAAAATTAGATGAGTTAATAATACTTAAAATATGCCAAGATGATTGAAAGTGCTCAATGTTAGTTAGTAATTTAGTGGTACTCAGTTTAAGGAAAGGAGGGAAAGATATAATAAACTTACTCTTTCCACATTTATTAAGGACCTACTATTGGTATTATGGAAGACAGAAGGTAAGATAATGTTCCTACCCTAAAGAAGCTGACAGTCTAATTGGAAAGATGTTCATGTAGAGACTTTGTTTCATGAGGTCACATTTTATTTAAGGGAAAAGAGCTCTAATATTATGTGTACTCCCTCATAGCAACCATCTTCTGATTTACATACAGACAGTAACAAACATTGCCTGCATTTACGGAATTTACAGTAAAGTTGGGGGAAGAACAAGTCAGTATCTTTATGACTTTATTTAAAATAACTTTATAATTAGATATTGCAAGTAAAATGAAAAACTGGGATAATAAAAATTTTCTAGCTTTGAGATAGAAATGGGAGGTTTCGTGTCTGAGTCTTATTTTAAATGTATCCTTTATAATCTAAAAAGTTTAAATATTTTCTAACTTTTCCTTGACATTTTAGGTTATACCATTTCACTTTTATTGAGTTACAGTTATTCAGATTAATAGATCACTAAGATGGAGAGGACTTTTCAGTAGAAAAATAGATATGAGAGCAAAATGACCTTATCTGGAGTAGAACCTGCTGGTTTTACCAGCCCATTTTTCTTATGGAATATTCATAATTATGTTTGACCTCTTGAGTATTATATAAACCTATAGTACATATAGGCTTATATATAATTATGACTAAAGACATTAGTACTAATATTTTTTGTGCCAGCAATAATTATTCCTTTAGCATTTGTAGATTCATATGATCCAGACTGCCCAATCACATTTATTTTTATTTCCGTTAGCATGTGATTAATGCATTACTTTATAACTGCAGATATGCATAGATAAGGATATTTTTTAAATGTTAAAACGTAATAATGCCTTAATGTACATTCCTAGGTAATTTAGTTTGTTTAAGGACAAACCTTATTGAAGTGGAGTTCAGGGTTGTGTTTTCATTGTAAATAATTAAAGAATAAAACTTTTATTATCTCTATACCTGTCAACCCTCCTATATACAATACTAATCACAAAACTGTTCATAATTTTAAGTGAACAAAAGCAGATGGCAAAATATGTACCTCATTTTGTTTAAATTTTTTTCTTTTTTACAAAATTTTATTGAATTTATTGGGATGACATTGATTAATAAAATGACATAGGTTTCAGGTGCACAATTCTATAATGCATCATCTACATAATTGTATTGTGTGTTCACTACCCCAGGTCAAGTCTCCTTCCATCACTAGTCTTTTTTTAAATTAGAATATACACCAAAATCTTAATGTTGGTTACCTTTGGGTGCATGCAAATGCCTATAATAAAAAACATTAAAATTGTTAGTTTTCCTTTTTCAGAATCTGATATTGATGCTGCCACTGCAATGATGCTCTTAAATACTTCTATAGAACAAGGAATTCTAGAATGTAAGTAATCATGCTTTTCTTTTTAAAATACATTTTTGTGAGTGCCTTTTTCATTATAATTTAGAATGCAAGATATTTAAATGTTACAGCAAATTATTCTTTCCAGCTAAGTTGTATTTTTATTCGAATAATTTAATTTTTGTTTTACTATATTTCCATTTCTTTAGTGAGCAATTGAAAGATGGAGATTAATGCTATGATAGATCATGTTACATTGACCAAGAAATGAAGAAATAAATAGTGTATTTAGAAATTAAGCTTGAAGATTTAAAAGTAAAAATGAAAGCTATAAATAAGAAAATATAGGAAAGTATAATTATAACCTTGGAATAGGAAAAGCCTTCTTTAAATATGGTTACCATTAATAAATCAACAAACAACAAGTGCTGGTGAGGATGTGGAGAAGAGGGAATCATAGTACCCTGCTGGTGGGAATGTAGACTGGTGCAGCCACTATTGAAAAAAAAAAGTGTGTAGTTTTCCCAAAAAAATTAAAAATGGAACTGCTGTTTGACCCAGCAGTTCCATTTCTGGGAATATATCCTAAGAATTCTGAAACACCAATCAGAAAAAGTGTATTCACCCCTATGTTCATAGCAGCATTATCACAATAGCTAAGATCTGGAAACAGACCAAGTACCCATCAGTACATGAGTGGATAAAAAAGCTGTGGTACATCTACACAGTGGAATACTATGCAGCAGTAAAAAGGAAGGATCTCTTACCCTTTGCAACAGTATGATGGACCTAGAGACCATTATGCTAAGTGAAATAAGCCAGTCAGAGAAAGACAGATATCACAGGATCTCACTTATATATGGACACTATTGAACAAAATAAACTGACGAACAAAATAGGTCCAGAGGCATAGATGCATGGAACAGACTGACAGATCTCAGAGGGGAGAGGAGTGGGGATGAGAAGAAATTAAACAAAGAACTTATATGCATAGCCCATGGACACAGACAGTAGTGTGGTGAAGACCTGGGGTGGGGCAGGAGCTGGTGGAGTGGGGAAGTGCGAGGAAAATAGGGGACATCTGTAATACTATCCTATATAATAAAAGGGTAATATGCAAATCAACCAAATGGCCGAAAGACTGGTCGCTATGATGGTCACTGACCACCAGGGAGCAGACGCTCAATGTAGGAGCTGCCCCCTGGTGGTCAGTGTGCTCCCACGGGGGAGCACCGTTCAGGGGCTTACGGTTGGCGAGTGCAGCGGTGGTGGTAGGAGCCTCTCCTGCCTCCGCAGCAGCACTAAGGATGTCTGGCTGACGGCTTAGGGGAGTGGGTCAAAGCCATCAGTCGGACATCCCCCGTGGGCTCCCGGACTGCGAGAGGGCACAGGCTGGGCTGAGAGACCACCCCCGCCCCACCCCAAGTGGACAAATTTCATGCACCGGGCCTCTAGTCAACAATAAAAAATAAACTAAAAAAAAGATAAAAGTATAAAATGCGTGAAAGAAAAAGATGGGCAAATTATATTAGACATCAAATGTTTAGAGTTCTGACAACAAAACAAGTCTTTAAGAAAAGCAACACAAGCAAAACACTGGGAGGACATTTTTTTATACTATATAAAAGAAAGGATTCATATTGAGTATATGTATTTAAAAGGGTTCTACAAATAGGAAATAACAAAACAGCCCTAGCTGGTTTGACTCAGTAGATCAGCGGTTCTCAACCTGTGGGTCGCGACCCCTTGGCGGTCGAACGATCCTTTCACAGGGGTCGCCTAAGACCATCCTGCATATCAGATATTTACATTACGATTCATAATAGTAGCAACATTACAGTTATGAAGTAGCAACAAAAATAGTTTTATGGTTGGGTCACAACATGAGGAACTGTATTTAAAGGGCCAGAAGGTTGAGAACCACTGCAGTAGATAGAGCGTTGGCCTGGGGACTGAAGGGTCCTGGGTTCGATTCCGGTCAAGGGCACGTGCCCAGGTTGTGGGCTCGATCCCCAGTGGGGGTCATGCAGGAGGCAGCCAATCAATGATTCTCTCTCATTGTTGATGTTTCTGTCTCTCTCTCCCTCTACCTTCCTCTCTCAAGTCAATAAAAATATATTTTAAAAAAGGAAAAAAAGAAGTAAGAAAACAGTTCAACAAAAAAGCCAGCAAAATATATTAATAGATGGGTCTCGAGAGGACATACACATTGACAACACTCAATTGAAAAGATATGCAACTTCTCTAGAAATCAAGGAAATGCAATATGAAACAATATTGAGGTGCTTTTTTTGCCCATGTAATTATGAAAAATTTAAATGATTTATAGTGTTAAGTGTTAAGTATGGGAACAGGGTATTGTCATAGACTGTAGGATAAAAATTGGTCCAGCCATTTTGGAGGGCAATTTGGAAATACCAATTGCAACTTTAAATGTGCATATCCTTTTACTTAATAATTCCATATCTTGGTATTTCTCCTAAAAAAATATTTGCATATGTGTGAGAAAAGGCATCTAGAAGAATTTTCATTGCAATGTTATTTGTAGTAATGAATAATTGGGAACAACCTACAAATACCAACCAGGAGATGGTTAGCAAACCATTGTAATGGTACAGTTAATGTAGTGGTGACATACATATTGAGGCATTCTGTGCAAGCAGTTCAAAATAATTCCATTTTCCCTGGAAAGGTCAAGACATATCATTAAGTGGTGTTAAAATATTTCAGATTAATACCTACAGAATAATATGGTTGGTCTGGTTTTTTTAAAAAAATATATTTTTATTGATTTTAGGGAGGAAGGGTGAGAGAGAGAGAGAGAGAGAGAGAGAGAGAGAGAGAGAGAGAGAGAGAAACATCAATGATGAGAGAGAATCATTGATTGGCTGCCTCTTGCACGCCCCCACACTGGGGATCGAGCCCACAACCTGGGCATGTGCCCTGACTGGGAATCGAACTGTGACCTCCTAGTTCATAGGTCAATGCTCAACCACTGAGCTGTGCCAGCAGACATGGGGTTTTTTTGTGGTTTTTTTTTAAAGAACCTACAAAACATTCCAACTTTACAGCCCTTACTGTTCAGGAATCATATAGTTGTTTTAAATGGCTTGTTTTTGCAATCAAATGCATTTGACCTATTGAAAGTTTTATTTTCCACAGGTGAGAAGCCTCTTTCTCTTAAAACAGCAATGCAGAAAAAAAGGAGTTATGGCAATGCATTTAATCATCGCAGTGCTATGCGATTACAAGAGAGTGATTCTTTAGCTACCAGCATTGATCCAAAAGAAGACCACAATTACAGTGCAAATAGCATGGCAGCACAGCGTTGCGCATCCAGGTCTAGCGTGTCTTCTCTGTCTTCTGTGGATGAAGTATATGAATTTATCCCAAAGAGTAGTCATGTGGGAAGTGATGGCAGTGAAGGATTTCACAGTGAAGAAGATACAGATGTTGATTACGAAGATGATCCTCTTGGAGACAGTGGCTATGTATCACAGCCTTGTGCAGATAACTCTGCAAAGGGGCAGCCAGGCAAAAAGATGCGAAAAATGTCATGTCAGGAAATTGATGAGGAGCTCAAAGAGGCAGCTGGGTCTCTACTCCACCTTGCTGGAATTCGTACATGTCTGGGTTCCCTAATAAGTACTGCAAAGATGCAAAATCAAAAGCAGCGGAAAAAATAGAAACACCTGTTAGTGTGAAATTATTTTAAAATGTGGCAATACTGTTCTACTTAATTCTTTACAAGGGATATCAAAGCCATATGGACTTATTTTTGTTTTCGGGGAGAGGAGGGGAGGGATGCTAATTGTTTATTTCAAAGCATTTTTGTTTGTTTTTTAATTTTCATTAAATAATTGCTATTAGGATCATGCCCAACCATAAATATGATTTGAACTCCTAAAAGCATAATTTTTGTGATGTGTTTCTAAGATTTTTGAAATTTTTATACAAGAAAATCCATAGCTTCTATCTGAAACTTGTAGGAGAAATCTTTTATTCTCTTTTTATGCCAAAATGTAATAATTGGCAACTCCATTTTCTTTTTCAGTCTGTAATCAACTGATGTAGCTAAAAATTTTGCTCAGTCTCTCACATACTCCTCTCCTGACACATGCAACCCAGTAGGATAATATTTGGATTTTTAATTTTGTCTTAATTTTTGTTTTTAATTTTTGTTGTTGAAGCATGACAAAGTTGAATATAAATTAGAAAAGACCCTAGATGCCTAGAATATTCCTTTTGGTTACATAGGCAGAGAGTACAACAAAGATTTATAAGATGTAGAAAAGGCCATTTTGTGATGTAATTTCATTTAAAAGCACTCCAATTCCTATTATGATATCTTTGAAATTTTTTTTACTTTCCAAAAACTTTAGCATTTACTGAATTATTCTTTCCCAGAGTGCATTGCAACCATTGTTTAAATATTAGCCACTAGCTATCTTCGTTGAGTAGAAACTATCCAATGAGAGGATATAGCCATAGAATGTGTTATGGATTAACACCCATTTTGACACACTTGCAATAAGAGAATCTTTTTGTTTGCTTGTTAAATGTACTGCATTCTAGAAATCTTGTAGTACAAATGGAGTGTATTCTAGTGCAAATATTTTGAATATTACATCATTATAAATAAAGGTAGATCATTTAGGAAAGAAAATCCGTTCAAGCTTTGTATGACTTAAATGTGTATGTATACCCAATTAAAAAGGGTGTAACAAAACTACAGAGACAAAATACCTTCATGGATCTCAAAATTTATTTGAAATTAAATCTTGCACATTATACCCTTTTGAGAAGGCTGTATAATACCTATTATGTGCCATTAATCCATGCCTAAGATTTTATATTACAGTTCCAAATGTGCATTGACTAAGGCATTTTAAGTATTTGAACAAATCTGCTTGTATGAGACATTTTTTCATATCATTTGTATAGTTTGACTATATTATTCAGAAGGTATAAGGGATGGTAATAAAAGTAAACTTATTCATTATATATATCTTTTTAGAATGACAGAAGCAACTTTCCAACATCTTGTTTCATAGTGATCTTGTTTTCATTTTCTGATAATTTCATATATATATGTATATACATTTATACACACACATAGGTTTATGATTTTGATTTGTTACTTTCAGCTATTTCTATGACTACAAAGCGTTTTTTGGATTTTTTTAAGAGATAAATATTTTAACTTCTAAATTTTATTAGGGCAAAACTGTCATCTGTTCTGTTTCTTTTTGTTGTTGTTGTTCTGTTTCTATGTTAATTGTAATTGAACCTGGATAGCTACATTAATAGAATCGGTGCTGTTGAAATTTAGTAATTTTTAAATTTGCTAATAATGAAAAATAGTCCTTAAGTATGCAGGATAAGGTATTTGGATTTTTCTTCATATATGTCACATCTACTACAGAAAGTGGCTAACTCAAGTTGACACTTTTTACTGTAGACAGTGAGTATTAACACCAAAAATTGCTTTACCACAGTATAAAATAGTACAGATTATAAAACATCATTTTAGTAACAATGTTTCTAAACCATTTACCATGGCCCTCTCGATAGACTTTAGTAACAGTGTTTCAATGACCTGATTCCAGTTTGTTTTGTTCTACTGAAATTCTTTTTTTAAAATATGTTTTTATTGATTTTTAGAGAGAGAGTAAGGGAAAGGGATAGAGAGATAGAAACATCAATGAGAAAGAAACATCAATTGGCTGCCTTCTACACACCCCATACTGGGGTTCCAGCCCACAACCCAGGCATGTGCCCTGACTGGACTCGTACCAGTGACTTCCTTCATGGGTCAGTGTTAAACCACTGAACCACACCAGCCTGGCTCTGCTGAAATTCTGTACAAAAATGTTCTCTCTGGTTCCTGTCCATTAGTAAGATAATTATTCTAAGTAAAGGCAGATGAAGATAAGGAGGGGGAGAGTCATTCTCAGTTCTAATAGAGTTCTTCATAATTATTTTGTCTTAATATGAGTAACAATAATTCTTTAAGCTTGATTTTCTCTCTCTCTTCATGTAATCCCAGAAATTTAAAAATTGAAGTTATATTTATCACTAGCAAGGGCAATAAACAATTTTGCACTAAAAACTAACAGAAAAGTTACACAATATTTTACACTTAATTCTTGTACAGAATTCAGTGCCTAACTTTCCATTTACCAACATAGTTATTTTCAAAGGGAAGAAACTTTATAATTATGGTCCCCCATTATTACTTCCATAGACATTATGATCCCATTTCTCAGGTGTATTGAAATAAAAACGTGGCTAATAACCACTCAGTTAAGGAAAATCACTTGAATTTCTATGGACTGGAAATTGTATTTATAAATAATATATCATCAACAACTCTTACTGTAATAAAAAGCAACAATTCTGGAGAAGTAAATATTTTTCAACATAGTTTAAAACTGATTTAAGCTAACTTATAATTTGCCTTACACCAATATAAATTGTTAGAACCAATTCCAGTTTATAAATAGATCCCTAGTAAAAATTTTGCCTCAACACAATCTTCATCTTTCACATTCTAAATATAATCAGTGTTTCTTGAAAACTATGTGTTTTTCAAATTTATTTGTGCAATATATTACTAAATTAGTTAATATTTTATCTTCAAATTCAGAAAAAGGAAACATTACTCGTATTCAGGGAAAAGCTAATTATCGGTGGGTCATCTCCTTTTTTCCACCTCTGAGCCTTTCCTGCTCTCCTTATAGCTGGCATAACTTCTCTTAACTTAGGTTTCTTTGTATATACTAAAGTTTAGGATATATATATTTTTTTCTTTTGCTACTTTCTGAGACATTAAGTAAAAAGGTTCATACTAGATGGTCAGTTAAACATAATGGTAGCATGAATTCAAAGACAGAGAAAGAGTTAAAGAGGAAATGTGTGTGTCTTGTTAGACCAGGAGGCCTTCTCCAGCCTTTCCCAGCAATTTAAGCAACAGATGTGAATATTTCACAAATCTATAAAGACTATCGTCTTAAATACAATATACTATATAGTAACTTAAAAAACTTGTGAAGACCATAGCATTTAAATAAGAACTTTGAGGCTTTCTGGTTTACATATATTTTATAGTTTTTGTTTGAAATGTTTAAAGTTTACTTCAATATGTTAATGATGTGGTCAAAATATTTATTGAAAAACAAAGTATATTAATGTTATACCTGCCATTTTTTTTCTTAAAGCAATTTTTTTTGCATCTAACTGCCAGTGCCATTGTCAAAACTTATTTTTAAAGTGTTGTACATTTCTCATTAAAGTGCTTAATTTTAAAGTATTACGTTGCCATCATATAGTGTATAAAAATGTATAATTGCCAATTCATTGTAACTAGTATTTATTTTTAATTAAAGTGTAAGAATGCTGTTTGATTCAAGAAATTTGAATCATTCTGTTTCCTTATCCCCTTTTCTAATGTAGCATAAAAATTGCCCTGAGTTTGAGTTTTAACTGCCAGTAGATGACCAGCCCAAGTGAACCCCTTCTCAGTTGCCAATCTTTGCTCATATTAAAACAACTTAACAGATGTTTAGTTTTTGTATCTAATCTCTGATTATTAAAATGTTTATAAAGTTTATTTTTATCAAAGAAATGCAATTCATTATGACAAACTATTGCAGAATAAACCTTGTTTTATAACATTTTTGTGTTTTCTCTGTTTTTGGGTGTGGGTAGTATAGATGTATGTGACTCATACTCCTATACAAACACACACTTTCCATTTTAGTGTGACAAAGTTGGAATATACAGATGGAAAATAAAGTTTCATTTTGAAAATTTGCAAGTCTGGTTTTTTTTTTTTAAGTGTTGTTTTTCTTGGTTTTTACATGTCACCTTAATCATTGACAGCTAAAGTAGTGTTAAGTTATTCTCTTCCTAAAGTTGAACTTCTAATTCACATATACAAGAGATATTTTAAAATATAACTAAGAAAATTTGAATATATGAAATTATTAAGATTATTTTAAAATACCAGTAATACCATATGTTTAAAAATTGAGGCATCCATTGTAAAATGGAATAATTTACAACCAACATCTTGATTTTTAGTTTCCCCCCTCACTTCCCTTTGAAGTTCTGCACTGGTCATTTAAATGGTATTATTTACAATAGAATTGTTCATTTAAAATAAGTCCAGTGAGACAGTAATCTTTCTTTTAAACTACCACCACCCTCTCTAAGCCCTCCTTTCAAGGCATCCCTTTGAAATAACAGTCATTTAAAAATTATAGCCTGCTCTAGCTGGTTTTACTCAGTGGACAGAGCATCGGCCTGAGGACTAAAGGGTCCCGCCTTTGATTCAGTTTAAGGGCACATGCCCGGGTTGCAGGCTCGATCCCCAGTAAGGGGCATGCAGGAGACAGCCGATCAATGATTCTCATAATTGATGTTCCTATCTCCCTCTCCCTTCTTTTTTTTTTCTTTTTTTTTTTTTTTCAATTTTAATAATTTTATTGATTTCAGAGAATAAGGGAGAGGGAGAGAGAAACTTCAATGATGAGAGAGAATCAATGATTGGCTGCCTCCTGCACGCCCCCCACTGGGGATCAAGCCCACAACCTGGGCCTGTGCCCCGACTGGGAATTGAACTGTGACCTCCTGGCTCATAGATGGATGCTCAACCACTGAGCCACGCCGGCCGGGCTAATTTATACTTTTTATTTTTACAAATCTGTTCCTTCTATTCCTCCTCCCCACCCCACCCCCACCCCCAGTTAATTAATTTATTTTTTCGGTTCCTTTTGTAACTTTTTTTGTTTGTTTGTTTGTTTTTAAATCTTTATTGTTCAGATTATTACATTGGTTCCTCTTTTTTCCCACCATAACTCCCCTCCACTCAGTTCCCACCCCACCCTCGCCCTCACTCCCCACCCACTGTCTTCATCCATAGGTGCACGATTATTGTCCAATCTCTTCCCGAATCCCCCACACCCCTTTCCCCCCCAAGAATAGTCAGTCCATTCCCTTTCTATGTCCCTGATTCTATTATAATCACCAGTTCATACTGTTCATCAGATTATTTATTCACTTGATTTTTAGATTCACTTGTTGATAGATGTGTATTTGTTGTTCATAATTTGTATCTTTACCTTTTTCTTCTTCTTCCTCTTCTTAAAGGATACCTTTCAGCATTTCATATAATACTGGTTTGGTGGTGATGAACTCCTTTAGCTTTTCCTTATCTGTGAAGCTCTTTATCTGACCTTCACTTCTGAATGATAGCTTTGCTGGATAAAGTAATCTTGGTTGAAGGTTCTTGCTGTTCATCACTTTGAATATTTCTTGCCACTCCCTTCTGGCCTGCAAAGTTTCTGTTGAGAAATCAGCTGACAGTCGTATGGGTATTCCCTTGTAGGTAACTGAGTTTCTTTCTCTTGCTGCTTTTAAGATTCTCTCTTTGTCTTTTGCTCTTGGCATTTTAATTATGATGTGTCTTGGTGTGGTCCTCTTTGGATTCCTTTTGTTTGGGGTTCTCTGTGCTTCCTGGACCTGTAAGTCTATTTCTTTCACCAGGTGGGGGAAGTTTTCTGTCATTATTTCTTCAAATAGGTTTTCAATATCTTGCTCTCTCTCATCTTCTGGTACCCCTATAATTCTGATGTTGGTACGTTTGAAGCTGTCCCAGAGGCTCCTTACACTATCTTCGTATTTTTGGGTTCTTTTTTCATTTTGCTTTTCCAGTTGGGTGTTTCTCACTTCTTCGCATTTCAAATCTTTGACTTGATTCTTGCGCTCCTCTGGTCTGCTGTTGGGAGTCTGTATAATATTCTTTATTTCAGTCAGTGTATGCTTACTTTCTAGATGGTCCTTTATCACACCATCGAGGGTCTCATTAGATTTCCTGTACATCTCATCAAGTTTATCGACAGACTCTAGAAGCCTCTTGAGAGACCTCAAAAGTGTGGTTCTGAACTCAATATCCTCCCTTGATAGTTTTGTCCTGTTTCTTTGTCTCCGCATTTTTTACGCTTTCTTGGTACACCCCCTAGTGGTCTTTGTGCGCAGTCTTGTTGTAGTTAAGCCTTGATTGTTATAGTTAATACTAGAGGGATTTGACCTCCAGGTCGACTGGCTGTGATAATCAGCTGTGTCTGCAGTGTAAGAACTTGTGTCCTCTAGGGAGGTGCTAATCTAGCCTTTGCCTGAGGCTATCCAGCAAATGCCTCTGTGCAGGGCTTGGGTGGGGCGGGTCCCACAGGATCAACGGGGCGGAGGAGGAAGCAGTTATGGCTGCACTCAGTCTGTCCCCAGGGGCTCTGCCTCTCTGTCCCAGCAACAGCTGCAAACCTCGGAGGGACCGTAGCCAGACAGTCCTGCCTCTCCCGTTTGAGTCTGGGTCCCTAGAGACTCGCCCGGATCTGGAGCTCAGAGTCTGAGGCTCCCTCCCGATTGAAAGAGACAACCACGCCCTCAGCCACCAGCCCGCGCCGCGCGCACTCCGCACCTTAGTATTTTACTTCAGCACTGCACCTCCTCTGATTCTCGGTTCCTCCTAGTTGTAGAACTTCCATTCAGCCAGCCTTCCTGTGGTTCTGGATGATGTCCGTACCGTCTTTTAGTTGTATTTTTGAAGTGGTTGTTCGAGGCAGCAAACTCCGGCGTTAACCTATGCCGCCATCTTGGTTTCCCAGAATCCCTCTCCCTTCTTGACCTAAGCCATTGTGCTCAATTAATATTTGACAAAGGAGGCAAAAGCATACAATGGAGTCAAGACAATCTCTTCAATAAATGGTGTTTGGAAAATTGGACAGATACAGGCAAAGAAAAATGAAAGACCACCAACTTACATCTTACTCAAAAATAAACTCAAAATGGATAAAGGAATTTAAGATGGGAAACCATAAAAATCTTAGAAGAATCCATAGGCAGCAAAATATCAGACCGGACATTTGGTAGCGACATCTTAACCGATACAGCTTCTAGGACAATGGAAACTAAGGAGAAAATAAACAAATGGGACTGCATCAAAATAAAAAGCTTCTGCACAGCAAAAGAAACCATCAACAAAACAAGAGAGCCCACTGCATATTGGCCAATGTTACATCCGATAAGGGTTTAATCTCCAACATTTACAGGGAACTCATACAACTTAAAAGGATAATAAACAATCCAATCAAAAAATGGGCAAAGGACCTAAATAGACACTTTTCGAAAGTGGACATACAGAAGACCAAGAGTCATATGAAAACATGTTCAAAGTCACTAATCATCTGAGAGATGCAAATCAGCAACGAGGTACCATCTCACACCTGTCAGGATGGCTATCATCAACAAACGACAAGTGCTGGTGAGGATGTGGAGAAAAAGGAACCCTCGTACACTGCTGATGGGAATGCAGACTGGTGCGGCCACTGTGGAAAACAGTATGGAGTTTCCTCAAAAAATTAAAAATGGTCCAGTAATCCCACTTCTAGGAATATATCCCAAGAAATCAGAAACACCAATCAGAAAGAATATATGCACCCCTATATTCATAGCAGCACAATTTACAATAAAGATTTAGAAACGGCCCAAGAGCCCATCAGCAGATGAGTGGATTAAAAAACGGTGGTACATCTACCCAGTGGAATACTACACTGCTGTAAAAAAAGGAATGCTTACCATTCACAACAGCATGGATGGACCTGGAGAGCATTATGTTAAGCGAAATAAGCCAATTGGAGAAAGATAAATATCACATGATCTCACTCATTTGTGGAATATAATGAACAACATAAACTGATGAACAAAAATAGATCCAGAAACATAGAAGCATCCAACAGACCATCCAACCTCAGAGGGTACGCAGGGGAGGGAGGGGGGTAAGAGAGCGACCAAAGACTTGTATGCATGCATATAAGCATAACCCATGGACACAGACAGTAGGGGGGTGAGGGCATGTGCTGGGGGGTGGGAGCAGCCCGGGAGGGGTCAATGGGGAAAAAGGAGACATATGTAATACTTTAAACAATAAAGAATTTAAATTTTAAAAAACTGTAGTAAAGCAAAGTAACAATAAAATAAAAAAAGAAATACTTAAAAATAAAAGTTGTAGCCATTTGGTGGATGGTGAGCAAACACAATATATAGATGATGTATTACAGAATTATACACTTGAGACCTATATAATATTAACCAATGTCACCCCTATAAGTGCAATAAAAATTTTCTTTTGAATCCTAACCCAGGGATATTTTTTTGTGTGTGTTTCTTTTCTTAGAGGGGAAGTGAGAGAGAAACATTAATTGGTTGTCTCCTGAACCTGCAACCTAGTTATGTGCCCTGACCAGGAATCAGACAGACAACCTGTGCACAGGATGAGGCTCCAACCAACTGAGCCAAACATGCCAGGGCTGTAAACCTACTTTTCCTCCACCCTGTATTTTCAAGAATGGTTGTATAGTGACCAGCCAGAGAAGACAGTGTCTTCTCTGAATAGTGTCTCCCTCTAAGGTGGAAGACAGGTTTGTTATCCAGGATAATAAAGATAATGGCTCCCTCTAGGGCAAAGGTCAGGCATATTTGCGTACACCCTGTTTATGTTGTTGACAGTATTACATCTCTTAATGGGTAAAATAAAAGTAAATATAAAACTGAATCTTGATCAAATTATAACACTATTCTAGAACACCATAATTTACTGCTAGCATGCAAATTCTGTAAAAGCCCAGATTTTTGGTATCTTTCCAGTCTAATGAGCAAGAACCATGTCAGCAGCAGAACTTTTCCTTCCAATCTATTAAGATTTCATTTAAAGAACTCCCATCCATTTTCTGCTTTCACTTGCACACCAATCTGAATTCTTAAAGGAAATTCTCTATGAAATTGGTTTTTCTTGAATGTAAGTGTTGGATGATAATTCTGTGAATAAGTGATTTCTTGAAACTTCATTCTATTAAATATTATCTATCTTTCCTTTCTTATAGATGGTTTTCCCCCCAGGAAATGTATGGTCAGCTTTACTTCATTTTAAGAACAATGTTGATTATTCAAACACGAAATTACAATATTCAAATACTTGCAATCAGCTCTTGGGAGAGGTGGTATACTTACGTATTTCAGCTGACACACTACAGGGTCTTTTATCAGTGGATGTAAAAGCAGAGCAATATATAATTTATTAGTACACACACTCTCTCTTTAAGGAGCTGTTTTCCAGTAGAATTGCAGAAAGGAATTCTCTCTCCTGTTTCCCAGGAGGGGTTGCCTTTGTTACAGCTCAACTATAAGCTTTATATGGAGTTGCAGCTTTCAAAATAGAGCATTAATTGGAAGCAATTATCCAATTATACCAGCTGTGCCTATACTGTATACTGAATATTTACCAAGAAAAGAACAAATTTAACAGATGATTTAATATAGCAGCCTGGCATAATGAATCTGCAATTGACACTCCAATCACATAGCTAGTCCTCAATGGCTAAAATATTGAAGGGCACACCAGTAGCTCAGGTCAGTACAAAAAATAAAGACTATTAGGCTTGGTTTTCAAAGCAGTATCAACATGGGTGATATAATTTCAAAAGTAATCAAAAAGGTTATGTTTGTTTATGATCTAAAATGAGTAAGATTTCTCCAACTGCTTGATTTTAAAAGTAGACTTGCTTTCAACTTTAATAGATTTTGTTTTGTATTCTTTTGAAGCCTTAAGTATGCACCCTGAAGTCTTACTATGGGGCTGTCCTTGAAACTGATGCTCTGGAACCACTTTAGGTACCTCTCAGATAAGCACCCAGAAGAACCTGCCTTGTGTCAAATTCCACTCTGCAACCAATGGTGTGATAGTGAGCTGCGGGGTAGTCATTTTCTGCCTGTAATCTATTCAGCTTTGCAAGTGCTGACCAAGTACTTGAGGGAGAACAGGCTTTGACTAGGCTAGCATTGATTACATGGATGTGAAGATAATCCATATTGGCTGTCAAGGAATATTTTTATGTGCAAAAATCCACCACTAACACCTGCAAAATTGGCTTTGTGAGAAATGAAGGAAGTGTTTCATCTATTTGTTAACGCTATATTATAGAAACAAAACAAAGGAACCAAAACACTTTGCTACCAACTCTTGAGTCATCTTATTGGCGCTGTCTTGACAAAGAGATGCTGTTCCTCTAAGAGTTATGATGTCACCTTTGTCCAATCATAACCTTCCTTATGAGAGTGGGGGATAATTCTCTGGAGACAAGGTGAGTGACAGCAGCAGGAACGCAGCAGTCACTAGGCAACAGGATCCGGCCTTCAGTGGAAGAGAATTTCAAACATTTAACCCTCACTCAGTCACGGTTTCTTGTTGCTGATATGGCAGTAATCTCTGGACAAAAGGACTAATATGAATAATGCAGCTTTTTTCCCTACAGCTGTATCTAGAGGCAATGGGAGGAATCATTCTGTTTAGGACTAAGGACATTACTTGATTTGAAAAGATTGGTAAAGTTACTGTGCTATACACTTGACACTAATACAAAATAATATTGAATGTACACTGTAATTGAAAAAAAAGATTTTTTAAAGAAAATATTGGCAAAGTTAGAAAATTTTAAAGCCTCTTTTTCACATGGGTCATGGGATAAGCCACATGATTATCTCCTCTGTGTGCTTAGAACTGTTACTCAATTACTCCCCATAAGCCAGGTTGTCACGTGGGTGTGTAGCCTGTGCTTGGACAGTCATGCTATTGGGTGGGTGAGGGGAGTGGAGCTGAAATCAGCTCGTGTTCCATGGGACCCTTATTCGGGAAGTTTCGAGAAAGGTGTCTTTATGGGGTGCCGTTTTGTAACTTCTCTGCCCGAAGGGGGTGCTTTTCCCTGATTTAAACAAAGTTGCTGTGTGAGCTCTTGGGATGGGGGGCCCTGCAAATACAGCTTATTTTTCCAACTATCCATAAAGTGCTACAATATTATCCTTCATCTTTTTCACTTGACTATGCTAGAGAATTTAGCACAGGGCTGGACAGACATAGATCTGACTGGTGGTATTGTTTCCAAACTGGATTTACAGATTCATCTAGTTCGAATTGTTTTGGTTTGTTTCTTTAAAAAAAGAAAAAAAAGTCTTGGATTTTCTCTCATAAAGAGGTGACAGGGTAAGGGTAGAAGGGACTCCAAAGGGTTCAACCACTATGTGAGCTTCTAAAATAGTGTGCATTTTTTAGACAAGTCTAGTTGCTGAGCTGACTGTCTTTTGTGGCACAGGATGCTGCACACGCCTGGCCCCTCCCAAGGGCTGACTTCCAAGCAACATTCAGATCTCAGTAGATGTCATTTTCTCTCTGACCCCAAAATTCTATCTAGGTGTGCCTCTTGCATGATCCCTAAGCGCCTGGATATGGCATTATCTCCCTGTAACATTTGGTCCATTTCCTGATCCATACAACCCTTGTTTGCATTTAACTATTGTAAATTGGTTAGGTATCCACAACAAGTCTGAATCTGATGTCCTTGTATATCTGTAGAATGTTGAGATTGCTTATGAAAAATGTCTAAATGAAACTTTTCACCTTTGGATAGCCAAAATTCAATATCTGAGGAAAGTAATTGACAAACTAATTTCTGTAATGTCTATAACTTATTAGAATCCTTTGAATGAGGGGTGGAGGAAAGTTTTTTTCAAATTTCTACATTTCTAGATAAATGTGCTATACATGTAAAGTTCATGAGTTTAACTAAAGTATTTTAACATGGTCCCCAATGTTAATAATAAACTTAAAAAATGAAAAACCAATGGTCCTAAGGGTTTTGTGTCTCCAGGGATTATTGCAGTGCTTAGCTCAGTAAATATTTGTTGAGAGACTAAAAGGGTAAAATTTAAAAATAAACACAAAAATGCATTTAAATCTTCAAAGCTTCTGTTACATGGGAGATTTGCCTGTATTTTAGTACTAAAGAGGTAGCTGGCTACAGCCATGTGAACCAGTGAACAGAAGGGGGTTTGATGCCCTGAGAGCAATTTTAAGCAGCGAATAGGTATGTAAAACAACCTCCATTATTCACCCCATTGTCTGGAAGTACTGCAATTTACCTTATTCGCCTACATCTTGGTTGCTTCCAAGTTTTGGCAATTATGAATAAAGCTGCTATAAACTTCCATAGGCAGGTTTTTGTATGAACATAAGTTTTCAGTTCATTTGGGTAAATACCAAGGAGCTCAATTGCTGGATCATGTGGTAAGAGCATGCTTAGTTTTGTAAGAAACCGCCAAACTGTCTTGCAAAGTGGCTGGACCATTGTGCATGCCCACCTACAATTTATGAGACCTCCTATTGCTCCACATCTTCACTAGTATTTGGTGTTGTTTCAGATGTTGGCCATTACAATAGGTGTGTAGTGGTGTCTTGTTTTAATTTGCATTTCTGTGATGACATATGATGTGGAGCATCTTTTCATATGCTTATTTTACTGCCTGTATATCTTCTTGGGTGGAGTGTCTGTTAAAGTCTTTGGCCCACTTTTTAATTGGGTTGTTTTTATCCTTATTGTTGAGTTTTAAGAGGGTGTGTGTGTGTGTGTGTGTGTGTGTGTGTGTGTGTGTGTATTTTGGATTATAGTCCTTTATCAGATTGTCTTTTGCAGATACTTTCTCCCAGACTGTGGCTTATCTTCTCATTCTCTTGACATTGTCTCTTACAGAGCAGAAGGCTTTAATTTTAAGGAAGCATAGCTTATCAATTATTGCTTTCATGGATTGTGCTTTTGGTGTTGTATCTAAAAAGTCATTGCCAGACCCAAGGCCATCTAGATTTTCTCCCATGTAATCTTCTAAGAGATTTACAGTTTTCCATTTTACATTTAGGTCTACAATCCATTTTGAGTTAATTTTTGTGCAGGGTGTGAAGTCTGGGTCTCGAATCATTTTTTTTTCTATTTTTGGCATGTGGAAAAATACTTTCCTTTTAAGAATTGTTTTTCTTTTAATATATGTTCAATGCAGGTAGAAATAAAGATAAACAAAAAAGAAGAAAATAACTCCATGACCCAAAGATAACTGATAACATTTTGAAGTTAAACTTTCAGATATGTGTATGTATATACCAATATGTATATAGCAGAACGTTAAAATGGGAGCCTTTCTGCTTAATTTTGGCTGATGCCCTAATGACTAATAACAATACAATAGGTACCCAAGGATCCTACATCCTAAACATCCAAACTGAGGTGCTGTGTCTCCTATGCAACCTATGCAGGGCAGATTGAGAGATTATGAAACAGGGTCTGGCCCAGCCAGTGTGGCTCAGTGGTTGAGCACTGACCTGTGAACCAGGAGGTCATGCTTTGATTCCAGGTCAGGGCCCATGCCCGGGTTGCAGGCTCAATCTCCAGTAGGGGGCATGCAGGAGGCAGCTGATCAATGATACTCTCTCATCATTGATGCTTCTATCTCCCTCTCTTTGAGAGAAAGAAAGAGAGAGAGAGAGAGAGAGAGAGAGAGAGAGAGAGAGAAAGGAGGGGAGGAAGGAAGGAAGGAAGGAAGGAAGGAGGAAGGAAGGAAGGGAGGGAGGGAGGGGAGGGAGTGAGGTAGGGAGAGAGAGAAGAACAAAGAAAGAAAGAAAGAAATATAGAAAGAAAGAAGAAAGAAAGAAAGAAAGAAAGAAAGAAAGAAAGAAAGAAAGAAAGAAGAAAGAAAGAAAGAAAGAAAGAAAGAAAGAAAGAAAGAAAGAAAGAAAGAAAGAAAGAAAGAGAAAGAAAGAAAGAAAGAAAGAAAGAAAGAAAGAAAGAAAGAAAGAAAGAAAGAAAGAAAGAAAGAAAGAAAGAAAGAAAGAAAGAAAGAAACAGGTACTGCCAACATTAAGCAATCACCCCTCTAGCCTATAAAAGTGAGAGTTGAAGAGTAATGAGAGAAAATTTCGTGGACAGCCAGTTGGTGGGCTGGGCCCTGCTCCAGTTCCCAGGGGAAGAAGAGGGGCACATCTCTTCATCCCAAGCCACATGAGAGAGCCTTCCAGAAGCCCACTCGGAAAGCTCGGCATGTGCCTCCTGGAGTTTGGGGACTGGAGTCCCCTTGGCCAAGAGAAGCCTACAGTGAAAGATTGTGGCCGGACCTCAGCCTGCCTGCCACCGAGGAGAAAGGGGCTGCACTTCCACAGTGGCAGGCAAAGGTGCATGCGCTTCACCAGGGGCCCTGTGGACCTGAGGAGGGCATCGGTCTGGGTTGTTTTAAAAGGGCACCACACAAGAGGACTCCTGAGTGGGAGGGCAAAGGGCCCAGGAGAGGGTTCATGTGAGGGAGAGTGCTGGAAACTCCATGGGTGAAGGCAGAACTAGAAGCTTCCAGCTGGAGGAAATATGCATCCTCTACAAAGAACCTTGGGAGCACCCTGCAAAGATGCCTGCCAGAGAAAGAGGCTGCAAAGGTGCATCCGCCATATGCACGGGAAAGACTTCCCCCAGGCCCATTCCAGGGGCCCGGCCTTGGAGGAATCGGAGACGAGGGAAGAGGAGGACCTATGAGAGGGAGACAGCACCCACTAATCCTTCCAGGATTCTAAGCTGGAAACAGGTTGGCCTGAAGGAGGAGATTCCCTTTGAGTGGAAAGTTTAGAATAGACTGGCCCTTCTAATTTTCGAAGTAAGACTGCCCAACTGATTGAAAGGGACCAGAAAAGCTTTGAGACCTGCCTGAGGTTTCATCCAGGGACAAAAAAAGGACAAATCCAGAGAGCTGGTTTGAAGCAAATGTGGTAGAAATGAAACACTTGCTTTATTATTGCACTTGTGCTCTGCTTGTTCAACAAAATAGTAACAAATACAAAAGTATTTTTAAACAAGTGCTGGATCATCCCCAGCTTCTTATAGAAATAAAATGACTTAATATAGGTAAAGCTTCTAGCATGATGTTTAGCACATAATAAATGCTATATATAATTGTTAGCTATTGCTATTATTATTAATTTTATAACCTGACTTCTTATTTAACAATACATCCTAAACATACTTTCATGTCAATATATATAATTATGGCACATAACCACTTGTGAGATTCACACTGTCTGTTCTATTCACTAATGTGTCCTTCTATTTACAGCAGTGCCTTGGTACATAACAGGTAATCAATATGCAATTGTCAAATGAATCATTTTCAAGTGGATGCAATGTGCTGTTGTATGGAATGTGTTATATTTATTCATTGATCTCCTATTATTGGTTAGTGTAGAGGGCCGCCTGGGAGGCACCTAGGCATTTTCTTATAATTATTGTCAGCTGAACTCAGAGCATAGGCAGTCACGCCCTGGGAACATGCTTCCCCAATAAGGCTGGACATGTTAATCAGGCAGGGGCGGAACTAGATATGTAAATCTAGGCCTTTAAAATAAACCTGCTGTGTGGCTCAGCGCCTTTGCCGCCTCTCCATCAGAGAGGATGGCGCCCACCTGGCCCCAGCTTAAAATCTATTTCTGCGTCTTGGTCTTTCTTTAATTTCTTAATCCCCAGCTCCTCCGCTCAAGAACCTGTAGTTTTCCCATGCGGGTCGCGGGAAACAGAAACAGCCCACCACATTTGGCGCGCCGAACAGGGATTGAGTAAGGAGGCAAGAGAAGAAAGCGAGGGGGTCGCTCCTAGAAGTGTGCACACGACAGATTGAAGGTAAGGAGTGTATTGTGTGAATTGAATCAACCGGGTGTAAAATATGGGTAATTTAGAGTCTCGGGAAAGAGATCTCTACTCTCAAATACTTAAAAGTATGCTTTAAACTATACTCTGTTAATTGTAGTCAAATTCTTGATTTCTTTCTTAAGCTTTGTTGATGAAACCTGGGAAAAGGTTAGAAAGCAGTTGTGTGACCAATACTCAAAAAGTCCAGAGAAAATTCCTATTTTAATTGGCGATGGCCTTGATTCAGCACAGGAGAGTTTAAGAATGTCTAAGTGGGGTGCAGCCATGGCCTTACAGCCTGGAGTGGAAGGGTGCGAGTCTCTAAGAATACCATCTGCACCTCCTCTGCCTCCACGTGTAAACTACTTGTAACCAAGTAGAAAAGGATTAAAGGAATTCTC